>NW_026652288.1:68793714-69068906 GCF_009828535.3 Hylobates moloch
GATACATATACACACACATATAAGAAAACTATTTGTATATATATATATAGTTTGATGTGCCTTTGTCTGGCTTCAGTATCAGGCTAGTTAGTGCTGACTTCATAGAATAAGCTTGGAAGTAGTCCCTTGTGTTGTATTTTTTAGAATAATTTCATTAGGACTGTTATTTGTTTTTCTTCAATCATTTGGTAAAATTCAGCAGTGAAGCCATTAGTTTCTAGGCTTTTCTTTGATGGGAGACTTTTTATTAGGCTTCAATCACGTTACATGCTGTTGGTTTGTTCAGGCTTTTTATTTCTTCATGATTCAATATTGGTAAGTCGTATATGTTTAGAAATTTATCCATTTCTTCTGGGTTTTCCAATTAATTGTCATATAATTGCTTATAGTAGCCCCTAACCATCCTTTGAATTTCTGTGATATCAGTTGTAATGTCTCCTTTTTTATCTCTGATTTTATTTGGATCTTCTATCTTTTCTTCTTATTCTGGCTAAAGGGTTGTCAATTCGGTTGATCTTTTCAAAAAGCAGTTGTTTGTTTCATTGAACCTTTGTGTTCCTTTATTTCAATTATATTCATTTCTGCTCTGATCTTCTTATTTCCTTTCTTCTGCTAATTTTGGTTTTGCTTGCTCTTGCTTTTCTAGTTCTTGAAGATGCATTGTTAGGTTGTTAATTTGACATTTTTCTATTTTTGATGTAGGCACTTATAGCTATAAACTTACCTCTGAGTATTCATTTCACTATATCTGATAGATTTTGGCATATTTTGTGTTCATTATCATTTATTTAGATAAATTTTTCAATTTTCATCTTGATTTCTTCATTGACACACTGGTCATTCAGGAACATATTGTTTAGTTTCCATATGTTCATATAATTCTAAAATTGTTTTTATTATTGATTTCTTCATTTATTCCACTGTGGCTAGAGGAGATAACTGGTATTATTTCTTTGAATGTTTTAAAATTTATTTTTTACCTAACATATGGTCTGTCCTTGAGAATAATTCATGCATTGAGAAGAGTGTGTATTCTTCAGCCATTGGATGAAACGATTTGTAAATATTTGTTGACTCAGTTTTTTCTGTAGTACACATTAAGGCTGATGTTTCTTTGTTGATTGGGGTCAATCTCTCTATTTATTTCTAATAATATTTGCTTTATATATCTGAGTGCTCCAGTGTTGGTGCATATATATTTACAACTGTTACATCCTCTTGCTGAATTTACCCTCTTATTATTATATAATAATCTTCTTTGTCTCTTCTTATAGTTTCTGTCTTGAAATCTATCTTGTCTGATATACGTATAGCTACTCCTATTCTTTTTTTGGTTGCCATTTGCATGTAATATCCTTTTCCATTGCTTTATTTTTAGTCTATGTGCATCTTTATAGGTAGAGCGTGTTTCTTGTAGGCAACAGATCATTGAGTCTTGGTGTTTCATCCATTCAGCCACTTTGACTTGATTTCAGAGGTTAGTCTGTTTACATTCAATGTTACTACTGATCGATAAGGAATTCTGCCATTGTCTTATTTGTTTTCTAGTTGTTTTGTGGTCTTCTCTTTCTTCCTTTTTAAACTTTTTTGTTTACATATACATTATCCCAGGCCTACACAGGGTCAGGATCATTGATATCACTGTCTTCCACCTCCGCATCTTGTCCCACTGGAAGGTTTTCAGGGGCAATAACATGCATGGAGCTGTCATCTCCTATGATAACAATGCCTTCTTCTGGAATATGCCCTGAAAAACCTATCTGAGGCTGTTTTACACTTAACATATGTATATATGTATGTAACATACATATATATGAATTAGTATACTCTTAAATGAATAAAATGTACAGTAAATACATAAACAATTTACATAGTCATTATACTGTCATCAAGTATTATGTAATAATTACATGTGATAGGCTTTTATATGACTGACATGCAGGTTTCTTTATGCCAGCTTCACTGCAAACACATGAGTAATGCATCATACTATGATGTTAAGGTGGCTACAATGTCACTAGGTGATAGGAATTTTTCAGCTCTATTATAATCTTATGGGGTCAACATCATATATGCAGTTTGTCACTGACTGATACATGGTTGTGATTTATGACTATATATGTATTAGGTTGATGCAAAAGTAATTGCAGTTTCTGCCATTACTTTTAAGTCCCTTTTCACCTCTTTCTTCTCTCCTGCTGTTTAGTTTGAAAATAACATATCATTGCGTTTAAACACTCTGAACTAGCATATTTGTTGAAAATTTTGATTTATCTAAAAAAAAATTTATTGAATGCCTACTAATTGTCAGGCATTTCTCTGAGTTCTTGGGAAACAACAGTAAACAAAACAGATCTCTAACCTGTGATGCTTACATATACATGCTTACAAACATTATATATATTCACAAATAAATATAACAAATATCTAAATTATATATAATGTTGGAAAATGATAAGTGTGTAGGAAAAACAGAAAAGATAGAGCCATTTCGTATGGAAAGTGGAAGCAGATTACAATTTTATATAAAGTGATTAGGACAGACTTCATTAAGAAGGTATTATTTTTGCAAAATTCAAAGGAGGAAGAAAATTAGTCAAGAGGATACCTAGAGGAAGATGGTCTCAGGAAGACAAAATAACTTGTACAAAGACCCTGAGTTCTAAGTACACTGGTGCTGTTGAGACAGAGCAAGCAGACCAGTGTAGTTAGAAAACTGTAAGTGAGGTACAGAGAAGCAGGAAAAAAAAGTCAGAGAAGAAAGGGCTGATCATCCTGGCCTTGGAAGCCAGTATAAGGAGTCAAGCTTTCCTTCTTAGTGAAATGGAAGCCATTGCTGTGCTTTGAGCAGTGATGTGACATTATCAGTCTAGTCTTTTAGAAGGATTTCTCTGGCTGCTTCATTGAGAATAGAAAATAGGGGCAAAGAGAGAAACAGGGAGACCAGTGTGGAGGCAAGAGATGATGAAACAGGGTGGTAGCAGTGATGGTGGTAAGAAGTGGTCAGGTATATAACTTTATGCCTTTTATACGGTTTTTTCGCTGCGATCAGACTTTCTAGAAAGTATGCAGACCGTGTCTCTTTTGACCACAGTTGTTTCCCTGAGTTCCTGGTACAAGAGCAGATAGATAGTAAGCACTTAATAATATTATATTTTGGATATAAGTTTTTAGAAAAAAACTAGCTATTGGCCTGGTGTGGTGGCTCACGCCTGTAATCCCAGCATTTTGGGAGGCCGAGGTGGGAGGATCACGAGGCAGGAGATCGAGACCATCCTAGCTAACATGGTGAAACCCTGTCTCTACAAAAAAATACAAAAAAAAATTAGCCGGGTGCGGTGGCGGGTGCCTGTAGTACCAGCTAATTGGGAGGCTGAGGCAGGAGAATGGCAGGAACCCAGGAGGCGGAGCTTGCAGTGAGCTGAGATTGTGCCACTGCACTCTAATCTGGTAGACAGAGCGAGATTCCAAAAAAAAAAAAAAATAGAAAAACAAACTAGCTATTACTTATCAAGTATATTATCTTACTATTTTATACAAATTTCTCATGTAAACCTCAGCACAACCCTGTGCAGTTAGTACTATTATTATCTCCACTTTACAGATGAGGTAGCTGAAGCACAGAATGGTTACAAACTTACCTAACCTAGTCAGTGGCAGAGCCGAGACTTTAGGTCATCTGATTTCAGGATATCTGTTCTTAACATCATGCAGCACTGCTTTAAAGAACTGTAAGTCATAATTCACTATAATTCATGGATTCAAAAATATGAGTTTTTATGCTTGGTATCTGTTCATTTTCATAACTGCAGAAACATGATAGGTAAGGTACACCCAGACACTAAGATAAAAGGTACTTTCTTTGTGAAATTAAATCACCCACGCTAAGAAAATCTAAAATGTGCCATAAAAAGAAGCAAATTGTTGGTGATTGCATTTGAAATTGTACCTTTTATTTTTATTCAGTCTGGAATATGTTGGAGTAGAAAATGTACCATGAGCAATTTGTTGTCTGAAACACTAAAATGGCTTTCTGGCAAACTAAGATAATACATCTTCTCGTGTAAATTTTATTTGAATGCATAGAATTCTTGCATTTAAACTTAGTAATGCTACATTTTTCCAACTCTGTTAGTGGTGCATTTTTAAGATATACGACTAAAGAATCCAATTGTACACCTCAGGGCACAATGAACAGCCAGAAAAGGGCTTTATTTAGAAATGCAGCAGACCTTACTTTTACCTCCAAAAGGAAAAAAATAAAGCCACACAATTGAGGATTAATGAACCATATGCAAAATTTAGTGAATAATTTATTTAGCAAAATAGAGTACATGAAAGAGGTATGTGAAAAATTAGCACTGTCATTTCTGGAGTGTTTAATATTGTAGTAAAATTGAAATACAAAAAAGGATGTACAGTTGGTTATTAAGAGAGATAATTTTATCAGTGGAGAGTAATGATCCAAACATGCTGACGTGTTTTTGATGGCACAGAGCTGTCATGAACTTCCCTAGGTCTATAGAAATATTAAGAAATTCCTAGTAAAAAAGCTCCTTTGTCTAGAAATCAAGTTAAAAATATACACATGCCTTAAAAGACACATGTAGAGAACCTGTTAAAGTTTGAGAATTTCAATTTTCTGATTTTTAAAATATACATCTTTTCACAAGCACCCTGTATAGTCAGAAATATAAATGTGCCTTGCATTACCAATTAGATGACATCCTGGGAATGTGTCTCAAGAGAACACATTTTTCCCCATTGTTCTATTATAACAGATTCATGTTTAAAATGTAAGAAACAATTCCCTCAAAATACTTCCATGCACGGTTCATCTATTGTCCCAAATAATTCAGCAAAAAAAGAAATCATGGTAGTCAAATATCACTTTTTTTGGGTATACTTATTAAAACAAAATGAACTTTACTCAAAAAGCACATCAGCCACAGGAACATCAAATATTAAGATTTGCTTGACACTTAAGATGAAAATCAGAAATCTGCTACCCAGAAATCATGAAAATTTGCTTCCATATACTGCCTGATTAAATACTTTATTTGAAAGAAGACAGCTACATAAGTTGTTAGAATGACTTCTAGGCTTAATTTGAACACATTCACAAATACTCCTGGACTATATTATTTGTACCAAGAACTATTCAAGGCTGTGAGTCGAGGAATTTAAAGATTCCTTCCTTCTTTGAGTTTATTCAGTTAAGCAACATGTATTTTACCCAGACACTTTTCCAGGACTGAGGATATAGTAGTACATAAGATAAAGTACCTGGCCTCAAATAGTTGGAGTTGGTGAGAAATAAGCAATCAAATAAATAAATCTGTATTGGTAACATGAATTTCAAGTGGTGAAAAGTACAACGATGAAAAATACAGCAACTCTATGGGAGAGTGCCAGCGACAGAGGGGTCTCTACTGTAGATGTGACTTGCAGAAAGGACCTCGCTGAGGATGTCATTTTCACTAAGACCCCAGTGAATTTCCTGTGTAAGACAAGGGAAAATACAAGAGAAAAAAAGAGTTGCAACCTTGAGGCAGGAATCTGTTTGGCCTGCCTAGGCCCAGCAAGAAAGCCAATGTGACTGGAACAGAATGAGGCAGAAAATGAATAGAAAGTCTGTGAGGTTGGAGAAGTCACTGGGAGCCAGATTATATAAGCATAATGGTAAAAATTTTAGATTTTGCTCTAAACGTGATGAAAAGCTGTTGGCAGTTTGACTGTAGGGACTGACTCTGTCTTATGTTTTATGAGATCACTCAGGTTGGAATATATTTTTACTAGAGTCAACAGTGCTTGTTGATAAATTGAAGTGAGGTCTGCAAGAAAAAGAGGAATCAGGGCCAGGCGCGGTGGCTTACGCCTGTAATCCCAGCACTTTGGGAGGCCAAGGCAGGGGGATCACGAGGTCAGGAGATCGAGACCATCCTGGCTAACACGGTGAAACCCCATCTCTACTAAAAATACAAAAAAAAAAAAAAATTAGCCGGTTTTGTGGCGGGTGCCTGTAGTCCCAGCTACTCGGGAGGGTGAGGCAGGAGAATGGCGTGAACCCGGGAGGCGGAGCTTGCAGTGAGCCGAGATCGCGCCACTGCACTCCAGCCTGGGCGACAGAGTGAGACTCCGTCTCAAAAAACAAATAAATAAATAAAGAGGAATCAACGGTAATGCCTATGATGTTTTTCTGAGCAACCTGTTGATTCTGAATACATATACTGAGATGGGGAGCACTTCAAGAGTTGCGGCTTTGGTTAAGAAGATCAGGAGTTCATTTGCAATGTACTTAATTTGAGTTGCCTATTAGACATTAAAATAGAGATGTATGTCAAGGAAGTAACTGGATAGAGTCTGGATTTTCTGAGATAGCTACAGATATACATTAGGAAATCATAAGCATAAGCATGGTATTTAAAGCCTTAATACAGAAGGAAATTTCCCCAGGAAATCAGTGCAGATAAACAAGGTTTAGAAGTTTGAGATCTCAATGTTCAATGAGAAAGGAATGTGAGGTCATAACAGCTAATGTTGTAGGAAGAGAACTAGGAAAATACTCGTGGATGTTGAAGGTTGTTCTAATTATCTATTGATGCATAACAAACGATTCAAAAATTTAGTAGCATAAAACAATGCCTATTTTATGTATTGATGATTCTGTGGCTCAGCAATTCAGGCAGGAAAATGTAGGCATGGTTTGTTATGTGTGAAACCTCAGCTGAGGTGGCTCAAATAAGAAAGATGGCTGGGTCACAAATCTAGGGCCTTAGTTCTTCTATACCCAGTCTCTCAGCATATTAGCTTGGACTCCATTACAGCATGGAGCTCTCAGGGTAGTCAAATGCCTTCTGGGGGTGGTTTAGGATTCTGAGAGGCCAAAGCAGAAGTTGCCGTTCTCTTAAATGTTGGCCCAAACTGGCACAGAGTCCCTTCTGCCATAACTTATTGGTCAAATCATAATTAACATTCAGCCCATATTTGATTAAAGGAGAAACAGACCACACCTGATCATCTTTAATTTTCCTTGTCCATCTCTCCCACAGTGGTTAACTATTAAAAATTAGTCAGTTTACAGTGCAATCACCAGTAAGATAGCAGTATATACAAAGTAGTTGGGACAGAGAGGGCTGTGTCTGGAGGCTTAGGAGAAAGCTTGACAGAAGAGCTTCATTTGGGTTTTAAAGACTAGATGGAGTTTGCTAGATGGAACAGCAGTAGCAGCGTGTACAAATGCAAAGCTTCATGGAAGAGTGCACTGTGCTAAGGGAAGGCAAATGTGCCTGCAGTGTGACCAAGCTAGAAAGAAGAAATTTATCCAGCAGCCCCTAGATGTCATTGGAAAGTTTTATTACAAAATTCCTTCTGTCAGTGTGTGGGATCAATGAGTATGAAAAGAACAGACATTAAAAAATCATATAGAATCATATTGCAATTACAGTTTGGGAAAAAATTGTCTGATTAAGTTATGGTTAGTGGGAATCAATAGGAGGGGAAAGACTTCAGAGGACTCAGCAAATACAGGATGGAATAATGAGTTGCATTTATTTACTTATCCAATCTTCGTTAGCACTTATTAGAAGCCTGGCACTGAATTACGATTTAGAGAAACAAAAATGAATGGTGCGGTTCCTACCCCAGAGGGGCTCACAGTCTTGTGAGTCTGATTTTGCCTCGGGTTTAGAAAGGCCTGTGGAACATCTCAGAGCCTCTCGGTAGGAGCAGAAAAGTTACTGGGGAGTACATGTATGTGATCTGCAGAAGCTAGTCAGGATCCAACTTGCATTTTCTACATTTCCATGGATGTTCAGTTGCCTTCTTCTGCCTACTCCTGAGCTTTCATCCAAGAGAAATCAGTGTTTGCCTTACAAGGTAAAACATTGATTTAGCCTTCAGCCTAGACATTCTCTGCTTATTGAGCCCCATACGCAACTTCATATCTACACTTTCATCTTGTCTCTTTCAACTCTAGTCTTTAAAAAAAGAACTTTCCTATTAAACACTGTTATTCTGAACAATCTCTAGCTTTTTGCATTTCTAGCCAAACTGTTTTCAAAATACCTGCTATTTCTTATAGACTTATAAAGTTTTTAACCCTTTTGAAATTATATTGAACTAGTTCTACCTTTTGATGTATTTAGTTTAGCAAGTATCAGGGACAGTTTTAAACTGATGCTTCAGTTTGTGGCTTTGTTATAGATGGAAGACTTGTGGCTGAAAATAGGGCTAAATCCTACTTCCTGAAGTTGCTTATTTTAGAGTCTCTAGAATCAGGTAGGCATGGATTTGATTCTCAGTTCTTAGTAACTACATGACCTTGAACAAATTAATTCATCTCTCAAAGTCCAAGTCTCCTCAATCTTAAAATGGGTCTAATACATGAGATGGTGTTTGGCTGTAATGTGCAAGATACCAAAGATATAATAAGGTACAGTCCTGGGAATACCCAACACCTAGATTTAATGTGTTAATATTTTACTAATTGTTTTTCAGATTTTTTTTTTTTTTTTTTGAGATGGAGTCTCGCTCTGTCACCCAGGCTGGAGTGCGGTGGGTGGCATGATCTCAGCTCACTGCTAGCTCCGCTTCCTGGGTTTATGCCATTCTCCTGCCTCAGCCTCCCGAGTAGCTGGGACTACAGGTGTTTGCCACCACGCCCTGCCAATTTTTTGTATTTTTAGTAGAGACGGGGTTTCACCGCGTTAGCCAGGATGGTCTGAATCTCCTGACCTTGTTATCTGCCAGCCTCAGCCTCCCAAAGTGCTGGGATTACAGGAGTGACAGATTTTTTTTTAAATAAATAAATAATATATATCAAGTGAACAATGTTTTTGAAACTTAATCGTCATTACTTGTAAATAGATTTCACTAATTTTAACTATTGCCAAGTATTTGATTTTATAAATGAAATAAATATGCAATCATTTATTTATCCATTCTTCCTATAATAGACATTGTGTTTCCATTTTTATATTACCAAAAATTCTGCAATAAATATTTCACACATGTCTATGTGCTCACACATATTCATCTTGTTCGTTCTCCCTGTATATATATCTAAATCTTGATGAAGATTCTTTGTAGTTTTAAAAATATATATCAGAGTGTCTTTGCATT
Organism: Hylobates moloch; assembly: GCF_009828535.3. NCBI lineage: Eukaryota > Metazoa > Chordata > Mammalia > Primates > Hylobatidae > Hylobates > Hylobates moloch. The sequence goes on from NW_026652288.1 coordinate 68,802,838, forward strand.
TCCCTCTGTGGACAATCATAATATCTAGAAGTAACAACTTTTTTTTTTTTTCATTTCTTTGACAGACTTCTGGTTGTCTAACCCAAATGCCAATTTTATATGGGCACCCTGCCAGTCTTCTAAAAGACTACATTTCCCAGGCAATTTTGCAACCAGGTGTGACCCTGTGACTTCATTCTGGTCAAAGAGATTTAAGCAAAATGTTTTGAGGGACTTTAGGAAAGCCTCCTTAAATGGGAAAAGGTGAGCTTTTCTTCCTCACTACTTCCTTCCTAAAATTGCCCAGAATGAAAATGCAATGGCTGGGAGTTTACCTTGAACATAAGGCCATATGCAAAACTCGTAGAGCAACAAGATAGAAGTATGGGTCCCTGATCACTGTGAAGCTGCCACATCAATCCCGCCTCTAGATTCTCATTCTCTTTCTTTCTCTCTCTTTCTTTTTTTTCTCTTTTTTCCTTTTCTTTCTTTCTTTCTTTTTTTTCCTTCTCTCTCTCTTTCTTTTCTTTTTGTTTGTGAGAGAGAAAGTTCTATCTTATTTAAGGTATTATTATTTAACATTTTTCTGTATATACAGCTGAAACACTAATGGATACACTTTCCATTTCTTGTATCTCTTATGTGTTTTCCTTGAGCTATTGTATTATCTTTGACCTCCAGGAAAATACTGAATAATAGTGTTCATTGCAGCCCTCCTTCTATTATTCTTACCTAGAATAGAAACGAATCAAAATCTTCTTCATTAAGTGTGGTATTTGAGTTTTTAATATTAGAGTTTTTGTAGATATCTTTTATTATTAAGGGAGAAGAAAATAAAAAGTACATCTTATCTGTCATCATTATACTTTTATCTTAGTTAAAATCAGAGAAGTAGCCATTAACTACTAGTAGATAGTTGCATACAATAGATCTAACCATATATAAGCTTTTAAAGGCTGTTGCCCTTTTAAAATATTTCTATTTTTAATGTACAACAGGGACATTTATAATCCAAATATAGTCCATATGTACATGTAGCAAAATAAATCTTATAATAATAAGATTATAACAAAATAATATAGCATACTAGTGAAATGGCCACAATTAAAATTCCCATGTCAGGTCAAGCGCGGTGGCTCACGCCTGTAATCCCAGCACTTTGGGAGGCTGAGGCGGACAGATCATGAGGTCAGGAGATCCAGACCATCCTGGCTAACATGGTGAAACCCCGTCTCTACTAAAAATACAAAAAAAATTATGGTGGTGGGTGCCTGTAGTCCCAGCTACTCAGGAGGCTGAGGCAGGGGAATGGCGTGAACCTGGGAGGCAGAGCTTGCAGTGATCCGAGATCGTGCCACTGCACTCCAGCCTGGGCGACAGAGCGAGACTCCATCTCAAAAAAAAAAAAAAAAAAAAAATTCCCATGTCAGAGAATTCCTAGTATTACTTTGCAATTGACTTTGTTTGTTTGTTTGTTTGTTTGCCTGGCATTACTACAGACAGAAGAAACAAACTTTATCTTATGAACAAAAGATTCTTTTTGGTTCACCATTCAATTTTTAATGATAGATTTCTGAACTTTGCTTTTAAAAAAGTAGGCTGGATAACTGAACACAAATAAATAACAAAAATTTCCAATCACATGGTACCTATAAAGAAGGTGCTGCTTTATTTTAAAGAAAGGGAAACATTTATTAAAGACTTTTCGGAAGAAATAAAGAATAAGGAGGATCAGAATATCAAAACTTCAAAAGATGGATCAATAGGAAAGATTAATATTTTGATCTTTCCAAAATATTTGCTTGTTATATATACTGCAAAGTAACATCTATCTTTTATTTCTTTTTAGAAGCCAAATACCTGTTAAATGTTATATACATACTCTAACATTTACTTTTAATGCATGTGCAAATACTTCACAATCTCCTTCTCTTAAAATCCAACAAAGCCCCTGCCCACCCAGGTCTTTTCTATAGTATTTTAAACACACATCTGAAGTTGTTGGCCATATGTGCTGGAACTCTAACTGCTGCATTCATTTGAAGACACAGACAAGATTTGGATTAGCTACCCAGTTTAGATTTTGAAAATTGTATGATCTATGTGCTGAATAGAACCTCAAACCACAAAGGATTTGTAGTAATAACCCCATCAAAATATTCAGGTTTATAGAAATAGTACCAGTATACAAGTTTATTTTTGCTCTTAAATATAGTAATATTGGAATACACACTGTTTCAAGTCAGCTGGATCTTTTATGTTGTGTTCATGTTTCTCATCTCTTGATTCAACTACTTAGAATATAGCCTAAAGGAAGCAGACGGTAAGTGAGTGAATAAAGACCTGAATTCTAGTTCCATAATTATTTAGCTAAGTCCCAGAGATTAGTTGGTAGAGTAGGCTTTTTTGTTTTTCTCCCAGAGATAGTACATATGAATCCTCTCCAAGGTTGCTGATACTAATGATAATCTTCGTTATACAACTCTGTTTAAACAAAGTGCATATTTCAGGAAAATTACCAGGGTATTTTTGTCATTTTGCAATGAAAATAAATAAGATCATTCCATTTCCACAATTGAAAGGATTTCAGAGGTTATGAGGAAAGTCAAACAGAAGTTTGAAGCTCTTTAAGTCAATCCATATTCTGTTTGACTCTTTAAGTCAATCCATATTCTCAGACGACTTGTGGCACCTGTTTATATCATCCAAGGTAGAGCAGATGGAGTTACCTCAGGTGAGACTGAATTTGGGAAACAGGAAAATGCCACAAGATTTATGCACTGACGGAGCTGAAATTGATTCATATGAACTTTCAATATTTGAGTTTCTGACTTTCAAAATGACAATTTCATTTTGTTCAACCCAACATTATGGCTAATATTTATTAAGCACTAAGGGTTTTATATGTATTCAATCACTTACTCTTCACAGCTATGCAGTGTGGCGGTAATTATAGTAACCCTTCCCATTTGAGAGATGATAAAATGAGCCACAAAGAGGTCAGAAATGTCCCTCAGGTCACACAGCTAGTAAGTCTTAGAGCTGGGTTTAGGATCCAGGTGCTCTGTCTTTGATGCCTGGGCTCTTTACCTGTACTACACTGGTTATGTATTTAGCCCACAGAATATAAATAAGGTCAAATTCATATTCCAGTTCTGGATTGCAAAATGCCCCAAATTTCTATCCATTGACCTAAAGGTGAAGCTAAATTCCAGACCCATGTATATGACTTTCTCTTGGACAGCTTCACCCGTATGTACTTCAGATTTTTTCTACTCAACATCTCCAAAAAAAACCTTATTCTCTTTCTCCACACTGCTCAGTAGCCCATGCCAGAATTTTACATTTTTCTTGGACTCCTCCTTAATTTCAAGTTCAATCAGTTACCAGGTTCAGTCATATCTATTTCCTTATCTCTTTCATATCTACGTTCTTCCCTCCACCTCTACAACCAGAATTTCTCACCTGGACAACTATAATAGGCTTCTGTTTTCCTACCTATGTCGACCATTGGTCTGCCTCAGTTCAATAATCCATCAATCACTGCATGAATTTTTGAATATGTAAATCTGATCATGTTATACTCCCTCTTTCCTGCTGGATAATTTGTATATCACTTACATTATTTTGCAACTCTTCACTGGTTTTTCCCATTCCTACTAGTCTCGAGCTCCATGCAGGGAGTATTAGCCTATTACATTTTGTAGTCACATTAATATACGTATAATAGTGATTTGTTAAATGTGTGGAAATTGTGATTTCTAATCAATTTCCTTATGTAATTGAGGTGCTTGTCACTTACATTAAAGTGTTCATTTCAATTTCTCAAATTATTTGCTTTTGTATTTTTCTACTTTACAATTACTTCAGGTCATCTGCAGGTACATTACAGAGCATGAAATGGTGCCACAGGACTTACAATTGGCCTAAGACTTCACTTTGCAATTGGGCAGATCAACCTTCTATGACTTATTAATTCTTATTTCTATAAACTGATACTTTTAAGGCTATTGGCATAGCATGAGTATGAGTAAGCTGTCTATGCTTGGGGTTCTTGGGGTGTTCTATAATGTTTAGATCCTTTTGGTTAAATTTCATGAGACTTAGAGGTAATGTGGCATTGGAGGAGGATGGCATTGATGTGTCAGCAATTAATAAGAAACAGATTAGAGACTGGTCTGGCTTCTTTCTTAAAAAATCCCAGGAAAATATATAGCACCAGAGCTTTTACTAATGGGTAGGCCTGGTTCTACTAGACAAAGAACATAAGTATCACCCTTCTTCCACTATAATAATTTAGAACGGGTTCATCCAGGTCCCATTTGCATCTCCTTGTCCTTTCTCACTGCCAATATCATATCTGAGTTACTCATAGCCACATGAAAAAACATTTTGCTACCCTTCCCACCACATTGAGTATCAAGTGACTTCTGAGACTATCTCAGGCTGACTGGACACTCCACAGCAATTTCTCCTGTTTGCCTGGGCTTAAGGGAATGCTGTGAGGCCAGCCCTCACTCTGAGGTGCACTTGGAAAGTGAGACAAAGTTATTCTGAGACTTCCATCACCTCTACATCACTAGTCCTGCAGTCTGCCTGTAGATGGGGGACAAGGAATAGATTCCTTTCTGACCAACATCTAACTCTTGTGTTTTTCCTCTCTTTTCTTTTAACCCTTTATTTAGCATGCTTTATTTAGTCTCAGGGACAGTAAAAACAGGCTTGAGCTAATCATATATTCTTCTAGATCATCTTCCCTTATGCCTGGTCCCTGGCTTTTTATTTGCAAAAGTCAGTAATTTAAGAAATAAAAGGTATCCAAATGGAAAAGGAGGAAGTCAAATTGTCTCTGTTTGCAGATTACATTATCTTGTATACATTAAAACCTAAAGACCCCACCTAAAACTCTTAGAACTAATAAATTCAGTAAAGTTGCAGGATACAAAAGTAATATAAAAATCAGTAGCATTTTTATACATAATCAACAAACTAGCTGAAAAAGAAATCACGAAGTCAATCACATTAATAATAGCTACAAAAATACCTAGGAATAAATTTAATAAGGGATGTGAGAGACTTCTATAAGAAAAACTGAAAAACACTGATGAAAGAAATTGAAGAGGATACAAACAAATGGGAAGACATCCCATGCTCATGGATGAGACAAATTAATATTGTAAAAATGATAATACCATCCAAAGCAATCTACAGATTCAATGCAACCCCTGTCAAAATACCAAGGGCCTTTTTCTAAAATTTGTATGGAGCTGCAAAAGACCAGGACTAGCCAAAGTAAACCTGAGCAAAAAGAACAAAGCTGGAAGTATCACTACCAGACCTCAGAATATACTACAAAACTGTAGTAACCAAAATAGCATAGTATTGGCATAAAAACAGACACATAGACCAATGGAACAGAATAGAGGACCCAGAAATTAATTCACACATCTATAGCTAAATGATTTTTGACAAAGGCAAGAACACTCATTGGAGAAAGACTAATCTCTTCGATAAATGGTGCTGGGAAAATTGAAATTCACGTGCAGAAGAATGAAAGTAAACTCCCATCCCTCACTCTATACAAAAATCAACTCAAAATAGATAAAAGATCCAAGTGTAAAACTTGAAGTTATAAAACTACTTGAGGAAAACAGAGAAACTTCTTCAGGACATTGGTCTGGGAAGATATTTTATGAATAAGGCCTCAAAAGCTAGGCCGGCCATGGTGGCTTACGTCTGTAATCCCAGCACTTTGGGAGGCTGAGGAGGGTAGATCACCTGAGGTCAGGAGTTCGAGACTAGCCTGGCCAACATGGTGAAACCCCATCTCTACTAAAAACACAAAAATTAGCTGAGCATGGTGGTACACGCCTGTAGTGCCAGCTACTCAGGAGGCTGAGGCAGGAGAATCACTTGAACCTGGGAGGCGGAGCTTGCAGTAAGCGGAGATTGTGTCACGGCACTTCACTCCTGGGTGACAGAGCAAGACCTTGTCTCAAAAAAAAAAGAAAAAAAGGAAAAAAAAAAAGTAAAAGCAAAAACCCACAGGTAACAACAAGAAAAATAAACACACGAGCTTATATCAAGCTAAAAAGCCTCTGCACAGCAGCAAAGGAAACAATTAACAGAGTGAAAAGACAGTCTACAGAATGGGATAAAATATTTGCAAACTACTAATTCATGGGGTATTGATATCCAGAATATTCAAGGAATTCAAACATCTCAACAGCAAAAATAACAATCAGGTTAAAAAATGGGTAAATAATTTGAACAGACATTTCTCAAAAGACATACAAATGGCCAACAAATATACAAAACAATGCTCACCAGAGAAATGTAAATCAAAATCCCAATGAGGTATCATCTTACGTCATTTAGGATGGCCTATTAGCAAAAAGACAAAAAATAACAAACGCTAACAAGAATGTGGAGAAAAAGGAACTCTTACATACTGTTGTTGGGAATGCAAACTAGTACAGCCACTATGAAGAATAGTTTGAAATTTCCTGAAAAAATTACAAGAGGACTGCCTATGACCCAGGAATCCCACTATTGGGAATCCATCCAGAGAAAAGGAAATCTTTGTTTGGAGAAACATCTGCACCCCCACATTTATTGCAGCACCATTCACAATAGCCAAGATGTGGAATCAACCTAGGCCTCCATCAACAGATAAATGAATAAAGAAAATATACCATACATATTTGATGAAGTACTATTCAGACATAAAACACAACGAAAACCTGTCATTTGTGGCAACATGGATGGGCTGGAGAACATTATGTTAAGTGAAATAAGCCAGAAACAGAAAGTTAAACATTGCATGTTCTTGTTCATATGTGGAAGTTAAAAAAAGTTGATCTCATAAAAGTAAAAAGTAGAACAGAGAATATCAGAGGCTGTGAAGGGTAGAAGGAAGGGAAGAATAGGGGGAAATTTGTTAAAGGATAGAAAATTATAGCTGGATAAAGGGAATAAATTCTGCTGTTCTATACCACTGTAAGATATCTATAGTCAACTCTAATATATAGTTTCCAATAGCTATAGGGAGGATATCGAACATTCTAATCCAAAGAAATAATGAATACTTGAGATAATGAATATGCTAATTATCCTAATCATATTGTATTAGGGTTCTCTAGAGGGATAGAATAGGGTAGATATATAAAGGATATACCCTATCTCTAATATGTACCCTATCTCTAATAGAGTAGACATATAAAGGAGTTTATTAAGTATGAACTTATATGATCATAAAGTCCCACAATAGGCTGTCTGCAAGCTTGAGGAGCAGGAGTGCCAGTCCGAGTCTTAAAATGGAAGAATTTGGAGTCTGATGTTCGAGGGCAGAAAGCATCCAGCAAGGGAGAAAGATGCAGGCTGGGATTTTCATGTTTTTCTGCCTGCTTTATATTTGGTGGCAGCTGATTAGATTGTGCCCACCAGATTAAGGCTGGGCCTGCCTTCCCCAGCCCCCTGACTCAAATGTTAATCTCCTTTGGCAACATCCTCACAGACACACCCAGGAACAATACTTGCATCCTTCAATCCAATCAAGTTGACACTCAGTATTAACCATCACATCACTGTCCATTCTATGTATTGAAACATCACTACGAACTCCTTGAGTATGTGCAATTATTATTTGTCAATTAAAAATACAAATTTTAAAAAATGTCAAGAATTTGCCTTACCTGCCACTGTTTCTGTTGTGTCATCCCTTCCCAGAGGAGAATAAGTACTGAATATTCTTACTGTTTATTACTGCTTAAAGGAGGAAATGTAGTTAAAAATACATTAAAAAGTAGTTACTATATCAAAAGTTTTTTGCACTACATGCGATTTTATTTTGGTTGTTTTCTCATAGTTTTAATCTTACTTAGTCATTGCTATAGTAAAAACTCAATTCTGGTTAATTAAAGCTAATATTTTTAGTATTAGCAAAAAATTACGAGAACAAATTTTAAAATATTTAGCCTTTTTACAACCCCAGTGTCAGAATTACAGTGTACCTGGAATAGGCTTCCTATATGTGTTTCAATTGGTTTATGTTATATATGTATTTTTTTTACATAGTAAGTAAAAATCATTTGTAATTAGGATACCAATGAACCAGGCTATGTAGGCACCTAACATTATGCATATATTTAAATTACACTTTATTACTCATTTGCTTTAACAAGTTAAATCTAGCAGTGTCATTCTTTTAATGTGTGCCTTTTAAACTAATGAGAATTTATTTCACTATGCTGTAGAATAAAATGTCAAATAAGGAGAAGCCACAAATATTTATTTTATTTATGGGTCATAGCATTCTCAAAAACTATATCTAGAAATTAAAAAGTTGAAATAGAAAAAACAACCCTAAGCAAAAAGAGTTTAAGAAGTGCTAGATCAGGAACAGAAAACTGAACATCACGTGTTCTCCCTCCTAAGTGTGAATTCTCACTCATTGGGAGGGACACAGGGAGGGGAACATCACACACTGGGGCCAGTTGGGGGTTGGGGGCAAGGGGAGGGAGAGTATTAGGACAAATACCTAATGCATGTGGGGCTTAAAACCTAGATGACAGGTTGATGGGTGCAGCAAATCACCATGGCACATGTATACCTACATAACAAACCTGCACGTTCTGCACAAGTATCCCAGAACTTAAAGTATAATTAAAAAAAAAAAAAAAGAAGTGCTAGATCCTTTCAGCTGGTTTCTGAAACCAGCTACCTATTTGGTGTACTTTTATTCCTGTCAGTTCTAGCAAAGATTATGGAAAAACAAATAATTTGTAAATGCTGAGAATTGTACTTCCTTCAGAGGATTATTGTAAGAATTAGTTGAGAAACCCAGAGCCTGGCACATGATAAATTCTCAATAAATGCATAATAAATATGTTCCTGATGGCATCTGGGAGGAAACTGTATCAGAAAAAGGACAAAACTTTTCCTGATCCTGTACAGAAACTAAGACCTCCTGGACTGTGATGTCTGTAGAGGGTTAGGTGCCAGGGTTCCCGGAGTACATAGCTTTAATGGGAAGGGAAGCTCATTCAGGGAGAACAAGGAGAGTCAGGACAGGTGCCGAGAATTTAATAGGATGGCGAATGCAGAGGATTGTGAACACAGGCAGGAGAACTTTGGCCTGCCAGAGAACAACCAAGGTGTGCAAAATATGAAGCAATGTCCAAAAAGTGAAGATTCACAGGCAAGAGAAAGAGAAAGAATAAAGGGAAAGTACACTTAGAGGATAGTGTAGGGAGGGCAGCAAAGCTCTAGCAATAAGACAGTAAGACACTGAGTAAATGACAGGTTTCCAGCTGAGCTCTTCCTTCTATAGAAGCAGAAACAGATCAAGAGCAGGACCCAGACAGTGACAAGAAAATATCTAGCTGTTAAAATCCACTTAGGATTAGTTATCAAAATTAAAATAGATATGGTACTTTTAAAAAAGGAATTAATGCATATTATATAATTATACTGTATGATTATTCTTAAGCACACATTTATCTTTCTTATTAAAGTTTCAGTTAAGAATCCTGAGAAATGATTGTATTTTTATAAACCATCTGGTTTAGCTGCAGGCAAACTCGGAGAAAAATATATCTGATGAGGTTAATTTTTTCATTTCCCAACAAATCAGAACAAAGGCTCAGGAGAAGGAGGGATGTTCAGAATTGAAACAATGAATGTAAATGTACTTAAATATTTGTATATAAAATTTTTGACATTTAAACATTACTTGAGAACTATTTTTCTTCACCACAATTATGGTAAATCTTCCATCATTTTATATATGATCAAATGTGATATGATATTAAGTCACTATTTTGAGGTAATTAGTTAGTACATTTAAGACCACAGTCATTTGGGGAGCTAACAGTGGGGGACTTCATAAACTAAGGTCCTTGAACTGTATTTCCATGAAGCATGTGGAGAATGATTAATTGAAGACCACCATCCACATGCAATAATACAGTTTTCCCTCATTCTCTGCCTCCTTGTTTTTACTTCTTCTGTCTCATTTTCTCTTCACGCTGTATGAGTCTAACCCCTTCCCTCCCTGATATCATCACTTAATATTTACTGCTTTTCTTTCCAAAAAAGTATACTAAAGAGAAAAAAAGTCAAATGTTGTAGAATCATCAATTCTTTGTTTAATGGTATCAATGCTTTGTTTAATGGTATTATTGAAATTCAAAGAAGTAACTTTAGGTTCAATTTAAATTGTTTACTTGTCTTGGATTCTTATTAGCACCTCTTTTTTTTTTTTTGAGATGGTGCCTGGCTTTGCCATCCAGGATGGAGTGTAGTCGCACAATCTTGGCTTACTGCAACCTCCGCCTCCTGGGTTCAAGTGATTCTCCTGCCTCAGCCTCCTGAGTAGCTGGGATTACAGGCATCAGTCACCATGCCTGGCTAATTTCTGTATTTTAGTAGAGATGGTGTTTCACTATGTTGGTCAGACTGGTCTTGAAATCCTGACCTCAAGCGATTCACCTGCCTTGGCCTCCCAAAGTGCTGGAATTACAGGCATGAACCACCGTGCCTGGACTTATTCTTACACATGTAATTGATTAATTAATAACATTTAATTTCTGGCTTTTCTAATTCAACCTTAGAATGAAAGGCATTAGTTTAACAGTGGACCAGTAGCTCTGCACAGAGCAAGGTCCTTGTCCTTATAGAGTGTATATTATAGAAGGGGATATAGAAAAAAATTAGAGAAATATAAGATATAATTTTAGTTACTGATGGGTGTTATAAGAAGAAATATAGAGAGAGTATGAATTGAGAAAATGATGGGCAGGAACTTGTTTTAGACAGAGTTGGTGTGTGAAAGTGAACAAGAAAGGGAAGAATGTAGAGTTCAAAAGGACATAGCTCATGGAGAGCCTTAGAAGTCTTGGTGAGGATTTTATCCTGCGTTTGATGAGAATCCATTGGAGGGATAATGTCAGAAGATTGATAATATGATTTACACTTAAAAAGAATTGCTTTGGCTTCTGTAGCAATATGAAGATGAACATCAAAGAGGAGACAAGTCAAGATTATGCAGCAGTTAGAAGAGGAAGGGATGGGAAATGGTCAGGTTTGAGCTATGTTTAGAAGTAGAGAAGATGGTATTTGATGATGACATTTGGACACTAGATGATTAGTTTAGCACTTAACATTATAAAAATCTTAAATGAGTTTTTGTTTAATAAAGGGCATAGCTCTCATCCTCCCATATAAATGTGGTGTGCCTGGCCCATCTTCTACATGGTGCCACATGCAAAGAAATTTAACATTCTAATAAATGCACCGTAAGAAATTCAAAGTTTTCTTGAGTTCTCTTGGAAAGTAACATGACCAGTTATCTTAACATCCCCTTTCACCACCTCCTTTTCCCTCTGATTCTTACGTGGCTCAGTAGCCACACCACATTCTCCCTCCTCCCTCTCCCCTCAGCTCTCGCTGAGTTCAGTCAGCATCAGCTCATCTCTCTCTCTTCCTCTCCTCTTGTCCGTTGGGGGTCTCTCCTTCTACCTATTTTGACTTGAAACACTCTTGGCTTCCTCAAAGATGAAGTGAGGTGCTGCTCTGGATGTCTTAGATTACTCTTCTCTGCCCACCACCCACTCAGTACAGTGGAGGCCAGGCCTGCAGCCACCACATCAGCAAGGCCTCCTAAGCCTCAAAGGTCAGGGAATGAGGGGAAGGGTTTGAGACTCATACACTAACACCTGTTGTCTCTTCTACACTTATTATTAGCTAAGATCTGGAAAGCACAGGTCTAAAACACCTGGAAATCAGTTTAACTTAAATTTGAACTAGAAATGTCAATAGGACATTTTGAGAAACAATATCTAAAAGTAATCATCTTGCTTTAAATACTTACTTGTATTCATAAATAATTGTTTTACAAATCAAACGATTATTCTTATGGCATAAAATACATCATGTGTCATTTAGGTATGTGATGTTTTAAACTTTCAACTGATTTAGGAGTCATTATTTTAAAATCTCTAATTTGCAGGGACTTGACTCTTCCTTGTTTTGATAATTCTATTTGTAAATTTTTATTTCCTTTTTAAGTTGTAGGTTTTTGTATTAGTTTTTCTAAATTTATTTTTATTCACTCAAGTATTGTAAAATATGATTGGGCTGGGTGCAGTGGCTCATGCCTGTAATCCCAGCACTTTGGGAGGCCGAGGCAGGCAGATCACCTGAAGTCAGGAGTTTGAGACCAGCCTGGCCAACACGGTAAAACCCCACCTCTACTGAAAATACAAAAACTAGCCAGGCGTGGTGGCGTGTGCCTGTAATCCCAGCTGCTTGGGAGGCTGAGGCAGGAGAATCGCTTGAATCCAGGAGGCGGAGGTTGCAGTGAGCTGAGATCATGCCATTGCACTCCAGCCTGGGTAACAAGAGCAAAACTCTGTCTCAGAATATAGATATATATATAATGTATATATGTATATATATATATATATGTGTGTGTGTATATATATATACATATATACATTATATCTATATCTATATCTATATATATTATACCAGTTGATTAGTATTTGCAAATACAAATGTAATTCTTTGCTTATAAAATTTTGTACAGCTATGCTTTGGTGAGACATATGTTTAACACCAAATACAGCAAAAGAACTATTAAATAAGATATATCTTTCTGAATGTTTTAATGAGTTAAATAGTAATAATTTCTATTCCCTATAATATACTCAAAATTGCTTATAGCACATTACGTACGGTACTATGATTGTGACTTTTTTTTTTTTGAGACAGGGTCTTGCTCTGTCACTCAGGCTGCAGTGCAGTGTTACAATCTCAGATCACTGCAACCTCTGCCTTCCAGGTTCAAGTGATTCTCATGCCTCAGCCTCCAGAGTAGTGGGGAATACAGGCGAACGCCACCACCTCTGGATAATTTTTATATTTTTAGTAGAGACAGGGTTCTACCATGTTGGTCAGGCTGGTCTTGAACTCCTGACCTCAAGTGATCTTCCCACCTTGGCCTCCCAAAGCACTGGGATTACAGGTGTGAGCTACTGCACCTGGCCTGATTGTGACTTTAAAACCTCTTATTTTGAAAAAGAAAAGTTATCTGAACAAGGTCTTTTTTTCCCCTCTATTTTCATTTTTTTTCAACTATATAACCTCTTATTGTGAGTTTGCTAAATACTGTCCTATATGAATACATATATAAGTATGTATTTAAACTACACATGTGGTTTCTGGCTCTTGGATAATAATAAATACAGGAGAGGCAACAGGTTTCAGTGTATGAGTCTCCAACCCTGCCCCTTATTCCCTGATTTTTGAGGCTAAGGTGGCCTTTCTGCTTCAGTGGCTGCTGGATTGGCCTCCGCTGTGCTGAGTGGGTGATGGGTGGGAAGAGAAAAGAAATCAAAGACACCCAGAGCAGCACCTCAATTCACCTTACATATATAAGAAGGCCTTTTTTGAGACACAAATGAAACATAATTGCTTCTCGTACTTAATGTTTTGTCATTAACATTTTCCTCTGTCAATAACATCTATTTTAAAATGGAATACTTTTGGAAAGTGAGAAGAATTCTGAAGAATACAAAAGAGAATATTGTGCTCCCAAGCAATTCAAGGGAGGGTAATGTACTAAATTAGACTACAGGGCCAGGGAAGTTTCACTAAGGAGGGATCTGAACTGAGAAGCTGTGATGGTCAATTTTGTGTCAACTTGACTGGGCCATGGGATGCCCAGACATTTGATCAAACGTTATGCTTGGAGAGTCTACAAAGGTTATCCTGGATGACATTAACATTTGAATTGGTAGACTGAGTATAGAAGATTGCCCTCCTTAATATGAACGTGCCTCATCCAATCAACTGAAGAAGTGTCTCTTGCCTGACTGGGTGAGCTGAAACATCAGTCTTCTCCTATCTTTAAACTCAGACCGAATGACTGCCTCTTCTTGGGTCTCAAGCCTACCACTTCTCAGACTGGAACTAGTACTGTTGGCTCTCCTAGTTTTCATACCTTTGGACTCAACCTAGAACCCATACCATTTGGCTCTGCTTGACCTCCAGTTTGCCTACTGCAGATCTTCTAACTTTCTAGCTTCCTAAATCACATGAGCCTTTTTTTTTTTTTTTTAAAGACAGATTCTCACTCTGTCACCCAGGCTGGAGTATAGTGGCGTGATCTCGGCTCACTGCAACCTCCACCTCCCAGGTTCAAGCAATTCTCCTGCCTCAGTATCCCGAGTAGCTGGGACTACAGGTGCCCACCACTATGCCCCAGCTAAATTTTGTATTTTTAGTAGAGTTGGGGTTTCACCATGTTGGCCAGGCTGGTCTGGAACTCCTGACCTCAGGTGATGCACTCCCTTTGGCCTCCCAAGCTGCTGAGATTACAGGCGTGAGCCATCGCATCCAGTCACCAATTTCTTATAATAAGTATTTTTACATGTATAAAATAAAGATATATGTGTGATCTATATCTATATATTTAATATCTAATATGTACATTCTCTATAAGAAGCAGCAAAATGGAATTATAATTCATTTCCCCTTTCTTATTTTTGTGTTCTCATTTATATGTGGTATGCTGATCAAAACTACTGCTTCAAGTTGATTTACAGTGAAAACATAACAACTTGATAAACATACAATCTGTTTTTAAAAATTGTGAATGATCATTTTAAAGAGGTAGATTTCATTTTTCTTATGTACTACTTAAAATGCAAGGAATTACCTTCACCAACAGAGCCTACAAAGGTACTAATTGATTTGTAGGACTGGTTAAGTGCAGGAGAGAGGCATTTTCTTGGGTAGATGCTTATGAATTTCTTTTTGTATAGTATGTTTTATAAGAAAAAGTATCTTGAAGGCACTAAGGATGTCATATTTGACACTCATTCAATAAAATCTATGCAGAGTAAGAATCTGATATAATGGGCTCACTTTATGTTTTTATCAGAATTTATTTATTGAATAAATATTTATTAAACATCAACTACATGCCAGCTCTGTTCTTTATGCTGGAGATAGAAAAAAGAACAACACAGACAATGTGCCTGCCTTCTAGAAGGGGGTATTCTGCTACAGGGACAGATAATCAACAAATAAGCAATGCAAACAAATTAGTATATGATATATAAATTATGTATATATATATAATGATTATGATTAGTGTCCACAGTGAAACAATAGGGTGCTGCTGTGATAGAGAATAATGGAAGAAACATGACTAGGAAGGGCCTATCTGAGGAAGCAATGTTTATAATCATGATGATCTTTTCTAATAGCACAATGTCTATAGTTTTCATCTTTTTCCTCCCATTGATATTACTGATCTGGAGAATGATTTATTTTAATATGCCAAGGACTTTTTGTTTGGATTCGGGGGGACAGATGCAAGATTGTTATATGGGTATACTGTGTGATGCTAAGGTTTGGGTTATGGATGGTTTTGAGAGTGATTTAATAATACTTTTCATATGGATTCTATTTCAATATATGTTTCTCAATTTGTTAACTTTAAGTCACAAATATATTTCATAATCCAAGCCCTTTTAGTTCAGACTTTCATATTATAGAACTTTTACAACTTAATTTATTGGTGAAGCCAATATTTACTCTGTACGTCTTAATGTGATTAATTTTAATTTGTATCAATTATTGACATAAATTAGTGATTTGCTTTGTTTCCCTGCTAGATTGTTGGCTCTATGAAGCAGGAAACAGATCTAGCACCAGTGTCCAGAATAGGAGTTTACATATAAAAAGGAGTTAAATATTTTTTGAAAGAATTGCCTAAAAGAAATTTCTATGATGAATATTAATAGAATGATCTAATAATTATTACACTTCTTTTTTTTCCAGATATGGCCTGACTTTGCAGATGTTAAATTCTTTCTACTCTTGACTTACAATCTTAACTCCTTCTTTATAAATGTGAAGGCTGGGAACTTTAGGGAAAAAATCAGCAACAAGAAAAATTTCTCTGATCATTCCCATGCCAAAGAGTTGGTGATGAAGAAAAGCTATTTCTGAGGATTGAGTATGCATCATCTGTGCTTGGCTTTCTCTGCTCCCTTTAATATTCTATTGAAAGTCCCTCTTTTATTAAACAGGAAAGAAGATTCAAGGAGGAACTGAAATAGAGAGAGGCTCCTTTGCCAACCAGTATCAGACAGATCCCAGTCACTTGTAACATCTGCCCTACCATTGGAATAACATAATGAGAGGCCCGGGCAACCCAGAGAGAAGTGTAAATGACAGCAGTTACTAATAAAAACACTGTTGAATTTTGAAAAACTTTTGCATGCTTTAATTTCTCCACATTTTAAGTAATTATACTAATTATGAGAGTGCTGTGTGTTATTAGTTGTTTGGTCACAAATAAAAACAAAAATCATTTCAAATATATATCTGACTTTACTGCTTTCCTATAGAGAATTGCTTTCTACAGTGAATTACTTTTCATGTTAAGAAAAAGTAACATAAAAATTCATGCTCTTGGGGATGAGCTGATGACATAGGCCCTCACATACACCACTAGTGGAAGTGTAAATTTATTAATTTATTCAACAAACATTATGTGCTAGGCATAGTTCTGGGCATTGGGGATATGGAGGTAAGCCAAACAAAATCTCTGCAGTCATGAAGCCTACACTTTAACTGGGGAGATGCAAGTGTAAATCAGGTGGTATTTTATACTATGGAGAAAAATGAAGCAGGTTAAGGGAAAAGGGGAGTTTGGGGAACAAATTTTCTTGTTTTAGTGTTTGAGGGAAAACTTGGCATTTGAGCAGAGGTGTGAAGAAATCAGAGGAACTAACCATGCAGATATTTGTAGAAGGATCACTCAAGATAGAAGGAGTAGGCCTGGAGTACACAGAGGATGCTATAGCTAAGTAGAGTGAGTGAAGGAGAGAAAGAGATCAGAGTTGATGTCAAGGTCTAGGTCTGAGTGAGATGAGACATCCATGCTTTCTGTTTTAAAGGGGTTTTTAAGTAAGAATAATATAACTTGTTTTAAAAGACTCCTGACTCCTCTATGCCATTTTGGGGCAAAATTGATAAAAGAGAGATGTACTAGGAAGCCATTTCAGTTAATCAGGCAAGAGACAATGGTGGCTGGGACTAGTCCCCACGAGTAGCAGTGGAGGTGAGGAAGTGGTCAGATATCTAGATGCATTCAGAAGTATAATTTTGGGGTGTACAAGAAAGGCTTGGCCAAGGAAGATTCTAACATTTTTAGTTAACTAGACGAGTGGAGTTGCCATTTTATCAGATACTGATGAAGAGAGTTTAAAGGAAGAAACCAGGAATTTGGTTTTATATATGATCAAGTCAAGATATCTATTAGAAATCCAACTGGAATTGTCAATACAGAAGTCTGGAGCTCAAGGGGTGGGATCCAGGCTGAAAAAAAAATATGATCTTAGGATTGTCAAAAAAGAGATGGAATTCCCATCCGTAAGACTGTATGACTATGAATGATTATGGCTAAGAAGACATAGTACATGGAGAATAGACAGGGAAACAGAGTGAGAGCAGAACTATTGGATTCAATTTTCAATAAGGGATATAATAGGGCCTAGTGATTTACAATGTGAACTCTGTGGTCAGAATGTCTGAGTTCAAACTGCTGTTTCAGCAAGGATTATCTGACTTCAGAGCATAGATAAAAATGGAAGTTTTATAATTTCATATAAATTATTGTGAAGATTAAAAGAGAACCTGCTCACAAAGTACTTGGCATATAAGTACTCAGTAAATGTTAGTCTCGTTATGAGCATCATCAGCTTCATCATTAATGAGTAACAATTTCTAAGGAAAGATGGATGGTAATACTCGTACTAATGATCTTCAGAGTTGATAAAAAAAAGTGGTAGACAGAGTTTTTATACCCATCACTACAGTAGCAGGTTTCCTTCTGTCCCTTCATGTTTTCTTTTATATAGACCTCAGTTGCTCACAAATACCAGCCACATGGTTTGCATTTCTCCCTATGTTAAATTCTTGATCTCTCTTTTACTTTAAAGCTGCTGTTTATTGCAATATCATAAAAAGATCTAGGGTTTTAAGAAGTTTGTGCTACATATATAATTCCAAAGTTACACATATACCCTAGCCACTCACTAGTAAAGGACCTGTGAACTGATTAAAAGAAGTAAATCATGAGAATGTATCTTTAGATTAAGTTGAATAAGATACCAGGGAGCCAAAGGTGTGCATTCAAGTGCATGAGAAACCAGAATGGCATGGAGAAAACAGAAGAGCTCAGGTAGACTCCCTCCTAGACAGGGGGGCTGAAGGGAGCCAGAGGGTAAGTGAAATGTTCTACAGAAGATGACGAGCAAGAAGACAGCACTGATGATGTTAAAGTCCTACCCAGGAAGAGCTGTTTGTTTCTAGAATAGGAATAAGTAATGTAGTTACATCAATTTGGGATGTCAACAAAGGATACAATGGCATTATGATTAAACACCAGTTATTTTCCTATATGCTGGATTCATTCAAAATCAATATTGCTAATTATCATACATTCCACATCTTAGTAAAATCAGGCAATAAGCCTAAAAGAATTCAATGCCCTGTGCTTCTATTTTGGCAAAATTGCCTTAATAGTAAACAGAAATAAAGTTTTAAAGATTAGAAAAATAGTCAAAAGAATCTATTTTTCTTTTTCTCCAATTAAATTTTGTAGAATTTTGTGTCTAGGACCATGTATATATACATTCATATATATATATGATATACACATGAATATATTAATATATGGATATACACTCACATATATTTATATATGCGTGTTTTAAACTTCAGGCCAATTTGAAAAGGATGAGTGTGACTTCATTATTTTCAGTTAATCATCAACAATTTATTTAAATCTTATAAAATAAGTTCTTATCTAGTAACAAATCATAATTTTAGGTTGTTTCTACACAGATACCCATACACTGGAACTGTTTAAGGCAAGTGTGTTAACCTGGAGTCTATGGAATCATAAAGGATCCATGGATGAGCTTCACTAGGCTTACAGCTTCCCTGAAATTATATGAACATTTGTATATTTGTGTCCGTGTAAGTTTCTAGCATCTAGAGACACTGAAGGATTCTTAACTGATTCCTAGTCTCCCAAAAGTTTTAGCCTGTTTTTTTATTTTTATTATACTTTAAGTTCTAGGGTACATGTGCACAACGTGCAGGTTTGTTACATAGGTATACATGTGCCATGTTGGTTTGCTGCACTCATCAACTCGTCATTTACATTAGGTATATCTCCTAATGTTATCGCTCCCAAAGCAATGTATCAACTATTTAAAATAAAAAATAACATAAAATAAAAATAAATAAACCTATTTAAAACAGAATCCACCAGAACATTGATGGATTATAAATGGGAAGATTTGAAAATCTGTCAGCAAGATACTACTTCTATCCTGTCAGCAAGATACTACTTCTATCCAGACATCTCTGATCCTTTGTAATTATTTTTCTCAGAAGTTATTTATCCTAGATAGTCCCCGGAATTATTTAACTTCTATACTCAGACAATAAGATGGGGTGTTTTCTAACAACTTACTTCCTCTGTGAAAGAACACACTAGTCTGGGTTCTGACATACCCCTGGGCTCACAGCAACATTTCTGTTTTTTTTTTTTGTATTCTCATCCCAAGGGTTTCGGCTGATCAGGCTGGAGGGTGGAACAGAGAGGATTTTAGAGCTCATCGTTATTTGTAAGGAAAATCTGCTTTGCTTGATTTTTGTGTATTTGGAAGAATGTTATCGAGAACAAAAGGAGAAGGTAGTTGAGGGATGGAGAGAAAGAGGATAAAGTGGGAAGACTCCAAAGATACTTTGCTATATAGCAACACATTTGTTTCTTTGGGAACTGGCAATTTGCAAATGCTGTCACTAACCTGTTTAACATATGAAGATTTCCAGTTTAGTGTACATGTTTCGTATAATCAATTAACAATTATTATTACATACATACTAGATGCTTAGTGCAATTCTAGTCATTGAAGAGGACAGAAGGGAAATAAAAATCACACTCTCACCCCTTAAAATATGTATAATTTGAAGCGGAAATTAAGCTAATACTAATACTAACAAATACTAATCAAAAAGAGGAAATTATTAAGTGGTATACATACATAAAATCAACTAAGATTATATTTACTAAGAATGAGTTTAGACTTCTCTCATCCATTTAAGATATTTCATTTAAATTATGAAACATTTTAAACATACCAACTATTGTAGAATATAATGTACCAGTGAGAACCCTATCATGAAGGTTAAATATATATATATGTTTGGACCTTTTTTTCTTTAGATTTAAAAAGCAAATGAAGTGAAATGTTCCAGTTAATACCCATTCCTTCCACTCTTTCCCTTCCCAGAGGGAACACAATCACAACACTGACGGGTATTCCTATGTATGGCTGTGTAGTTTTTCCATGTATGTTTTATATTCCTAAAGAATACACTTTGGAAATTTCAAGTATTTGCATCAATAGCACAACATAGAACTTTCTGTTGCTTTTTAAAAAATTTTATTGTTTTGTTATTTACGTGACACACTTGAATATACTTTATTCATTTTAAAGGTTATAGAGCTTTGTTAATCTATTTTTATGCTTAAAGAACAGTTAGGTTTCTTTAAAAATCTCATGTTTTCCCCAGCCTAAGTTATGTCTTTTCACTCTTTTCATACTGTCTTTCATCAAACAGAAGTTATAAGCTATGATAACTGTTATAACAGTTTTTTCCATTATGGATCATACTTCTTGTTTCTTATTTAAGAAGTACTCTGCATAGAAGTTGGAAAAGAGGAGGGCATTCTAGACATAGAATCCAGACAAACAGAAATTGGCATGGTAGAAGACAATAAATAGACTGGCTTGACTGCAAGAAAAGGGACCTGAAGGAGTTGTCTCGTCCACCTTTTTTCAGCTCAGACAGAAACTGGTAATATTCTAGGTACTTTGAGATAAATGGCAGAGTCTGCTCAAGAATGTAGGAGATGGCTTCTTAGTCTACATGTTCCAGGCCTAGCCAGGCCCTCCTAAGATGAAGGGATTAGTATCTTGGTACATCAGTAACCATCTGAGGGATTGCATCTTGCCAAGGCACCCAAGTTAGGAAGCTCTGAAACTTTGCCACTAGGGGGAATGAGCACTAAACTGTCCTTGACAGATCTTTGGCAAACTAAGATAATCTCAGAGGTACATTTTTCACAGTCTCGCCATTGCAAGGTTCAATAAACCTTTTTCCAAGAACATTTTCTCTGATCTATCTTTTCTTATATCTTATATCTATCTTGTTTCTGAGGCCATCACTATCTGAAGTAAAGGCAGGCACAATTTTTCCACCTAGATCACTGTTCTCTGGCTAAAGTCCCTGCTAATCGATAGCCTTTTTCAATTGTTTCTTCCAGAAATGTTTCTAATTATCAAGTAATTACAGTAACTTTAAGCTAAAGTATGAAAAAAACACAGATTGAATTTACACATCAATTCAATAATTATTTTATAACTTCGTTATTTGCAACGTTTCCTCATTATTCTTGTTCTGCTCTAAGATGTTGTATTGATCTGGAACAAGCAATAAACAACACATTTTCATAAAGCTAATTATAAAATTTTTTAAAATGACAGTTGATATTGATATTATTTAAAAGTTGTCTTAGTAAATATTTTGGAAACTTACCAATATATTTATTCTGTCATACTTTACCCTCAGAAAAACAAGAGGGAAAAAGGAGTATTATCACATTGCTTCCATACACATCTACAAAATACATTACACCTACAGACAAATATATTTAAAAAGATTTGAAAGAATGAAGTCAGTTAGGAAGTCATGTCAGTAGTTCACTGACATGGCAATCAGTTTGTCAATTCAAAATCAACATTCATCATTCTCACATGTTCTTGTAGGTAACAAGTCAATCAAAATGGAATGGAGGGAAAACACCTTCATCAAAGTTTAGCAACAATGACAGGTGCATGCTTCTCAAATAAAAACACACATGCCAATGGAAAAACAAGCCAGCTACTAGGTTTGTGTAAATGGTACTACTTTTTGTAAATACTAAATCCCTGGCATATATAATTTTAGATTTTGATTAATATCTAATTTACATAATTTTACATAGATGATTCTATTCTTTTACACAGATGTATTTGCCAATTAGTACCATCCCTTTCGCATACACACAATTTAGCCAAAACGACATTCTGTAGGGATCTATATAAGTCCTCCAGATGATTCCCTTTCAGGCTAAAATTCGAGAACCATTGCATTATTCTGGATTAAGTCTCTGAAAGACTTAATAACTTAAATATTTATATATATTATGAATGCATACAAAGGATATGATCGCATACTATATAATATGAACATTATTACATAGGCAAACTTCATAGCAGAAATAAAAAGAGAAGTCTAAGAGGATTCTGCATTGGCCGACAAAATCTATGCCAATTTTTACAGAATTAATTTTTATAAAGTATTAACCTAAGGTATCACAAGGTTCCCTATGATGTCATAACCTAATACATGTAGAATGGAAGAAGTATTGCCTAATGCCTCAATCTCACTACATCTATCTGCTTAATTAGAGATCTGTTGAGCCGAAGTTAAAATTTAATTTAGTATATATATAAAATAGCAATAACAAATATTATTAGCAAGTTTAAAGAAAAGTGTTGGCCGGGCACAGTGGCTCATGCCAGTAATCTCAGCACTTTGGGAGGCCAAGGCGGGTGGATCACGAGGTCAGGAGATCGAGACCATCCTGGCTAATACATTGAAACCCTGTCTCTACTAAAAATACAAAAAAATTAGCTGGGCGTGGTGGCGGGCACCTGTAGTCCCAGCTACTCTGGAGGCTGAGGCAGGAGAATGGCCTGAACCCAGGAAGCGGAGCTTGCAGTGAGCCGAGATTGTGCCACTGCACTCCAGCCCAGGCAACAGAGCAAGACTTTGTCTCAAAAAAAAAAAAAAAAGAAAAAGAAAAAGTATTATGTTTCAGAAACAACAACTGAAAAAATAGTTATGACTTACGTCAAAATCTGATACTGGGTATGAAGATGTAAGTCAAGCCAGAAAACATCAAATATACTTGATTTATAACTAAAGTGAGTGGATTACTTACATATTTCTAACAATCAAATCTTTCAAAAACAAAAACAAAATACGTTCAATTTCATAATTCCCAAGATGTAGAAAGAAAAGCTGAAATGTAATTACACTGCTCTATTTTTATTGGTAGATAATAAGTGTATATATTTTAGGGTACACATGATAATACATTCATATAATTTGAAAAGAAAAAAATCAGTATTATTAGGATATCTATCACTTTAAATATTTGTCTTTTCTTTATGCCAGAAATATGCAAATTTTTCTCTAGCTATTTTGAAATATACAAGAAATTATTGTACGTTATAGTCACCTTAATGATCTATCAAATGCCAGGTCTTATTTCTTTTATCAAACTGTGTATTTGTACCATTAATCACCTCTCTTCAGTCCCCTCTCCCTCCCACTCTTCCTGGCCTCTAGTAACCACCAATCTGCTCCCTATCTTCACGAGATCCACTTTTTAGGCTTCCACATATGAGTCAGAAGGTACAATATTTGTCTCTCTGTGCCTGCCTTATTTTATGATCTCCAGTTCTGTCCATATTGCTGCAAATGACAGGATTTCTTTCTTTTCTATGGTTGAATAGCATTCCACTGTGTATATATACCACATTTTCTTGATTCATTCATCCATTGATGGGCATTTAGGTTTACTACATATTTTGGATATTGTGAATAGTTTTGCAATCAACACGGGACCTAACTTGGTACCTACAAGAAGTGTTGCAGATATCTCTTTCACATATTGATTTCTTTTCTCTGGGCTACATATAAGTACTTGAATTGCTAGATCATATGGTAGTTCTATTTGTAGTTTTTGAGGAAGCTCCACACAATTTTCCATAATGGCTATACTAATTTACATTCCCACCAACAGTGTATAAAGGTTCCCCTTTCTCCACATCCTTGCCAGCATTTGTTATTTACAGTCTTTTTGATAAAAGTCACTTTACTTGGGGTGGGATGATATCTCACCATGGTTTCTGCATTTCTCTCATGATTCATGATGTTGAGCATTTTTTCATATACTTGTTGCTTGATTCCTTTTTCAGTCTTCTTTTGAGAAATGTCTATTCAGATCTTTTGCCCATTGTAAGTGGATTATTTGCTTTTTTTGCTATTGAGTTGCCTGAGTTACTTATATATTCTGGTTATTAACCTCTTGACATGGATACTTTGCAAATAATTTTTCGTATTCTGTAGGTTGACTTTCCACTTTGTTGACTGTTTCCTTTACAATGCAGAATCTACTAAGCTTAATGTAATCCCATTTGTCTATTTTTGGTTTTGTTTCCTATTGTTTTGAGGCCTTACACAAAATTCTTTGTCTAGGCCAATGCCCTGGAGCATTTACCTATGTTTTCTTCTAGTAGTTCCATAGTTTCAGGTCTTAGATTTAATTTTTAATCCATTTTTATTTTATGTTTGACATACAGTGAGAGATAAGGGTTTAGTTTCATTCTTCTGCATATGGATATTCAGTTTTCCCAGAATCATTTATCGAAGAAACTGTCCTTTCCCCATTGTTGGCACCTTTGTTGAAAATGAGCATCTTTATACCTGTAGTAAAAATGAATTGGCTGTAAATGTGTAGATTTATATCTGGTTTCTCTATTCTATCCCACTTGTCTTTATGTCTGGTTTTATGCCAGTACCATGCGGATTTGGTTACTATAGCTTCGTAGTGTATTTTGAAGTCACGTAGTATGATGACTTCAGCTTTGCTTTTTTTTCTCAGGTTTGCTTTGACTGTTCAAGGTCTTTTGTGATTCCCTATAATTTTTAGAATTGTTTTTTCTATTTCTGTAAAGAATGTCATTGGTGTTTTAATAGGGATTGTATTGAATTTACAAATTTCTTTGGGTAGTATTGTCATTTTAACAACATTAATTCTTTCAACCCATGATCATAAAATATCTTTCCATTTTTTGTGTCCTCTTCAATTTATGTTATTAGTGTTTGATTGCATATATCTTTAACATATTAGGTTACATTGATTCCTAGGTATTATACATATTTTTTAGCTATTGTAAATGGGATTGCTTTCTTGATTCCTTTTTCAGATTGTTCACTGTTGGTACATATAAGTTATACTGATTTTTATAGGTTGATATTGTATCCTACAGCTTTGCTGAATTTGTTTATTGGTTCTAACAGTTTTTTGGTAGAGTCTTTAGGTTTTTCTAAGTATAAGATCATGTCTTTTGCAAACAAGGTGAATTAGCCTATTTTCATGCTGCTGATAAAGACATACTCAAGACTGGGCAATTAAAAGAAAGAGGTTTAATGGACTTACAGTTCCATGTGGCTAGAGAGGCCTCACAATCATGGTGGAAAGTGAAAGGGACTTCTTACATGGCGGTGGCAAGAGAGAGAATGAGAGCTAAGCAATATGGGTTTCCCCTTATCAAACCATTAGGTCTCATGAGACTTATTCACTAACACAGGAATGGTATGGGAGAAACCGCCCCCATGATTCAACTATCTCCCACTGGGTCCCTCCCGCAACAGTGGGAATTATGGGCGTATAATTCAAGATGAGATTTGGGTGGGGACACAGCTAAACAATATCATTCTGTCCCTGACCCCTCCCCAAACTCTTGTCCTCATATTTCAAAACCAATCGTGCCTTCCCAACAGTCCCCCAAAGTCTTAACTCATTTCAGCATTAACTCAAAAGTCCATAGTCCAACATCTCATCTGAGACAAGGCAAGTCCCTTCTGCCTATAGGTCTGTAACATCAAAAGCAAGTTAGTTACTTCCTACATATAATGGAGGTGCAGGCATTGGGTAAATACAACCATTACAAATGAGAGAAATTGGCAAAAACAAAGGGGCCAGAGGATCCATGCAATTCCAAAATTCAGCAGGGCTGTCAAATCTTAAAGCTCCAAAATGACCTCCTTGACTCCATGTCTCACATCCTAGTCATGCTGATGCAAGAGGTGGGTTCCCATGGCCTTGGGCACCTCCACCCCTGTAGCTCTGCAGGGTACAGCCTCCCTCCTGACTGCTTTCATGGGCTAGTATTGAGTGTCTGCAGCTTTTCCAGGCACATGGTGCAAGCTGTTAGTGAATCTACCATTCTGGGGTCTGGAGGACGGTGGCCCTCTTCTCACAGCTCCACTAGGTAGTACCCCAGTAGGGACTCTGAGTGGGTGATCCGACCCCATATTCCCCTTCTGCACTGCCCCAGCAGAGGTTCTCCATGAGAGCTCCACCCCTGCAGCAAACTTCTGCCTGGACATCCATGCATTTCCATACATCTTCTGAAATCTAAGTGGTGGTTCCCAAACCTCAATTCTTGACTTCTGTGTACCCTCAGGCTCAATACCACATGGAAGCTGCCAAGGCTTGGGGCTTCCTCCCTTGGAAGCTATGGCTGAAGCTGTACCTTGCCCCCTTTTAGTCATGACTAGAGTGGCTGGGATGCAGGGCACCAAGTCCCTAGACTACAAACAGCACAGGGATCCTGGGCCTTGCCTATGAAACCATTTTTTCTTCCTAGACCTCTGGGCCTGCAATGAGAGGGGCTGCCATGAAAACTTCTGACATACCCTGGAGACATTTTCCCCATTGTCTTGGGGATTAACATTCAACTCCTCATTATTTATAGAAATTTATTCAGCTGGCTTAAATTTCTCTTCAGAAAATGGGATTTTCTTTTATATCACATTGTCAGGCTGCAAATTTTCCAAACTTTTATGCTCTGCTTCCCTTTTAAAATAGAATGCCTTTAACCCAAGTCACCTCTTAAATGCTTTGCTGCTTAGAAATTTCTTCTGACAGATACCCTAAATCATCTCTCTCCAGTTCAAAGTTCCACAAATCTCTAGGGCAGGGGCAAAATGCCACCCATCTCTTTGCAAAAACATAAGAAGAGTCACCTTTGCTTCAGTTCCCAACAAGTTCCTTGTTTCCATCTGAGAGCACCTCAGCCTGGATTTCATTGTCCATATCATTATCAGCATTTTGGTCAAAGCCATTCAACAAGTCTCTAGGAAGTTCCAAAGATTCCCATATTTTCCTGAGCCCTCAAAACGTTCCAACCTCTGCCTGTTACCCAGTTCCAAACTAGGTTCCACATTTTCAGGTATCTTTTCAGCAGCACTCCACTCTCCTGATACCAATTTACTGAATCAGTCTATTTTCACAGATTTACAAAAATAAATAAATAAATAAGAGGTTTAATGGACTTACAGTTCCACATAGCTAGGGGGGCCTCACAATCATGGCAGAAGGTGAAAGGCACTTCTTACATGGTGGCAGCAAGAGAGAGAATGAGGGCCAAGTGAAACAGGTTTCCTCTTATCAAACCATCAGATCTTGTGAGACTTATTCACTACCACAAGAACAGTATAGGGGAAACTGCCACCATGATTCAATTATCTCTCACCAGTCCCTCCCACAACACGTGGGAATTATGGGAGTACAATTCAAGATGAGATTTGGGTGGGGACACAGAGCCAAACCATATCACAAGGGTAATTTGACTTCTTCTGTTTCAACTTGGATGCTATTTATTTCTTTCTCTTGCCAAATTTCTCTGTCTAGGACTTCCAGTATTATAGTGAACAAAGTGGTGAAAGTGAGCATCCTTATTTTTTTCTGGATCTTGAGGGAAAGGCTTTCAATCTTCCCCATTTAGTATAATGTTAGTTGTGGGTTTTCTGTCTGGATGATGTGTTCACTACTGAGAGATGTTGAAGTCCCCTACTATTCTTGAATAGTAGTCTATCTCTTCCTTTAGATTTACTAATGTTTCCATTATATACTTGGGAACCTTGGTGTTCAATACATAAATATTTATACTTGTTATAGCTTCTTGCTGAATTGACCCCATTATTACAATATAGTGACATTATTTGTCTCTTTTTAGTCTTTGATTTGTAGTTTATATTGTCTGATTAAAAACATAGCTACTCCTACCCATTTATTGTTTCCATTTGCATGAAATATATTTTTTTACCCCTTCACTTTTAGTCTGTGTGTGTCTTTATACTTGGGTTTCCTATAAGCAGCATAGAGTTGGGTCTTGTTTCTTTATCCATTCATCAACTCTATGCCTTTTAATTGGAGAATCAAATCTATTTACATTCAGTGTTATTTTTAATAAGTAAGGGCTTAGTGTGCCCATTTTGTTGTTTGTTTTGTTTTATAATTCTTCTCTTTCTTTCTTCCTGGTTTTCTTTATAGTTAAGTAATTTTCTCTGCTAGTATGTTTTTATTCATTGTTTTTATTTTTAGTTAATTATTTATAATTTTTTATTGTGGTTACTATGAAGCTTACAAAAACCTTACAGATATAACAAGTTATTTTAAAGAGATGACAACTTATCTTAGATCAGAAAGCAATTAATAGAAACATAAAAAAATAGAAAAGAAATCTATACCTTTTAACCCCATCCTCCCACATTTGGCTTTAGGTTGTCTCAATTTACATATTTTATACTACCCGTCTCTCGATGGATTGCTGTAATTACTATAATTTTTAATAGATTTACCTTTAGGTTTCATACTATAGTTATGAGTAGATTGCACACAATAAAGTCTTAGAGTATATATGATTGTTTGTGTACTTAATTTTATAAATGGGTTTTATACATACAAATGTTTTCTTTTTGCACATTAGTGTTTTTTTACTTTCATATTGAAAAACTCCTTATAGTATTTCTTGTAAGATGGGTGAAGCGATGGTGAATTCTCTCAGCTTTGTTTGGGAAATACTTTATCTCTCCTTTATATTGGAAGAATAGCTTACCGGATACAATATTTTTTGGATAGTAGTTTTTTTTTTCTTCTTCATTTTCTTTTGGTACTTTGAAAATGTCATCCTATTCCCTCCTGGACTGTACAGTTTTCATTTAAAGGTCTGTTGCCAAATGAATTGGAATTCTTTTACATGTTATTTGCTTCTTTTCTCTTGCTGCTTTTACAATACTGTCTTTGTCCTTTGAGAATTTGATTATTATATGTCTTAGGGTAGTCTTATTTGGGTCAAATCTGTTTGGTGTTCTCTGACCTTCCTGTACCAGGATATTTAACTCTTTGAAAGTTTTATGTTATTATTTTTTCAAATAAAATTTCTAACTTTTGCTCTTTCTCTACTCTCTTTTGAATGCCAATAATTCTTAGATTTTTGTTTTACAAGGTAATTTTCTATATCTTGTAGATGACCTTTGTTTCTTTTCATTCTTTTTCTTTATTCGCCTCTGTGTATTTTCAAATAGCTTGTCTTTGAGCTCACTAATTCTTTCTTCCATTTGTTGGAAGATGCTGTCGAGAGTGTCTAAGGACATTTTCAGTTCAGCAAATGTATTTCTCAATTTCAAGTTTTCTATTTGAATTTTTAATTTGTTAAATTTCTCTGAAACTTTTCTGAATTGATTTTTTGTGTTATCTTGGAGTTTTCTTAAAACTGCTATTTTGAATTTTTGGTCAAAGAATTCACAGATTTCAGTCTTATTAGGATCAGTCACTGGTTTCTTGCTTTGTCCATTTGAGCAGGTCATGGTTTTCCGTTTGCTGTTATTTCTCATGGACGTATGTCCATGAAGGATTGAAGGATTTGTTATTTATTTCAGTATTTTCTATTTGGCTTGTTTCGTTTTTTTATCGACTGTGTTAGCTCAGACATTCTTTGTAATTTACCTGTTGGTTTTATTTTTTCTTTTTACCTGCTAGATTGGTGCCTCCTTTCTGGCACTAGATAGTGCCTTAACCCAGGTTTGCCTCAGTTCTCGTAAACAATCAGAGCTGCTTAGCCAGAATGGAGGAGATCACAAATATCCCACAATCGTGTGGGAAAGCCCTCTGGGAGTTTATAATTAGGGGACCTGTGGGAAAAATATCTTACAGTATTCTTGGATAGTAGCTTTCTGTTGAACAGCCACTCTGACTTGTTATCTCCTTTTGCCAAGTTACAGAGCAAAGTTTCCAGGGCTAGAGAAGATGGTAGTGTCCTCCTCCTGCAACACCACCATTTGTCTCTGGTTGTTTGGTTGTTCTCAAAATCTTTCTTGCTTTAGCTGCTCCCAAATTCGAGGCAGGGACAGGTCTCTATCCAGAGAACCAAAGATGATAGGGAAGCTGGTTGTCAACCCTGATCTCACATTTTCTAGTATAGAAACTAAGTTAGGAGGAAATTTTCCACACGCTTGGTGCCAGGCAGATTCAGGGGAGGAGTATCACACATACAGAGATTTGATTTCTCTGTAATCTCAGCACAGTATATTTGTTTTTGGTTTTATGTTGGGGAGTGATGCCAGCTTGCTTCTATGCTGCCATTTGGGACCTAGATGTCCAGCTTTTGTATTTTTTTAAAGTATAATTGAGTATTTTTCTTTACTTAAGACAAAACATGAAAAATCATAAGCCTATTAGATTATTTATTTCAAATATTTATTCCATGAATATATAATAGGAAAATCAAAATGTTAAAAATCATCCAAATTATTTTTTAAGCCTTTTCTAGTATATAAATTTAATTTTAAAAGATTTCCAATTGTACAGATCCCTTAGAGTTATGCCTTTGTTCCTTGGAATGCTATGAATTTGGGGTATTTTTGTGTCTTTATTGTGACTATTATAAATACAGATCAGGAAATGCTACTTTTACTTAATGTAATTAAACTGTGCTTGGTTGCTTATTATTATATTCATAGAGTACCTCATTTTATTCTCTGAGTTGTACCTTTATTTTCTTGCTTATTAATCGCTGTGAATGTTCCTGTGCTTATTGTTTAAGTTTATGCCTTTGAGTTCAATTTCTATTGAGTTTGCATTCATTATGTTATTGTACACAGAGAAAAAAATTAAAAACAAGTCATAAAAAGAAATGCTAATGTGAAATCAGGCTTAAATGTGTATGCAACTCATTTAATTTTAGCTGTATATAGTTAGAGTCAGTTGAATCATTGAATTCTGTTTTTATTTTTCAAGTTTCCAATTACTACCTAAATTTTTGAGATATTGTGGCAGAAAATGGTGTAAATGGAAGTAGAGTGGTGAAAGGACTGACACTTCTAAAATGCAGGGGAGACATCCCTACTTCTACCTCCATTACCATCATGACAGAGTAGAGGCTGAAAAACTAGGTATGGAGTATGAAAGAGTAGTTATGTTGCGGAGTAGTTAGAGGTAAGAGGTGAATTCTAAACCTCCAGATTGCTTGTGGCTGAAATCCCAAGGCGATATCACCATCCAGTAATAACCAACTACAGGAAGATGGGACATAACTAGCAACTTAGAATTAGGGCTACTTCTCCATCTGACTTCAGTCTGCCAACGTAGGCATTAAGGGAGGATGGGGTTTCTCTGTTGGAAAACAACAAATATTTTCATATTTCTGTATAGTCAGGACTTTCTGATGAAACATTACTGACTGGCAACCTGAGTTAAAGGATGAGTGAACAGAAAATAAGCTTTGGACATTAAAGATATTGAAATACCCAGGAGAGATTTCTAATGATTTGTCTCTCTTAGACCCATTTATTCACATTGAAAAGAGTTTTAACAACTTGGGGACCTTTCCCTTCCCTTTCCAGAGAGGATTTGATGACATTGGAGAGCAAAAGTTTCTCTCTCTTCTCAGTGGGAGAAGACAGGCATCTCTGCAGCAGATTCTACACAAACTCCAAGAATCATAATTTTCAGGTCTTCTCCTAAAGATCCCCTCCCTCTTTACATATAGGGTGATATAGGCCCTCACTCTATTGCCCCAAAGGGGAAATAGAGCACTGGAAACCAGCACTAAGATTGTTACTGAGAACTGAAGAACTCTCACCACAAAATGACTCCATCCAAACCTCTGCACTAAGAGATGATCAAATTCTAGCATGGCTTCTAGTAGCACAGAGGTGTGTTCCCAGGATAACCACAGCTCGTTATAATGCCTAGCTGAGAAAGCTAAATACTGCCAGGAGAATTTACTGCTTGTTCTAGTCAACTGCTGACAATAGGCCCCAGACATTCCTTTTTAAAAAATGTTTACAATTGTGAATATGTATCACCAACAACTCAGAAGATTCTCAGAGCCATTCCTTTAAAATGGGAATGGGCAACATGAGAAAAGAGTACAGTAATCTATGTGGAGAGTTATTGTATAACCTATGAATTATGCACAATTCATAAATTTTTCAGTGAATCAATTTTTCAGTTATCACCAGGAAAGATAGGGCCTCTGTCTTTCTGTCTCTGTGGGAAGATAGAATTCTAACTTTCATTAGAATGTTAGCAAACACAGCTTGCCTAATCATATTTATACTGATCAACCCTTTGTAAATTTTTTACTTCTTTGACTCTACCTAGCTCTCCCCTTCCTAATCCTCCCTTAAAAAACCCCCAATAATCTCTTCACAAATCCAAATGGAGCTCAGCTCTTTCATCTACTGTGAGTAGTTACTAAATCAGTGTTTATTACTTTAACAAGTACTTGGCTGTGTTTATCTTTTACATGATATAAGTAAATAATCAGCCTGGGTCTCATCCAGAAAACTTTTGCTTACAGTATGAATAAAATACATAGCTATAAAAAGATATTAATCTTCCTCTATCCAAAGGAAGTCATGTTCTTTTACAGCTCTCTTCTAATAGATACAGAAAATTCTATTTCCAATAATTGAAGAATAAATGCTTATTTTTAATTAACTATGAAAAGTGAACATGTACTAGGCCATAAAACAATTATCAAACATCATAAAGAATTACAGAAAATTACAGACAATATTCTCCAACCTCACTGGAATTCAGTAAGAATCTATGACAAGAAAAGCAAATACAGATATTTCAATATTTTTAAAGAAATACTTCCACATAACCCATGCATCAAAGAAGAAATTATATTTTTTAATGTGGAATAATGTGGTAAATAGTGTCAGAATATATGAAATACAGTTAAAAAGTTACATTTAGACTGAAATATATAACCTTAAAGGCTGATATTAGAAAAGAAGAAAGACTAGAATTAATGAGCTAAGGTTCCAACTTTCAAAGTCGAGAAAGAGAACAAAATAGTAACAAAGAAAATATAGAAGAGAGAAACATCAGAGCAGAAAACCACAACTTAAAAAAGAGCAACAAACTGAAAAGTTGGAATTTGGAAAATAAAACAATTTATAATTGTTATCAGCTGGCAATACTGATTAAGGAAGAGGAGAATACAAAGGAATACAAAGAGAAATACATTTATAGATGTAGAAGATCCAAACTGAGTGCTTTTTACAAAGATCATTAAATTACTGAGTCATTTATCAGTAATTTAAAATCTTCCTAAAAAGAAAAATCTCTGAACTAGACAGTTTTACCAGTAATTTCTATCAAATATTCAAAGAGCAAATAATAATAATATTGTGTAAAGCCTTCTAAGGAATAGAAAGACACTAACCTCCTGCATTCTTTTACAAGGTGAGCATATTCTTGATATAAAAATGACATATGGGCAATATGAGAAAAGAGTACAGTAATCTATATTGTGGGTTATTGTATAACCTCTGAATTACACACAACAAATAAATTTTTCAGTGAATCAAAACTATCATATTAATATTATAGATTAAGAAGTTCTTATATATTTGGTGTTTTATATATTTGTGATATTTACAAAATCTGTTCTATCAGAGTATCAGGTCAACATTATAAGTCTAATGCAATTATATTATTGAGTAATCAATTTAGATATTTTAATTTGAAATGAGTATTTATATATGTAAACAATGAAGCATATAAAAGAATTAAAATGATTATATTTGTTAGATTTACAAGAATTGTTTACTCAGCATTTTTTATTGTTAAGTTTTAAATTAAGATTACTTAAAAATAAATACACTACATAAAATTTATATATGTACTTAAAATGCTTCTATGAATTTGATTAAGTTTATAGGAGGAGTCACACATTAATCAAAAACTCTAGATTAACATTACTAGATACACAAATAGAATCATATGTATAAGATATAGCCACAAAATTAGGGATTAGCTGAGTTTTTAAATAAATTGAAAATCAATACAAAGGTATGAGTAATCTTATTCAAGCACAAAAGCTATTTTCAAGGGCTCCAAAAGCTTACCTTAACTATAGATAGGAACAGGGATGATATTCATCCAGTATGCCTTTTGATGGCCATGCTGGTTCCTCACATGCAAAATTAACCCTTATTGTTCTGATATCAATGGACAGGTTGTTGTGTATGCCCCAATGCTTATTAACTGTTTTGAGCATCAATGAAATAGGAAGAGTTCATATTATTGAGAAACCAATTTCTCATTAATAAATCTATAGAGACTATTTCAGTAAAAATTCTGACATTATTTCATGATAATCTGACAAGCTAATTTAAAAACTTATATGGAAGAATAAAGGTCATAAATATTAAAAATATTCCTATAAAAGAAGGAGGTAAAGAATTTGCATTACCAGATAGTTAAACCTATTAACTGTACAACTTCAGACAATGTGATATTGGCACAAGGACTCTTCTATTCCATTGGTCTCTTTTTCAAAAAAGAGAAATAGTTTCACAGTTTCATGCATATAAAAAACTTAAGATATGAGAGAACATCAGTAGGAAAATATAAGACGTTTCAATAAATTACATTATACCACCTACCTATTAAAGTAGAAAAATTTTAAAAATAAATTTCTATCTCATAAACATATGCAAAAAATAATTCCAGGTGGATTAAAGAACTAATGTAAAAGGCAAACCTCTATAACTTAAAGAGTATATACTTTAATGACCTCTACATAGGACAGGAGTACTTACAAAAAACACTAACCAATAACCATAAAAAAAAATATTGCTAAATTTAATGTCATTAAATTAATGCTTGTCAATCAAAAAACCTGATGGAAAAAGTGAAAATATGAATTAAAAACTGAGAGAATATACTTTAAACACATATAATTGTGTTTAAAAGATTAGTATACCTATTATATAAGGAAATCATACAAATCAAAAGAAAAAAAAAACATAGAAAAATGAGCTTAAGTCATGAATGACTGGAGGAAGCAAAGCAACATGGCCAAATAGAGGCCTCCACTGAGGAACTTCTAGAAGTCTCCTGCAGGAACACCAAATTTGACAACTATCTACACAAAAAAGCACTTTTTTTTTTTTTTTGAGATGGACTCTCACTCTGTCACCCAGGCTAGAGTGCAGTGAAGTGATCTCAGCTTACTGCAACCTCTGACTCCCAGCTTCAAGCTATTCTCCTGCCCCAGCCTCCCAAGTAGCTGGGACTACAGGCACATGCCACTGCACCCGGCTAATTTTTATATTTTTAGTAGATAAGGGGTTTCACCATCTTGGCCTGGCTGGTCTCCATCTCCTGACCTCGTGATCCACCCACCTCAGCCTCCAAAAGTGCTGGGATTACAGGTGTGAGCCACCACACCTGGCCGATAAAGTTCTTCCATAAGAGCCAAGTATCAGGTGAGTAATCATGATACCTGGTTTTAACTTCATATTACTTAAAGACGTACTGAAGAGGGTAGAAAAGACAGCCTTGAATTGCTGATGCCAATCCTCCCCAACCCCCTGGCAGTGGCCAAGTGGCACAGAGAGAGAATATGTGCACTTAGGGGAGGCAGAGCACAGTGTTTGTGGGACTTTGTATTGGAATTCAATGCTGCCAACATTGGACAGAACTCAGCTGATGCCCATGGAGGGACCATTAAGACTAGCCCTAGCCAGAGGGGAATTGCCCATCTCAGCAGTCAAACTTGAGTTTCAGCAAGCCTCACAACTGAGGATTAAAATGCTCTGGGGTTCTAAATAAACTTGATAGGCAGTCTAGGCCACAATGACTGCAACTCCTAGGAAAGACCAGTATTTTGCTGGGCTCACAGCCAGTGGACTTGGTGGGCAGGTGACATAGTGAGACACCAGCTGGGGCAGCTAAGGGAGTACTTGCCTTACCCCTCTGCAGCCCTAGGCAGTACAGTTTGCAGCTCCAAAACAGACCCTTTATTTCTGTTTGAGGAGAGGAGAAGAGACAGTAAAGGGGACCTTGTCTTGCAACTTGGATATCAGCTCAACCACAGTAGGACAGGGCACTAGACAGAGTTGTCAGGGCCAGTTCCAGGCCTTATCTCCCACACAGAACTTCTAGTCACATCATGAGCCAAATGGGAACCTCGTGCCCTGAAGGAAGGAAGGACTCAGTACTGGCAAGATTCATTACCTCCTGACTAAAGAGCTCTTTGCCCTGAATTATCAGCAGTGGTAGCTAGGTATTATTCACCTTGGGTGAGACTTAGAGCTGTGCTGACTTCAGGTGTGACCCAGAATAATCAGAGCTATGGTGTCTATCAGGAGAGAATCATTCTGTTTGAGAAGAGGGGAGGGAAGAAGAAACCGGACCTTGTCTTGCAGCTTAGGTATCAGCCTGGTCACCAAGTGGGCTCTTGGAGTCTGTGATTCCAGACTTTGGTTTTTAGATGGCATTTCTGGACCTACCCTGGGCTAGAGGAGAGCCCACTGCCCTGAAGGGTGAGTCCCATGCATTTCAGCGTTCACCATAACATGACCGAAGAGCTCTTGGGCCTTAAGTGAACATTGGTTGTATGCTGGCAGTGGGTTGATAAACAGACTAAGAAAGAAATTGAAAAATTTCTTGAAACAAATGATAATGAAAACACAACATATCAAAACCTATGGGATACAGTGTAAGCAGTACTAAGAGGGAAGCCTATAGCTGTAAGTGTCTACATCAAAAAAGGAGAAAAACGTCAAATACACAACCTAATGATACATCTTACAGAACTAGAAATGCAAGAGCAAACCAAAACCAAACTTAGTAGAAGAAAATAAATGATAAAGATCAGAGCAAAAATACATACCATTGAAATGAAGAAAAAATATAAAACATTAATGAAATAAAAGTTGGCTTTTTGAAGAGATAAAATTGAATAACATTTAGCTAGACTAAGAAATAAGGTGAAGATCCAAATAAATAAAATCAGACATGAAAAAGGAGACATTACAACTGATACCACAACAATTCAAAAGATGATTAGAGGCTAATATGAGCAACTATAAGCTAATAAATTAGAAAACCTAGAAGAAATGGATAAATTTCTTGACACATACAATCTACCAAGACAGAACCAAGAAGAAATCCAAAACCCGGAGCAGACCAATAACAAGCAACAAAATCAAAGCCACGATAAAAAGTCTGTCAGCAAAGAAAAGCCCAAGACTCGTTGGCTTCATTGCTAAATTTTACCAAACATTTAAAGAACTAATACCAATTTTACTCAAACTTCCAAACAATAGAAGAGGAAGGAATACTTACTTCCAAACTAATTCTACAAGGTGAAGAATTACCAAAACTAGACAAAGACAAATCAAAACATAAAAAGAAAGAAAAATGAAAAGAAAACCACAGGACAATATCCCTGATAAACATTTATGCAATAATCCTGCACAAAACACAAGCAAATTGAATTCAGCAACACATCATAAAGATCATTCATCATGACCAAGTGGGATTTATCCCAGGGATGCAAATATGGTTCAATGTATGCAAGTCAATCAATGTGATATATTACATCAACAGAATGAAGAACAAAAACCATATGATCATTTCAATTGATGCTGTAGAGGCATTTGATAAAAATTCAACATTTCTTCATGATAAAAACCCTTAAAAAACTGGGTATAGAAAAAACATACCTCAACATACTAAAAGCCATACATGACAGACTCATAGCTAATAACAAACTGAATGGGGAAAAACTGAAAGCCTTTCTTTTAAAATCTGGAACATAACAAGGATGCCTACTTTTACCACACTGTTATTCAACATAGTACTGAAAGTCCTACCTAGAACAATCAGACAAGAGAAAGAAATAAAGGGCATCCAAATTGGAAAGGAAGAAGTCAAATTATCCTTGTTTGCAGATGAGGTGATATTTGGAAAAACCTAGATTCCACCAAAGAACCATTGGAGCCAATAAACAAATTTAGTAAAGTTGTAGGATACAAAATTGGCATACAAAAATTATCAGGATTTTTATATGCCAATAGGAAAAATCTGAAAAAGAAATCAAGAAAATAATTCTACACACAGTAGCTATGAATAAAATTAAATATCTAGGAATTAACCAAAAAAGTGAAAGAGCTTTACAATGAAAACTATAAAATATTGTTGAAAGAAATTGAAGAGGGCACAAAAAAAGGAAAAGATATGGCCAGGCACGGTGGCTCATGCCTGAAATCCCAGCACTTTGGGAGGCCAAGACAGACAGATCATGAGGTCAAGAAACCGAGACCATCCTGACCAACATGGTGAAACCCTGTCTCTACTAAAAACACAAAAATTAGCTGGGCATGATTGCGCATGCCTTTAGTCCCAGCTGCTTGGGAGGCTGAGGCAGCAGAATCGCTTGAACCCTGGAGGCAGAGGTTGCAGTGAGCTGAGATCATGCCACTGCACTCCAGCCTGGTGACAGAGTGAGATTCCATCTAAAAAAAAAAAAAAAAAAAAAAATTCCATGCTTGTGGATTGGAAGAATCAACATTGTTAAAATGTCCATACTACACAGAGTGATCTACAGTTTCAATGAAATCTCTATCAAAATACCAAAGGTATTCTTCACAGAAAAAGAAAAAAAAAATCCTAAAATTTATAAGGAACTATAAAAGAACCATATTAGCCAAAGCTATCCTGAGAAAAAAAGAACAAAACTGGAGGAATCACATTACCTGACTTCAAACTATACTACAGAGCTATAGTAACCAACACAGCATGGCACTGGCATAAAAACAGACACATAGAGCAAGAAACAGAATAGTGAACCCAAAGAAAAAGCCACACACCTACAGTGAAATCATTTCCAACAAAGCTGCCAAAAACATACACTGGGGAAAGGAAAGTCTCTTCAATATACTGTGCTGGGTACACTGGATATCCATATGCAGGAGAATGAAACTAGAGTATCCTTCACTATGTACAAAAATCAAATCAAAATGTATTAAATACTTAAATTTAAGAGTTGCTATTATTAAACTACTAGTAGAAAACATTGGGAAAATTCCCCAGGACATTGGACGGGGCAAAAATTTCTTGATCAATACCCAACAGGCACAGGCAACCAAAGCAAAACCGCACAAACAGGATCACATCAAGTTAAAAATCATCTGCACAACAAAGGAAACAAAGTGAAGAGACAACCCACAGAATGGGAAAAAGTATTTATAAACTACTCATCTCACAAAGAATTAATAATAAGACTATATAAGGAGCTCAAACAACTCTATACAAAAATATCTAATAATGTGATTTACAAATGGGCAAAAGATCTGAACAGACATTTCTCAGAAGACATAAAAATGGCAAACAGGTATATAAAAATGCTCAATATCACTGATCATCAGAGAAATGCAAATCAAACTACAACTAAATATCATCTCACTCAGTTAAAGTGGCTTTCATCTAGAAGATGGGCAATAACAAATGCTAGTGAAGATATGGAGAAAAGGGAATCCTCATACACGCTTGGTGGAAATGTAAATTAGTACAACCGCT
The DNA here is from genome assembly GCF_009828535.3 of Hylobates moloch. NCBI lineage: Eukaryota > Metazoa > Chordata > Mammalia > Primates > Hylobatidae > Hylobates > Hylobates moloch. The sequence goes on from NW_026652288.1 coordinate 68,842,487, forward strand.
ATGGAGAACAGTTTGGGGATTCCTCAAAAAACTATAAATAGAGCTACCATAGTATCTAACAATTCCACTGCCACGTATATACCCCAAAGAAAGGAAATCAGTATATCAAAGAGACATCTGCACTGCCATGTTTATTGCAGAACTACTTACAATAGCCAAGATTTGGATGCAACATAAGTGTCCATCAACAGATGAGCAGATAATAAAAATGTGGTACATATACACAATGGAGTAGCGTGTTGCCATTAAAAAAAAATGAGATCCTGTCATCTGCAGTAACAGGGATAGAACTTGAAGTAATTTTGTTAAGTAAAATAAGCCAGGCACAGAAAGACAAACTTCACATGTTCTCACTCATTTGTGAGAGCTAAAAATTAAAACAATTGAACTCATAGAGAGTAGAATGATCGTTACCAGTTGCTGGGGAGGGTAATGAGAAGGTTATAGGGGATATAAGAAATGGTAATGGGTTAAAAAAATAGTTACAATGAATAAATAAGGTCTAGTATTTGATAGCACAACAGGATAACTATAGCCAATAACAATTTAATTGTACATGTAAAAATAACTAAAAGAATATAATATTGTTTATAATACAAAGGATAAATCCTTGAGGTTATGGATACCCCATTTACCCTGATATGCTTGTTACAGTTAGGCCTATATAAAATATCCCATATACCACATAAATATATACTCCTACTATGTACTCACAATTTTTTTAAAAGACGTGAATGACCTTTCACAGAAAACAGAAAAAACAAAAAGAATCTCAATTTTATTATTATTCATGGAAATAAACATTAAGTCCAAAATGAAGAATCATTTCTATCCTCAAGTCTGTAGAAATTAAAATTTCAACTATATTAACTGTTAGCAATTTGGGGGAGTAATACAAATTAATACAGTGCCAAGAGAAGCATAAGTTCCTATTATCACTCTGAAAAACTATTGGCTATTATGTAAAAAAGCTGGAGATAGGCATTCACTCTTCCCAGCAATTACACTCCTAGGTATGAGTCCTAAAGATGCTCTTGTGCACATTCCTTAGGAGGCTTTACAATAATGTGTATTCAAGCATTGTTTTAATAGCAAAAACAAAACAAAATTGGATGAAAAGATTTATCTACAGAAAAGTGAGTAAATTGTGGTATATTCCTGTAAGGGAATACTATGGAGCAGGAAAAATAAATAAAGCAGAGTTACATGTGTCAACATGGATGAATTTCACAAATAGTAAGTAATAAAAGCAAATAGTAAAATACAAAGAGCTTCATTCCATTTATATAAAATTAAAAATATGAAAATAATGGTTTGGGGATTCATATATTTGTATAATATATGTATAGTTAAAAACAATAAAATGTTGAATTCAGGCCCAGCACTTTGGAGGCTGAGGAGAGTGGAACACCTGAGGTCAGGAGGAGACCAGCCTGGCCAACATGGTGGAACCCCACCTCTACTAACAATACAAAAAATTAGTCTGGCGTGGTGGTGGGCTCCTGAAATACCAGCTACTCAGGAGGCTGAGGCAGGAGAACTGCTTGAACCTGGGAGGCAGATGTTGCAGTGACTGAGATTGCACAATTGCACTCCAGCCTGGGCAACAAGAGCGAAACTCTGAAAACAAACAAACAAAACCAATAAAATTAAAATACTGAATTCAAAATTCAGGATAATGGTTTATTCTGGGGGATAAAGAGGAAGATACAATCAAGAGAGCATATAAAGGAGAATGCAATATTGACAATGTTCTATATTTTAAGCTGAGTGATATATTTTATATGTGTGTGTATACATACATGTATACTAATACACATTAGCATATGCAATTTTGCATGTATAAAATACTAAATTCTAAAATATAATCCAAAAAACACTGTCCTTAGAAACTTATATAAGCTAATTTAATCATCAAAATAGCTCTCTAAGATATAATCACTCTCATTCTCAACACCTTATCCTTGGTCTAATGTAATCATAGAAACATTTCCATGAGGTAAGAATTATTTTGGAAATAAGGGAAATAAGGTACAGGAGATTAAAATCTTGTCCAAGTTCACACAGCTAGTAAGTGCAGGAGCTTATCCATTAAAGTAAACGACCTCTATATGTAAAATAGATAACCTCTCAATATCAATTAGTTTGTCGTAAGGGGGTAATTATATAGATATACAAAAAGTTATAAAAAGATATTTATTGTCTTACTGTTAACGAAATAAAAAAGTGGAAATGACTCATATGGAAACTTCTGGCTAGGCAAAGGGTAACATTTTCCAATCACAGAACATTATACAACTATTTATAATTATGTTGGAGCTATGTAATTATCATGATGAAAAAATATCCCTGATAAGTTTAAAAATCTGTCTGGTATATATTGTATGATGTTATTTTGAAAAAAACTAAAAGCACAGTGTATCTTCAACTGTACTGGTAATTGAAGCAATTACAAAGAACTTCTACCATCTGCTACATCTATCCACATTAAGGGATCTGCACCCGTAACTATCTTATACATTTCTTTCCTGCCTGTTATCTTAGGTGATGCATCAGTGCTTCTGCGCAAAGCCAATGCTATGCAAGTGTGCTGGGTTCATCCACCTAACCTACTTAAGGATATTGGCCAGCCAGAAATTTACCTCTGTGTTAACAGTTCAGGATTTTGGAGCATGAAGAATATGACTTCTCAATTTTATGCCCCCAGGAATTTGTAGTGTTTAATCAAAAGAATTACTCAACAAATATGGGTTAAATGAATAAATGATTGGAAACTTAATAATGCCTTAAGTATTATTGTTTTACCAAAATTGTGTTCAAGACCATTGTTACACCTGAAAGAAGGAGAAAAAGGGTCTCTTCCATCTCTTCTCTCCTCTAACCTAGCGTCTTGGGACTCAAGCTCATGGTTTTAGTGCTACAGTTGAGCAGCACTGTTGTCTAAACAGACTTTCATGGAGTGGCTGGGAATCTAACTATCATTTGTAAAACAGTTATTTTGAAAAAATAGGTTATAAGCTAAAAACAAGTGATTTACAAACTCTGTTTGAATTATCTTATCAATAAAGTGCCTGTAGAATGATGCTTGAGAAACATAAGAGTTACAAAAAAGAGAAAAAGGTAACTGCAACCATGTTGAGACGTCCTTGATGTCAGTCAGTACATGTCAAAGTATAAGACAGGTTAGACAATTTTTAAAGTCAAACACGTAGTTTTATGTGACATTTAGTAGCATGGTATATTAAATTGGTAAAAAGAATGTATAGAGAAGATTCTAGCCCCCAAAGAGAAAAAAAAAAACGTATGTTTTTAACATAGAACATGATTTGAAAATAGGTTGGAAAAGTTGATGTGAACTCATAAATTGTAAAACATTTACTTTCTCTAGCTCTGTTGTTAACATGAAGTATTCCTGGTGCCACCTAGTCTAATATTAGCCCCCACTTGGTAGTTGCCTGCAGTGCTCAAATGTTTGCTTCTGCTATTCTTCACTACAAACAATCAGAGCTTCTGGAGAAAAGCTGATTCAATGGTTCTATACAATAAAATCAAGATAGTTCCATGAAATTTTGCTACCATAAAGCAATAAATGGGTCAGCTTTAAGGGACTCTCAATGGCCAAGTTGTGATCATCTGAGCATTAATTTTGTGTAATCATGGCAAATACTAGCAGATATACTAAGGAAAAGACAGAAATGAGTTGTTAAATATATGAAAGAAATGCTTAGGCTGCGAATTCCTTTAAGGCAAAATCTCACAAAAGATTGATGAATTGTATTGCAGTGTGGTTTGGTGATATAGAGTCTCCTCAACTCAAATTATATAACAAAATCTATGAAAGATATTATGGTTAAAATAATAGATAAGGGTAGTGAATGATACACCAGAGAGCAAAAACTAGACAGGGAGAATTTGAAGATGCTTATTTCTAAAAAAAAAAAAAAAAAAGAATTGATTTTGCTCAATAAATCTCTTAAACATGTTAGATTCACTCAGGGGAATATAACTTATTGAATTTCATTTTGCTTTATTAGCTTTACAAGGATTGCTTCCATGCTGAAAAAGATGTAGGTACATAAATGTACAGATCTGCCCTGTTAGTTGTTAAAAAGTCTGGAGAAAATCAGATAAATCTGAATTGAAGTTTGAAATACCTAAAGAAATTAAATTAATCTTGTTTATGAATGCTGTTAAATATCTAGGGGAAATGAATCTGTCAAATTTAGTAATTAATTAGGCATTTATCAAAGTGAAAGTAATTTTTAAAATTTCAACAAAAATTACTAGACTCATAAGCAAAATAAGAGGTTTCGTGATTTGAGCTTTAAGGTGTAAGAGAAAATAGGTACCTCTTTCCAATATACAACTAAATAAGGTGAATTTTAATCAAAGCGTAAGTTATTGTAAGCATTCACTTCTTTATGCTAAGTACTCCCAGGTGTTAAAAATATCATAACCTATTTATAATTTGAACGCTGCCTTACAATGTAATATAGTGGTTGGTTATGTGTACGTGACTTTACAAGACATGGAGATCTAGAATTAAATCTCAGCTCTGCTACTTAATAGCTGTGCGACTGGTAAAAACTCTGATCTTCAGCTTTAATATTAACATGGTTAATTAACATGGTAATAGTACCTAAATCCTTTTGATGATTATGGTAAGTGACTTGTTTTATAGGTCCTGGTAAGTAATAATAATGCAATCGTAGTTATTTATTGTTAACACAGCAAAAGTTAGCTAATAATACATGGTAGAAAATAATGTGTCCAGTGATAGCTGATTTAATAAGAAAAGACGTTATGAAGGTAGGTGGGTAGGATTTACACAGCAAGAAAGGACGAAGCAAGGAATTTCGACTTGAAGCTCAGAGGCAAGAAAACACAAGGAAAATCTGAAGGTCTATAACTAAATTTTAAGGTCTAACTAACTAAAATTTGAAGTCTATAAACTAAATTTTTTACCAAAAGTTTAGTTGAAGAGATGATAACGAGCAAATGGATTATGTTTAGATTGTAGAAAACCTGAAATCACTAAGGAATTTGAGTTTAAACTAGATGCTAGCCAATAATAGCTTAGATATAGCAACAGCTGTTAGGCATAAAAGATTCATACTAAATAACGACCATTGGAACTAAGTATAGATGGAATGATTGTCAAAATGATTTTTGTTAATAGGCTAAAATATAGGAATGCAAAATTGCTTTCTGATGGAATTTTCTAAAATAAAGTTTTATTTATTTATTTTTATTTTTATTTTTTTTTCTGAGACGAAGTCTCGCTCTGTCCCCCAGGCTGGAGTGCAGTAGCAGGATCTCAGCTCACTGCAAGCTCTGCCTCCCGGGTTCACGCCACTCTCCTGCCTCAGCCTCCAGAGTAGCTGGGAATACAGGCGCCCACCACCATGCCCGGCTAATTTTTCTGTATTTTTAATACAGACGTGTTTCACTGTATTAGCCAGGATGGTCTCAATCTCCTCACCTCGTGATCTGCCCGCCTTGGCCTCCCAAAGTGCAGGGATTACAGGCGTGAGCCACGGTGCCCGGCAGGAAATGCATTTAAAAACACGTAACAATGTTACTCTCATGAATTAACTTTTTAAAGATTACAGATTTATTTTGTTCATGTATTTTAGAGACTCAAATGATTTACTACAGAACTACTAAGCTAACACAAAAGTTTCAGTTTCATACAATGAAGTGGTGATGCAGTCTTGAAGGAAAAAGTGACATTACTCTCCGTTATCAACTGAGAAAATGGCACTGAAATGCATAGACATTTTCTTTTTCTTTAGGAACTTTAATTCCTTCATATGATGATATAATCATATATTGCCTCAAGTTGAGATATTTAAAATTAATTTTGCTCTATGTAAAGCAGAAAGAATCTGGCATCCTTATTACTTTAGAAATAAAAGTATTACTTTGGGAGGCCGAGGCGGGCGGATCACGAGGTCAGGAGATCGAGACTACGGTGAAACCCCGTCTCTACTAAAAACACAAAAAATTAGCCGGGCGTGGTGGCGGGCGCCTGTAGTCCCAGCTACTCAGAGAGGCTGAGGCAGGAGAATGGCGTGAACCCGGGAGGCGGAGCTTGCAGTGAGCCGAGATTGCGCCACTGACCAGAGCTAAAAAAAAAAAAAAAAAAAAAAAAAAAAAAATTAAGGAAAAAAAAAAATAATTGAGAAAAAAAAAAAATATAATTGAAAATCTAAAGGAAAATTGTTTTTACTGATATGTTTTTGGATAATTGAGAAAAAATTACCCCCAGTAGTTCTCAAAATGTGGTTCTTATAACCAACAGCAGCAGCACTTGGAAAATTTAGAAATGCAAATCTTCAGGCTCCACCCCAGACCTACGAATTAGTAACTCTGGATATGGGTCCCAGCAGCTCGTGTTTTAATGCTCTCTCCAGATAATACTGATGTACACTAAACTTGACAACCACTGATTTAGACTTTTGCCCTGGGATTAGAGATTTTTTAATGAACTTTAATTACTGCCACGTGTGGTTAATAAGAGACTATAAATTTCCTGTTTGAAACATTTGTCCATTTAGCTCGATCAGCTTTTTATAATCCTTGACATTTTGATTATTGGTATTCATGTATTTGCCAAGGAAATTGAGTAGATAGTTGCTAAATTAAAAATGGTTTTAAAGTAATTCCTTATCAGGCCAGTGTAGGTAACTCATACTTGATAAATTTATGAATGACTCATGTTTTTGAATATTTGAGTATCGGGAGGAGGAAATATAATGCAATTGTGCAATCAGATCCTATCCTATTGCTCTACTCAATTGTTAACATCTTAGATTCGACCAAGCATTTGCAAAAGGGTAGTGTAAAGATTTGCTTTCTTATAGATACCAAAGAGAAGTAAAACCCACTTTCTCTTATTAATCCAGGCACAACCATCTATTCACATATTGCTTATCTAATCAAGCTTAACATATACATGTACATACAACTCCTTTGCCAAAACAGTTGCAACACAGGGCCATGAGTACTGGTATTCCTAGCTGGAATTAGTAAAATTTTTGCCACTTTAGAAACAATTTTGTCAATTATTCTATGGTAGTCACATGAAGTACTATACTTCAGATGAATACGGGTTAAGCTGACTTTGCCAACTGTCTTATGGGCTCCACAAACTAATACATTTTTTTCTTGAAGAAAAAAAAGTCTAAATAGCTGACCTTGCCAACAAATAATTCACTGCTCAATATCACCTTAATAATGTACCTTGTACCCAGTAAGTAATTACTTATGGTCTATCCCCTCCTACCCCTTCACCCTTACCAGTTGCCATTGTCTATCATTCCACACCCTACGTTTATGTGTACACATTATTTAGCTCCTACTTATAAGTGTAAACACCTGGTATTTGTCTTTTCATGTCTGAATTATTTTACTCAAGATAGTGGCCTCATTTGCATCCATGTTGCTGCAAAATACATGATTTCATTCTTTTTCATGGCCAAATAGTATTCTGTTGTTTATATATACCACATTTTGTTTATCCATTCATCCACTGATGGACACTTAGGTTGATTCCATTTATTTGCTATTGTGAATAGTTCTGCCATAAACATGTAGGTCCAGGTATCTTTTTGATATAATGATTATTTTTCCTTTGGATGGATAGCTGGATTGGTAGTTCTATTTTTAGTTCTTTGAGAAATATCGATACTGTTTTCAATAGAGGTTGTACTAAATTTACATTCCCACCAACAGTATATGGCTTCCCTTTGCACCCTCATCACCATGTTATTTTTTGTTAATAGTAGCCTTTCTGACTGGTATAAGATGATATCTCCTTGTGATTTGGTTGGCAGTTCTCTGATGATTGATGTTGAGTATTTTGTGTATGCTTGTTCATCATTTGTGTATCTTCTTTCAAAAAATGTCTATTCATGTCGTTTACCCATTTTTAATATGATTAATTTTTGTTGAGTTGTTTGAGTTACTTATCAATTCCAGATATTAGCTGCTGTCAATGCATAGTTTGCAAATATTTTCTTCCCTCTTGGAGGTTGTCTGTTCTCTCTGTTGATTATTTCTTTTGCTGTGCAGAAGCTTTTAAGTTAAGTTCATTTATTTTTGTTTTTGTTGCCTGTGCTTTTGATGTCTTAGTCACGAATTCTTTGCCTAAGCCAACGTCCAGAAAAGTTTCCCCCTAGGTTTTATTCTAGTATTTTTACAGTTTCGGGTCTTACATTTAAGTCTTTAATCTATATTGAGTTGATTTTTTTATACGGTGAGTAATAAGGGTCCTATTTCATTCTTCTGCATATGGCAAACCAATTTTCCCAGCACCGTTTACTGAAAAGGGTGCCCTTTCCCCAGTATATGTTCTTGTTGACATTGTCAAAGATCAGTTGGCTATAAATATGTAGCTTTATTTTTGAGTTCTCTATTTCATTGATTCATGTGTCCATTTTTATACCAGTACCATACTGTTTTGGTTACTATAGCCCTGTAGAATAATTTGAAGTTAAATAATGTTATGCTTCTAGCTTTGTTCTTTTTGCTTAGCATTTCTTTAGCTATTTGGGGTTGGTTTCAGTTTTATATAAATTTTAGGATTTTTTTTCTAGTTCTGTGAAAAAAATGGCATTGGTATTTTGATAAGGATTGCACTGAATCTGCAGTTTTCTTGGGATAGTATGGTCATTTTAATTGTATTAAGTTTTCTTTGGACAGTATGGTCATTTTAATTACATTAATTTTTCCAATTTGTGAGCATGAAATGTTTTTCTATCTGTTTCTGTTGTCTATGCTTTCTTTCATGAGTGTTTTGTTGTTTTCCTTTTAGAGATCTTTCACCTCCTCAGTTTAACATATTGCTAAGTATTCCCTATTTCTTTTTATAGCTATTGCAAATGGGCTTGAAAAAGGCCATACCTTTTTGTCTACTCTCCTTTCATATCAAAGGGTAGGAGGAGGTCTTTAGATTATATAATATTATTATTATTTTTGTTTGGGCTCCAAGCACTAAATTGCTAAAAGAAATGCTATTTTTTCTATAATTTTTTAATTCTAAGGTAGGTTTATATATTTAAATTTGTTTTAGAATGTTCCTTACTGAAGAGAGACTAAATGTCATTTTAGGTATTTCCATAGTTTCAGAACTATTTTAGACAATAAAATATTTATGTAAATATTTCTAAGGTACACGAATAAAGATATGAAAATGTTCTTAACATAAGCCATTAAGATGATACTGGCTGTTTACAGTTGGGCTCACTTTCAAGGAGGGATAATCAAATGGAATTTTGCTGAGTTGTACTGGGAATGGAGCTTAAGGAGCTAGTATCCATATCCAAGAATATTTCGAGCATGTCTTGGCTACATTCTCCTCTTTTTTTCTTCCTTGGTAATTTTTTGTAGGTCTCCAACATACTGAATGTCTTTGTCACTAGCATGAAAGATAATTTAAAACACTCTTATTAGCTTGAATTGTATCCCCTTCTATTTTGGTCTCCTAAATAATGAGATTTTGACACTTTCTCTAAACATCCTGCATTCTCTTCTGCATTATAAAAGTCTATAATCTTCTTTCATATATGTACTACAGTTGGGTCTTATTTATTTATTTATGATGGAGTCTTGCTCTGTCACCCAGGCTGGAGTGCAGTGGTGCGATCTCTGCTTACTGCAAACTCCCTCTCTGAGGTTCAAGTGATTCTTGTGCCTCGGCCTCCTGAGTAGGTGTAATTACAGGCGTGCTCCATCAAGCCTGGCTAATTTTTGTATTTTTAGTAGGGAAGGGGTTTCATGTTAGCTAGGCTGGTCAGGAACTCCTGGCTCATGTGATCCACCCACTTCGGCCTCCCAAAATGCTGGGATTACAGGCATGAGCCACTGCACCCCAACAGGTCATTTTTTTAACTGTGAAAAGTAGTTCAAAATTTTTTAGAGCTAAATATTATAAAATTATTTTTTAAAGTGACAGTCACTTGATTTTCTTAAATTGTATTTGAATATTTGGCAATCAGAATTTACTGATTATTAATAGATATGCTAAGCATTTTAAAGTTACAACAAAAAAATCCATTTTTAAGGGATTAAGTAGATTTTACTCAAATATGGGTTATTTAAATGCCCTCAAGTCACACACTTGACAAGAGAGACAAAGAATAAACACTTGCTCAGTAAATTATGATTTTCTTCCTTAACCATTAAAAACATTTGTTTTTGTGTTGTGATGAGTCATTTTTCAGTTACAAATTTCCCCTTGACTACCTTCTAATATTTTTGAGTGAGAAGGAGCTATTTGTTTGGTTGCATAACAGTCTCCAAACTCATTAAAAATAGGTAGCTATAGCAACATTCTTGTCACAACCTACTCACTTCTGCAAAACAAATATTGACAAAATATGTTTACTTAAAGACACAGAACAACAGAAAAACAATGATACTCAATTGTTCCAAACTTTGAGCTAGCACGTGAAGCCAAAAGATCAACTGCATATTATTCTGAACTCATTGTTCTATTTTCTTTTTAATAAGATTGTTTTCTTTGTTTCTATACAGTTTTAGAAGTATTTTAGAGCTTTTTGATTGTATGCTTTTTGGAACACTGACCCTTAAGCATACACACTCTGTTATTATTTCGATCTTAGGCTAATATGCCTTTCTTTTATTAACCAACCTGAAATATCTCTTTTGCCCTTATCTAAGAAAAGGAAAGGAACCTCATGGTTTGAAGAAGGACAATTTAAAAACTTAAGCCCCTAGCTTACTTCTATTTCTCATCATTTCAAACAACAAAAGATCCAGACAGTAGATGTTTCCTGTCTGTTTCAAGATTTAACTAATATTTTTCCATCTTGTTTAAAGATTTAGAATTGTAGTCTTTTCAAAGACCTCAATGGTTTACCATAAAAAAGGCTTGTGCTTCAATGCTACTCCATAAATTCTTGAGCGAGTCTTTGGTCGGTCTTGTAAAAACAACCAAATATACTATTTCCCAAACCTCTAAGTCCTACTTATGAAACATTAGAAAAAGTATCTTATCTGTGTGTATTTTTCTCCTAAGCAAATGAGTCCAGATTTCTTAAAGTTGGACATCCATTCCCTAAGACAGCCTTCCCTATTCAGACTACCAGGACAAAAATCTTGCCTTCGGGATAGAAAAGAGTGAAAGTATCTATAATGTCCTCCACCCACACACATCATGCTCAAGCCATCCATCAAGCCCACACTGGTGTGGAGAGACATTTTTTTTTTCATCTTAATAGGCCATCAAAGATAATTTTTAAACTTTTAGTTATAAAAACCACTTGTGAGGTTAGATTCAGGATCCTAATTTCCATTTCTTAAAACATGTAGGTTATGTTCCCCTTTGCTGCTTGGTAGAGATTCTTATGCTGAGGTGCTATTATCTGGGACATCATTTGCCTACAGGCTACCATCAGAGGCTCTCTGGAACAACTTTTTTTCCCCTTTAATTCTGTTTTACCCTAGAGTGCACTGCCCTTTTATATCTGATATACTATCATTAGATAGTTTTTCTGTAGGTTAAGGCTTTTCATCTTCAGAAGTTCTCCATCAAAATGCAAATTGCTCTCACAGCACTTTGAAACAGACACACTAAGAGGCTATTTATTAGGCAGAATCGGGGGAAGCTGGAACTCTCAGCTCAGGATTTCATTATCTTCTGAGAGTATTTTGATGCTGATTTGAAACCTTGTCTTCTGGCTTGGAGGCAAGCAAAGAATGACAGAGCGATCTCTAGGGCCAGAGCAGAGAGGAAAAGAACAAGACCTGGAGCAAAACAGAAAGGCAGATCTAAAGTCTCAGTAATTGTGTTCTGAATCAAATAGCATTAATGAGTCATCTGTCATCTGAAAATGCTTTTCTCATTGATGGTTGGAGAGAAGTGCAGCTTTGTGGGAAAATAGAGCAGCTGCATTGAAAAGACCTGAACTTCAGGCACTTGACTTAAAGAGCAGCACATTTTAATGCAGAGCTTGAGTTTGGAGGTTTTAATGCCAGCATTATATTCACCAGCTGTGTGACTTTGGACAAAACTGCATTTCCTTAGACCCTCCACAAGGTAGAGGTGACAGTCAGACCTATTTAATAGGGTTATTTGGAGGATTTAATCAGACGTCGTAGGTGCTGGGGGGAAAAAAGTCAGTTACTACTATGATGTCAAATATAGAGTTCTTACTATATGATAGGCACTATTCTAAGCATTTTATTTAAATTTATTAATTTAATTTCCTCCATACTCTGATATAGGCTCTTTCAAAACCCCTGCTTTACTGTTGAGAAAACTGAGAATTCCATACTAAAGACTATAGCAATAATCTCTTTAATGGGTTTGTTGCAAGGCTTTAATAAAATACTGTGGTTATGCTTAAGTATACTTTTGAAAATGTAATGTGCATATGAATCATTTGAGGTACTGTTAAAATGCAGTTTGTAATTCATTCAGTAGGTGTGGAGTGGAACATTTCTATCAAGAAAATTCTGCATGTCTAAGAAGTTCCCAGGTGATGCTAATACTGTTGGTCCAGGAACCACACTTTGAGGGTACTAGGAAACTCCTGAAAAATTTTGCACTTTTGGTTTGGATGCTTCTTAACTATTTCTTTTGCTTTCTTTCTTTTTTTGAGACAGAGTCTCATTCTGTTGCCTAGGGTGGAGTGCTGTGGTGCAAACATAGCTCACTGCAGCCTTGGCCTCCCGGGCTCATGGGATCCTCCCACCTCAGCCTCCTGAGTAGCTGGGACCACAGGCATACACCATCACATCCAGATAATCATTGTATTTTTTGTAGAGATATGGTTTTGTGGTGTTGCCAAGGCTTATGCTGAATTCCTGAGCTCCAGCTCTCTGCCGTCCTCGGCCTCCGAAAGTGCTAGGATTACAGGCATGAGCCACCAAACCTGGCTGCTTCTTCACTATTTCTATGTGACAAGTTTTCCTGTATCTTGACAAGCAGGGCTTGATAAACATTAGTGTACTAAGGCAGAATTCTGCACAGACTGGGCCGTTCCATTACCTAGAGATATTTTGTACATTATAAAAAAGAAAAATAATGGACATTTGAGATATTCTGTAAACATTTTTATCTTCCTATTTGTGATCTTGAGATATTAAGCACACGACTCCTTTATAATTTTTGCGTTGGAGAATAAGGAAAGCCTTCTTAAAGTGTCTCTCAAATGAAGAAAACTGTAGTTGAATATAATCCTTATCAGTTGTCTAGGACACAATAGGTGAAGTTTTGACATCTTATCTCTTGGAAATGGTAACTAGGTGTCATCAAAAGAGCCTGTATTTATGGCTGGAATCCTCTTGTCTCATCCTTTTCACTCCTTTCCCAATACAGGAGACAGGAGCAGTTTTTACAGTTCACATTTTTTTTTTTTTTTTTTAACAAAAACAGTAATACCCCAGCAGCGGGCTGAAGTTAAAGCCTTATTGTTAATCAATATTATCTTGGGAGAAAATAATAAGTATCTTTGTTAAAAAAACAAACAAAATACTTTTCAAGCTGTTATGTGCCCCTTGGAATTCTGAGTCATTTATTTCCTATCTCATTTAAAATAAATATAAAATCAAGGCAAATAAAAAGCTAATTAATTCAAAGTCTCACAGGGAGAGGGCAGTTTTTCTTGATTTTAATTAATAATAATCCCAAATAATTTGTAAAAGCTTGTATGAACCATAAAATACCAAACAAATGGTAGGACAATCATCATCACTGCCATGAGGTTTCCTCACATAGAAATACAGTTTTAAAAATAATCTAAATAGAGCCTACGGTGTTTGTTTTATCCTACCAGTTTTTAGAAGGCGACAAAAGATGTCGCCATGATGACTATTTGGGCCTTTCCCTTTGTTCCGTCCTAGACAGTTGTCTTAGTAAAGGAATAAATATTGTGTATTGTCAGTCACTGTGAAACTCTATCATGACCATCTGATTGCTTAAATATTCATTTCTTTATTTTTCCTGCAAATGTTTGAGAAGATGTCAAGGCGGAACAAGGTTGTGAGTGTGTGGGAGGGTGGCACTAGATACCAGCTTTACTCATTTTGTGATTTTGCCCTCACTCATGCAAATGAATAAAGATAGAATTGATTTGTGAATTCTATAATTGTTATTTATTTTCCAAAAGAGAAACTTGGGGGTGATAATAGTAAATGTCACATTGTAAAAAAAGAAAAAAACCAAAAACCAAAAAACACAATAGAAACAAAAACTTTTAAGTATGTCTTCTAAGTAATACTAGTTACTTGGAAGAGAAAGTGTTTTCATTTGATTTATGACTAATTTTTTGGAAAATTAATGTAAATATTAAAGCATCATTTCCATAATAAATAATGGTGAAAAGTACACAACTAGACTGATATTTATGCTCCCAGGGGGTGATTTTGTACATAAAAGCGCATAATGTTAATGCTCAACTCTGACATTTTGGAGCATAGCTTCCAAATGTTGTGTGAGGCATGTCTTATCTTTAGATTAATGTGTGATATGAAAGGAGGGGCAGAAATGTCTCTCAAGTGTGAAAGTCAGAATCCTTTCCTGGTATGTAGTGTTCTGCCATACTGTGAGAATAAAATCCTTTTTATGTAATATATAATACGATTTTTAAAATAAGACATTGGGTATAGGCAAAAAGACTCAAAAAGGGTTTTTAAGAGCATAAACCAACTTTTTAATAAATATTATTCTTCTGTTTTAAAGATAAATTGGATAGAAACAGACAGAGGGCTTAAGTTTTCTTATACTAGAGATAAATTTTGTAATCAAAAGAATATTGTATTTAGCAAAATATTTTGGGAGTTGCCATATAAACAGTTGGAAATTCCTTTGAAATGCTTGATGAATTCAAAACACAGCTGTTGAAATTCTTATTGTATGTAATTTTAATATGTTGGGTTTTTATTTACTGTTACTTATTTATGCATAATCATCTATATAAAACTACTCCATTAAAAGAGCAATAGAGTCCAAATTCTTGAAACGATTTCTACTAGCCTAGAGAATACATGGTGCATGAATAGCATGAAGATGAGATGTGCTGCTTGAACTCTCTACTGGAGTTGCAGAAGATGCCACTGCCCCTCCTGAACTTAGGGATTGCTTTGAAATGCTGTTGACAGCACCAATGACTAATTTAATGAACGATCTGTACTCTTCTACATGTTAGATAAATTACATGTATATTTGGGAATTAAGGTTACTAGAATTAGCAAATGAAAATATAAGATAAGATACTCAGTTTAATTTGAATTTCAGATATATTTTTGTATAAATACGTCCCATGAAACCATGAAATATAAGTATATCCCATATAATACTTGTACAAAAAATTGTTGTTTATCTGAGCTACATATTGACTAGATACCCTGTATTTTATCTTGCAGTCCTATTAAGGAGGCTATTTCAGGTTAGAGCCATTGTGCAATACAGTAGTAGAAGCAGCAGTAGCAGCACCAGCTATAACAGTAATAGTAGTAGAAAAAGTAACAACTATTTACCAAGTGCTTTGTCTGTGATCTGTGTTCATTTTCTATCTTCCCAGCAAGATACCTCTGAGGTAACTGCCTTATGAAGAAATAATTTAGCAGAGTACTTGGCACATAGTAGCCACAATTATCTGTTAATTATGTCTGTTGTTTTTATTTTTATTTTTATTTTTTTACTACCCTTACACTTCCTCTTAAAGAGGAAGAAACTGAAGCTCCGACACCTCAAATTCACTTAGGTTGAAAGAAGTCACCCTGGAATTTGAATCATGGCCTGTTTATTTCCAAAGCCCAAGATCTTAGACATTTTGTTCTACAGGAAGTACTCAGTTAATGTTGTCAGTAGGTTCTTGGAAACTATGACGTCAAGCAAAATGAAACCGATTTTACCGTGGGCTAATTGAGATAAATGAGTTAATTCCTAAAGCATATTTCTGGTAAAAAAAAAAAAATCACCAAATTTCTAAATAAAGACAAAAACATCCCTAATATTAAACATTAAAATAAATGTGAGCTATACATACATTTAAGAAAGATTAATAAAAACAAGTAAGATAATTATTTACTGAGTTATTCCAGTTCAGGTTCGCAGGTGCCCAGAGGCTGTCTCGGCAGCTCAGGCAAGAATAAACTTTGAACAGGATGCCATCCCATCACAGGGAACACTCACATACACACCCACACTCAATCAGAGTGGGTGCAGACACACTAATTTACGTAACTTGCACATCTCTGGATGTGGGAGGAAACTGGAGTGCCCAGAGGAAACCTATGCAGACATGGGAAGAATGTGCAAACTTCACGCAGACAGTGGCTCCGGCCAGGAATCTTTTATTTTTTTCTCATTAACACTATAATGAAATTATGTTGAACAAAACAATGTTTATTTGAGGACCTATTGTACTGTCCTAGGTCTGATTTTCGTCTTTGAACCTTTGAACCACACTAGGTGACTGAAGCCTTGAAGTGGCCTGTGTTTACACGCTAACTCATGTCAACATCACTTGATTGACTGGAACAGACTGTGTAGCTCAGAAGCAAGAATGCTGGACAGCTATATGGAGCAATGGTGTTTGGCATGACAGTTTAGGGCCACTGGAAATGACAAGGATTCACAAATATCAACAGATTTTTTTGGGTGGTAACTGTTTACACACTTAATAAAGCTTACAGAGGCAGTAAGTGCCTAAAAAATAACTAAAATCCAGGTCCTCTGACTCCCAGTAGTGGTCAAACATGATGTCATCACCTTCATTTCAGCATTTTTCATGTGTTACATAAATTCATCAGTAGAACAGCCACTTAATAATTTCCATTTATTTTCTATCAGAAGGCACATAAGAATTTAATCTTAACATCATGTGTTACATATGTACTTGATTAAATTTGTCTAAATTACTAAACTTGTGATTAGTTTATTTGACAAATTATTTAGAAGTGCTAATTCTGAATTTGCCTGCATTTCCATTCTAGATAGTTCAATTTTGAGTATTTTACTTTTTGAGAATCATTTATTGTTAATTCAATGTATGAATAATAATAAGGCTTCATAAATAATAACTCAGATATCAGCTTTTAATAACTAATATCTTATACCAAGAACCTGTCACAGTCATCAGATTCATACAGTAGCAGATGTGAGAAAGTGAAAATAGATTGGAAATCATTCTGAAAACTCCAAATCTTGACCCAGTTTCACCATTTAGCCAGTGAAATAGAAGGAAAAATAGCATGACAGTTTAATTAATGACTTGTTACAATATCAAGGGCAAAGTAATCAAATTTATTTTTAAGACTGTCACAATTACTGAAAAAAAACCCCTGAAACTTATCTAAAATCAAGTTATAAATCTCAGTTATCTATCATAACAATTTTAATGATTTTTTTTAAATTTCAGGGGTATATGCCTAAATGTTTTTGCAGATTATTCTTATAGTATCTTATTCCTGCCAATGGCAGATGATTTTGGACAGGACATCAATGAAGTTTGATGGGAAGCACCCCTCTTCCCCACTTTACAACAGTGCAGATATGATTACACAGATACAAGATGAAACAATAAGATGCATTTCTTGTCTACTGAGAAAGCAAGAGATGAAGCTTATGGGGTTTAAAGACTACATTTTTCCAAATAATTCTATAGAGTGAAGGAAACTAAAAATGAATACATCTATGATCTATGCAGAAAAACAAAGAACTGTGCGTCTGTCCAGGACGTTTTCCTTAAGAATTTAGAAGTAGATTCTCATCAAGAAAGGTGATTCTTTGTGTATGTATTATAAAACAGAATACGTTCCTAATTGGAAATATAGTTTTATTAAGCAAATCTTTTAAAGTATAGCTGCAGATTCAAAGGCCACTTTCCTCAGGATGCAAGGAAATGAGCTACACTAATTTTAATTTTGTTAATCTAGCCATGAGGTGTAAGAAGTTTGCATTTGTATCAACAATATTTAATATTTAGGCAGCCGAACTGCTTTTTTCCAAGTGACAGCTTCTCTATTCCTTTCATTTGGCAAATACTCCTTTCAAACTTTCTAGTAGTGGCATCACTTTAATAAAGGGTAATAATTTTCTATTTTTCCATAAATAAATAATTATAACAGAAGGAAAACTGCTTGTAGAACAAGAGTCATCGTTGTAAGTTTACAGCAGTGTTTTCTAAATCTGGCAGAAAAGGGTTTCAATATCACACTCTAAACTTTTTAGGAAATCTCTGAAAAGGAAATAGAAATGGGAATTTTTGAACTTGCAGGGATTGTTTTTTAGGTAATCATTATGAACTGATGATATAGGTGGTATTTTTCTGTGCCCTTTCCATGCATTTCTTACCCCAAACTTTCCTGCTGCCAAGTTGAGGTGGGAGACTAACGTTTTCAAGGTTGGATCATACATTAAAATGTCAGAATTGATCTAGGGGTTTTGCAAGTGTGTATTAGGAGATTCTTATAAAACAGAGGAGGGCAACTGAGAGAAAACTTGAGACAGTCAGACTTTTTAAACGATAATGGAAGGGTACTATTACATCATGACTCAAGGGAAAAAGTAAAGACTTTGGATCCCCAGAAAGATAGTAGCATTGCCAAGGCCTAAACTTAATATTATGGATGTGATTTACTGCAATAGGTTTCCATATGATTTATATTTCATAAATGACTCGTTATTATAAAAGGCAATCATAAATGACACAAAGCCAAACCTTTTATGAAATATAGTCTATACCTAGAGATTCTTCCTGAGGCAGAAACAAGAGAAATAGGATGACCAGACACGCTAATATAAAAAGAAGTTTTTGATGCAGTGTCACCTTGATGCTTCTTTCATAGAAGAATATTCTTATGGTTTTCTCTTTCACTATGAATGTCTTATATGCATTTATTTGGACCCAATGGAAACTAAAGGGGGTAGTTATAATGACTATTTACTAAGTTTCATTTTGCTTGGTAATGAGATATATAATGTATCCTAACTCAAAAACATCTCTTTCTTTCCCCGCACTCCATTGTGCATTCCCTCACTTATCTTTTCCCAGAAATATTTAATAACACCAAGTCATTTTACAAAGAATCACCTTTTGCTAATTAATTTAAAAATAATAAGTACCTCTCCAAAATAGAGCTTCTCCCTTTTTTTTTCTTAAATTCCCTGCAAAACAGTTGCTTGAGTAGCATTTATATCTGTGCCAGGAGGTAACCTACACATATTGGAATTCTCAGTATATAGACAACTCTCTTTTAGGCTAATTAGTAGTAGGAATTAGAAATTTATACCAAGATTGAACACATTCATTTTATGTGCTAGTTGAATTTTTATTTTTTCCCCAAAGCAATTTTTATTTTAACCTTAGAAGTATAAAGAAGAAAAAAAGAATAACACTTTTCAATCAGTGCTTTTCTCCAATATCACATACATCTATATATATTTATTGGCTATTCTCTGTTGATAAAATACCTCACGCAGAAACACCTAATCTTTGACTTAGTCTTCTGTGAAAGATGAAACTTGGCCTTTATTCTTCTGGGAAGACCTCTATCACTGCACCTTTTTATTTTTATTTTAAATTCTGGGGTACATGTGCAGGATGTGGAGGTTTGTTACATAGGTAATGTGTGCTATGGTGGTTTGCTGCACCTATCAACCCATCACCTAGGTATTAACACCAGCACGCATTAGCACTTTTTCCTAATGCTCTCCCTCCCCCAATTGACCACCTGACAGGCCTCAGTATGTGTTGTTCCCCTCCCTGTGTCCATGTGTTCTCATTGTTTAGCTCCCACTTATAAGTGAGAACATATGGTGTTTGGTTTTCTGTCCCTATGTTAGTCTGCTGAGGATAATGGCTTCCAGCTCCATCCACGTCCCTGCAAGGAACATGATCTCATTCCTTTTTATGGCTGCATAGTCTTCCATGGTATGTATGTACCACATTTTCTTTATCCAGTCTATCATTGATGGGCATTTGGGTTGATTCTGTCTTTGCTATTGTGAGTAGTGCTGCAATGAACATACACATGCATGTATATTTGTAATAGCATGATTTATATTCCTTTGGGTATATACTCAGTAATGGAATTGCTGGTTCAAATGGTATTTCTGATTCTAGGTCTTTGAAGAATCACCACAGTGTCTTCCACAATGGTTGAACTAATTTACATTCCCACCAACAGTGTGAACGCATTCCTATTTCTCCACAACCTCACCAGCATCTGTTGTTTCTTGATTTCTTAATAATTGCCATTCTGACTGATGTGAGATAGTATCTCATTGTGGTTTTGATTTGCATTTCTCTAATGATTAGTGATGTTGAGCTTTTTTTCATGTTTGTTGGCTGCATGAATGTCTTTTTTTGAGAATGTCTGTTCACGACCTTTGCCCACTTTCTTTTTTTTTTTTTTTTTTTAAGACAGAATCTCGCTCTGTCACCCAGGCTGGAGTGCAGTGGCACAATCTCAGCTCGCTGCAAGCTCTGCCTCCCAGGTTCATGCCATTCTCCTGCCTCAGTGTCCCAAGCATCTGGGACTACAGGTTCCTGCCACCACGCCTGGCTAATTTTTGTATTTTTAGTAGAGACGGGGTGTCACCGTGTTAGCCAGGATGGTCTCGATCTCCTGACCTCATGATCTGCCTGCCTCAGCCTCCCAAAGTGCTGGATTACATGTGTGAGCCACTGCACCCGGCCCTTTATCCACTTTTTCATAAGAATTTTTGTTTCTTTCTTATAAATTTGTTTAAGTTCATTGTAGATTCTGGATATTAGACCTTTGTCAGATGGACAGATTATGAACATTTTCTCCGATTCTGTAGGTTGCTTGTTTGCTCTGATGATAGTTTCTTTTGCTATGCAGAAGCTCTTTAATTTAGTTAGATACTGTTTGTCAAGTTTTGCTCTTGTTGCAATTGCTTAACTATCCTAAATATATATGCACCCAATACAAGAGCACCCAAATTCATGAAACAAGTTCTTAGAGACTTACAAAGTGACTTAGACTCCCACACAATAATAGTGTGAGACTTTAACACCCCGCTCTCAATATTAGACTGATCATTGAGGTAGAAAATTAACAAAGATATTCAGGACCTGAACTCAGCTCTGGATCACATGGACCTGATAGACATATAGATAACTCTCCACCCTGAAACAACAGAATATACATTACTCTTGGTGCCACAACTTATTCTAAAATTGATCACATAGTTGGAAGTAAATCATTCCTTAGCAAATGCAGAAGAACTGAAATCATAACAAACAGTCTTTCAGATCACAACACAATCAAATTAGAACTTAAGATTAAGAAACGCACTCAAAACCACACAACTACATGGAAATTGAACAGCCTACTTCTGAATGACTCCTGGGTAAATAATGAAATTAAGGCAAAAATCAAGAAGTTTTTTTGAAACTAATGAGAACAAAGAGACAACGTACCAGAACCTCTGAGATGCAGCTAAAGCAGTGTTAAGAGGAAAATTCATAGCACTAAATACCCATATCAAAAAGCTAGAAAGATCTCACATTGACATCCTAACATCACAACTAAAGGAACTAGAGAATCAAGAGCAAACAAACCCCAACAGTAGCAGAAGAAAGGAAATAACCAGAGCAGAACTGAAGGAAATAGAGACACAAAAAACCTTTAAAAAAATCAATGGATCCAGGAGCTGGTTTTATGAAAAAAATTAATAAAATAGATAGACTGCCAGCTAGACTAACAAAGAAGAAAAGAGAGAAGAATAAAATAGACACAATAAAAAAATGATAATGGGAATATCACCACTGACCCCCCAGAAATACAACCATGAAAGAATACTATAAACATCTCTATGTAAATAAACTAGAAAATCTAGAAGAAATGGATACATTTCTGGACATACACACTCTCGCAAGACTGAACCAGAAGAAGTTGAATCCCTGAATAGACCAATAAGAAGTTTTGAAATTGAGGCAGTGCTAAATAGCCTACCAACCAACCAAAAAAAAAAAAACAATACCCCAGTACCAGACAGATTTACCACTGAATTCAACCAGAGGTAAAAAGGGAAACTAATACCCTTTCTTCTGAAACTATTCCAAACAATTGAAAAGGAGGAACTCCTCCCTAACTCATTTTATGAGGCTAGCATCATCCTGATATCAAACCTGGCAGAGATATAATGACAACAACAACAGCAACAGAAACTTCAGGCCAATATTCCTGATGAATATTGATACAAAAATTTTTAATGAAATACTGGCCAACCAAATACAGCAGCACATCAGAAAGCTTGTCCACCACGATCAAGTTGGCTTCATCTCTGGAATGCAAGGCTGGTTCAACATATGCAAATCAATCATTGTAATTTGTCACATAAACAGAACTAAAGACAAAAACCACATGATTATCTCAATAGATGCAGAAAAGGCCTTCAACAAAATTCAACATCCTTCTTGTTAAAAACTCTCTATAAACTAGGTATTGAAGGAACATACCTCAAAATAATAAGAGCCATATATGACAAACCTACAGTCAACATCATACTGAATGGGCAAAAGCTGGAGGTACTCCTCTTGAAAATTGGCACAAGACAAGAATGGCCTCTCTCACCACTCCTATTCAACATAGTATTGGAAGTTCTGGCCAGGGGAATCAGGCAAAAGAAAGAAGCATTTTCAAATAGGAAGAGAGGAAGTCAAATTATTTTTGTTTGCAGATGACAAAATCAATGTGCAAAAGTCACAAGCATTCCCATACAACAACAACAGACAAGCAGAGAGCCAAATCATGAATGAACTCCCATTCACAGTTGCTACAAAGAGAATAAAATACCTAGGGATACAGCTAACAAGGGAAGTGAAGGACTCTTTAAGGATAACTACAAACTACTGCTCAAGGAAATAAGAGAGGACACAAACAAATGGAAAAACATTTCATACTTACGTATAGGAATAATCAATATCTTGAAAATGGCCATACTGCCCAAAGTAATTTATGGATTCAATGCTGTTTCCATTAAACTATTTTTTTTTTTTTGAAATGGAGTCTCGCTCTGTCACCCTGGCTGGAGTGCAGTGGCAAGATCTCGGCTCACTGCAAGCTCCGCCTCCTGGGTTCACGCCATTCTCCTGCCTCAGCCTCCCGAATAGCTGGGACTACAGGTGCCTGCCACCACGCCTGGCTAATTTTTTGTATTTTTAGTAAAGACGGGGTTTCACCATGTTAGCCAGGATGGTCTTGATCTCCTGACCTCATGATCCACCTGCCTCGGCCTCCCAAAGTGCTGGGATTACAGGCATGAGCCACTGTGCCCGGCTCATTGAACTACTATTAAGTTTCTTCACAGAATTAGAAGAAACTATTTTAAAATTCATATGGAGCCAAAAAAGACCTCATATAGCCAAGACATTCTTAAGCAAAAATAACAAAGCTGGAGGCATCACACTACCTGACTTCAAACTATACTATAAGTCTACAGTAACCTAACCAGCATGGTACTGGTACCAAAGCAGACACATAGACCAATGGAACAGAACAGAGATCTCAGAAATAAGACCACACACCTAAAACCATCTGATCTTCAACAAACCTGACAAAAACAAGTAATGGGAAAATTATTATCTGTTTAATAAATGGTGCTGGGAGAACTGGCTAGCCATATGAAGAGAATTAAAACTGGACCCCTTCCTTACACCTTATATCAAAATTAACTCAAGATAGATTAAAGACTTAAATGTAAAACCCAAAATTATAAAACCCCTAGAAGAAAATGTAGGAAATACCATTCAGGACATAGGCACAGGCAAAGATTTCATGCCCACGCCTATGTTCTGAATGGTATTGCCTATATTTTTGCTAGCTGCATTTTTAAAATGAACATTAGAAAAGAACATTTCCTACCACATAGTAAATGTCAGTTAAAAACTTTAAATGTACAATTTTGAGGAATTAATAGATGTCCAGTTTAGAACCTTATTTTTAGTAGGTTGTGATTTGTGATCTTTTGCTTATTAACTATCACACCATTTTAGTTGTAAAGCTAAGTAAAAATTCAGCTAATCTTTTTTCATAGGATCAAGTTTTTGACCTTACTAAAAACACTAATTTTGAAAATTCAGTTTCTTAATTTAACATACATATACAGTCATAATTAGTTATTTTGAGAAATTGTGCCTTTGGAATGATGGTAACCTACTGAGTAAAGGGACACATCATCTTTCACCATGATATTGTCTCAAACTTCGATCCCAATTAATTTGTAGAATGTGGCCTATCCTTTGAAATAGGCATTAAACACACTCTGTTTCTAAATCACATCTGAAAAACTGGCATAGCTTGTTAAGATTCTCACATATCCGATTCAAAACTTGGATTCACCCATTCTTAGGAGGAAGTAATTGGGGATATGCCACAGAGGAGGTTCCTATCACTCAGAATTTTTCAATTTTGTTTTTTCCAATGTTCAGTTTCAAACAACTGGAGAATATAGATGCCTTCAGGAAGAAACATCTGATATGCTACTCAGAAAACATTGCCTTACCCATTGTCATCACCCTACTGGGGAATGTCATTGCTTGTTATATGTGCTGCTTCTTAAGAGAGCAAGTATAATAGTCATCTATTGCTGCATAGCAATATCATCAAAAATTTATTAGCTTAAATAACACATATTAATTATCTTATAGTTCCTATAGTCAGAGTGCAAGCCTCCCTTGCCCAAGGCTTCTGCTTCATGGTCTCACAAAGCTGCAACCAAGGTATTGCCTAGGGCTGCAGTCACACTTGAAGTTCAACTGGGGAGGGACCAGCTCTCAAGTGTACATGGTTGTTGGCAGCTTTCAGTTTCTTGCAAACTGTTGGTCAGAGGCCACTCTCAGTTTCTTACCATGTAGTATTCTCCATCATAAAGCTCATACCATGGCAGCTTGTTTATTCTAAACCAGCAAGGGAGAGACTCTTCTTGTTAGACTGAGGTTACAATCCTCTGTAATGTAACCACAGAAGTTACAGTCCATCACACTTGCTGCATTCTACTGTTTAAAATCCAGTCATGGATTCCACCCATGCTCAAAGGAAGGGAATCATACAAGGGCCTTAATATCAGAAAATAGGGATCATGGGGACCCAGCCAGACTTTGTCTGCCACAGCAGGCAATAAGCCTACTAAAATAATTATGGGGGAATGTTTGCTTAATTATACTCTTTAATATTTCGTTTCATTTTTGAAATTTTCCTTAACTCATTCTGAAAAAAAACCTCTCAAATATACAGTGCTAAAAATCACAAAAGAAATATAAGCTAAAATTTTAGAATGATGAACCATATGAGCTTAAATTTCCTTTTATATTTCATTATATTGAGAGGGAACCCTCAGTTTAGAATGTTGAGCAGCAATTTTCAAAGGATCTTGGAGAGTAATAAACTTGCATCAACTGTCAACCAATGAACTTGATCCAAGGGACAATGCCAAGTGTTTATAGGTTGTCAGTAAGAACATTGTGAAATACTGTTAGCATTACCTCACCACAGTTCAGCTATGCTTTAAGTGTAGCCATCCCCTCATAAAACAAGGTGACGATGTGCGTAGGTCCAGAAGGATTCAATGCAATGTACAGTAGAAGAATGGAGGAGGTTGGTACAGGGTCTAAATAACATGGATCCTGCCATTGATGTCGGTAATTGCAAAGATATTTTTTTCTAATAACTTGTACAAAGACTCTGAAATCTTTTTTGTCAAATAAATTTACTATAAAGCTGAAACGGATAGCCAATAGGTTGTATGACAGAAGATATGGCAGAATGGATGTGGTGACTTCTTGATATGGTTTAGATTTATGTCCCTGCCCAAATCTCATGTTAAATTGTAATCCCCCATGTTGGGGGAGGAACCTGGTGGGAGGTGATTGAATCATGGGGGTGGATTTCCCTCTTGCTGTTCTTTTGATAGTGAGTTTTCACAAGATCTTGTTGTTTAAAAGTGTGTAGCACCTCCCCCTTCTTTTTTTCCCTCCTTCTCTGGCCATGTAAGAAGTTCTGGCCTGGCGTGGTGGCTCACGCTTGTAATCCCAGCACTTTGGGAGGCCGAGGTGGGTGGATCACGAGGTCAGGAGATCGAGACCATGGTGAAACCCTGTCTCTACTAAAAATACAAAAAATTAGCCAGGCGTGGTGGCGGGCACCTGTAGTCCCAGCTACTCAGAGAGGCTGAGGCAGGAGAATGGCATGAACCCGGGAGGCAGAGCTTGCAGTGAGCCGAGATCGCGCCACTGCACTCCAGCCTGGGTGACAGAGCGAGACTCCTTCTCAAAAAAAAAAAGAAGTACCTAATTTTCCTTCACCTTCCACCACTGTTGAAAGTTTCTTGAGGCCTCCTCAGCCATGCTACCTATATAAGCCTGTGAAACCATGAGACAATTAAACTTCTTTTCTTTATATAAATAAATTACCTAGTTTCAGGCATTTATCTACAGCAGTGTGAGAGCAGATTAATACAGAAAATTGGTATGTAGGAGTAGGGCATTTCTATAAAAGATATCTGAAAATGTGGAAGCGACTTTGGAACTGGGTAATGGGCAGAGGTTGGAATAGTTTAGAGGGCTCAGAAGAAGACAGCAAAATGAGGGAAAGTTTGAAACTTTCTAGAGACTTATTAAGTTGTTGTGACCAAAAGGCTGATAATGATATGGATAAGGAAGTCCAGATTGAGGTGAACTCAGATGGAGATGAGGAACTTATTGGGAACTGGAGTAAAGGTCACTCTTGCTATGCTTTAACAAAGAGACTGGTGGCATTGAGCCCCTGCTCTAGGGATCTGTGGAACTTTGAGTTGAGTGTGATGATTTAGGGTATCAGGTGGAAGAAATTTCTCAGCAGCAAAGAGTTCAAGATGTGGCCTGGCTGCTTCTAAAAGCATATGGTCATATGCATGAGCAAAGAGATGATTTGAAACTGGAACTTATATTTAAAAGGGAACCAGAGCACAAAAGTTTAGAAAATTTGTAGCCTGACCATGTGGCAGAAAAGAAAAACCAATTTTCTGGGGAAGAATTCAAGCCAGCTGCAGAAATTTGCATAAATAAAGAGGAGCTGAATGTTAATAGCCAAGACATTAGGAAAAAAATGCCTTGAAGGTTGCTTTGTGGCAGCCCCTCCCATCACAGGCCTGGAAACCTAGGAGAAAAGAATAGTTTTGTGGGCTTGGCCCAGGGCCCACTGCCCTGCACAACCTTGGAACACTGCTCCCTGTGTCCCAGCTGCTCCAGCCACAGCTATGACTAAAAGGGCCCCAGATATACCTCAGGCCACTGCTCCAGAGGCTGCAAGCCATAATCCTTGGTGGCTTCCATGTGGTGTTAAGCCTGTGGGTGCACAGAGGGTAAGAGTTGAGGTTTGGGAGCCTCTGCCTAGATTTTAGAGGATGTATGGAAACACCTGGATGTCTAGGCAAAAGTCTGCTACAGGAGTGAAGCCCTCTTGGAGAACCTATACTAGGGCAGTATGGAGAGGAAATGTGTGGTTGAAGCCCCCACACAGAGTCCTCATTGGGGCATTGCCTAGTGGAGCTATGAGAAGAGGGCCATCATCCTCCAGACCCCAGAATAGTAGATCCACCAACAGCTTGCACTGTGCACCTAGAAAAGCCATAGGTACTCAACATTAGCCCATGAAAGCAGCCTAGGGAGGTGTACCCTGCAGAGCCAGAGAAGTGAAGCTGTTCAAGGTCTTGGGAGGCCACCCCTTGCATCAGTGTGGCCTCAATGTGAGACATGGGGTCAAAGGAGATTATTTTGGAGCTTTGAGATTTAATTACTTCTCTGATGGGTTTAAGACTTGCATGGGGCCTGTAGCCCCTTTGTTTTGGCTGATTTCTCCCTTTTGGAATGGGTGTATTTACCCAATGCCTGTATCCCCATTGTATCTTAGAAGTAACTAACTTGTTTTAGATTTTATATGCTTACAGGCAGAATGGACTTGCCTTGTCTCAGATGAGACTTTGCACTGTGGACTTTTCAGTTAATGCTGAAATGAGCTAAGACTTGCGGGACTTAAGTTGAGAAGGGATGATTGCATTTTGCAAGGTGAAAAGAAAATGAGATTTGTCAGGGGCCAGGGACAGAATGATATAGTTTGGAATTGTGTCCCCACCCAAATCTCATGTCAAATTATAATCTCCAGTGTTGGAGGAGAGGCCTGGTGAGAGGTGATTGGATCATGGGAGCAGATTTCCCCCTTGCTGTTCCTGTGACAGTGAGTGAGTTCTCATGAGATCTGGTTGTTTAAAAGTGTATAGCACTGCCCCCTTCTCTGGCCATGTAAGACATGCCTGCTTCCTGTTTCCCTTCACTTTCCACCATGATTGAAAGTTTCCTGAGGCCTCCCTAGCTATGCTTCCTGTGCAGTTACCTGTGAAACAATGAGCCAATTAAACCTCTTTTCTTATAAATTGCCTAGTTTCAGGTATTTCTTTTTTTATTTTAGACAGAGTCTTGCTCTGTCACCCAGGCTGGAGTGCAGTGGGAAAATCTCTGCTCACTGTAAGCTCCGCCTCCTGGGTTCAAGCCATTCTCCTGCCTCAGCCTCCTGAGTAGCTGGGACTACAGGCACCCGCCACCATGCCTGGCTATTTTTTTTTTTTTTTTTTTTGTATTTTTAGTAGAGACGGGGTTTCACCATGTTAGCCAGGATGGTCTCGATTTCCGGACCTCGTGATCCACCCACCTCGGCCTCCCAAAATACTGGAATTACAGACATGAGCTACCATGCCCAGCCCAGGTATTTCTTTATAGCAGTACCAGAATGGACTAATACACTCCAACCCCAGATTTACCACTTACAGGGTATATTTCCTTAGCTATTCTGAGCTCCACTTTCTTCATCTGTAAATTTAAGGTGATCTTACCTATCACAGGTAGGTAATGGCAGTGAAAGGCATTAGAAAAGTCAATTAGCATAGTGCCTGTAATATAAATTTAATCAGTAATAACAATGTCTATAGACTAAGAATTTTTCATAAGACAGTAATTGAGCTGTGTCTTATTCTAAGTGAAAATATTATTATTCAATTTATTCCAAGAAACTGAACTCAAAGTGATTTGCATTAAACAAGACTGAATGTGACAAGACGACATTTAACAGAAATTAACCTAAAGTTTTTACTTGTATCCTCAAAGAGAACTGCAAATGCAAGGAGGTATGATTTAGTAGCATCTGTGTAAAGTGTGTATAATCTTCAAATGACTGTGACCTAAATGTGAGTGACAAAGTATAATGTGGTTACCACAAAACAGCTAAACTTTTTAGGTGGCTTTAATAGAGGTAGAATGGTAGTAAGAAAGAAGATAATCACCCCTCTGTGCTCAGCCATAATCAAGCCTCACTGAGAAGCTGGTGTTTTGTTCTGAGGGTCAAAAGGACATGATATTTAGCTAAAAGACAATAACAGATTGATGAAAACCTTGAAACCTGCACCGTTTGTGAAAGATGTGATGATTGGAAAAGGAAGAATTATGGTGAGAATGTGATTATTGTCTTTAAGTATCTGACAAGTTATCCCATGAAGTAAAGCATAGACTTCATTTATGATGTCCCACAGATTGTGAAAAAAATCATCTGAAAATGGGTTCAGAAATTACAAAGTATGAGTGTATTGGCTTACAGTCAGATGATTTGGATATGTTAGGGGTAATCTAACCGAATACCCCTTCCACAGGCCACCTTTACGCTCTTCCCTTTGTTGTTTTGTATTTTCACTATACTGTCTTGGTACAGATTTTAAAGATATTGCCTGAGACTTATTGGTCATTTTGAATCTTCTAATTAGTTTTTTTCATCAGTTCTGGAATACCCTCAGGAATTACATTTTCAAATATTTCCTCTGCCTCACTGCTTCCTCTCCTTCTTAAGCTCTGTTTAGAGGTACATTGTATTTTCTTACTCAGTCCTCCATGTTTCATAACATTGTTTCTATCTCTTCACTCCGTGTTGTATTATAGAAACTTTATTCAGATCTATTTTCCAGCTCAATAATTTTATCTTCACTTGAGTCAAATACGCCATAACTGTTTCACTGGAATTACTTTAAGTGAATTTCAGCTCCATGTAATCACATAGGGCTTGATTAAATCAATCAGATACATACTTGATTTTCACATATTTAGAATATGTATTTGTGTGATTCCAAAGACTTCTGCCTTGGGAGTTACCAGTGGACTATTATACACTGACATTTGATTTAACTTGGAAGATCATGTACGGAGATAAGAAGGTTAAGGCCACTTTAAATAGCTTAGGATAGCAAATATCTAACTGGATATTTCTAAAGACATTACACCACAGTTTTAGGAAATTGGATTTTTCTTCCAATTATTTTAACATTTCATTCTATATTTTGCATTTTAAAATGCAAACTTTTCTTCCTACTTCTCATCTTTAATCTTAGAAAAGTTCTCTAAATAACATTTTCTGATATATTCAGTTAGTATTTCTCTAAATAGAATTTTAGTAGTTTTTAAATTTAATGTCATCTTTAAAACAGTAAACATTCTCACTGCAAATAAACTTAAAAATATTAACTCCATATATAACTCTCTGTTTAGTCATAAAACAAAGTGAGAAATATGTATGTTACAATGCTGATTTCTGTATTTTTTGTTCTTTTGATGAGTCTCTAAAATGGCAAATAAAATCTATCAAATTCATGACTGCAGTTCTTTTTTGTTTGTTTATTTGTTTGGATAAAATGAAGTTGGCTTAAAATGATTAAGCTTTTTGGAACACCCAGAATGGATTTTTTTTTTTTTTCTGTTATGTGCTGGTTGTTGGAGTCTATCCAGGTATATTCAAAAATGCAGTTTTAATTTTAGTAGCTATTTCTTCATGAACTTATTGTGAACTTATTTTTAACAAAAATCGTTTATAATCTGCTTTTGTAAAGAGGGGGTTGAGTATTGCCACTACCCAAATCCATGGCTATAGGACTGAGGTCATAGATATGTGGTGATGTGTTGCAGATTTTTTTAAAGTATAGGTACAATCAGAGATATACTGGGAAAAAAAGTTCTAGAGAAGAAACATTACTCTCCAATAAATAATAATGGACAGAATCAAGAATTTCTATAAAAGTAATTTATCTAAAGAAATCCTATGTTGGACTATGTCTAGCTTTTTATAAATCCTTCTATCTCTTTGGAGAAGTTATTTTGCAGTAGTTACTATATTTCTGATAACACATTGAAATATGATAATGGTATATGAATAGGATGACTTACATAGCATATGCTTATTTCTTTCACTCTTTATATATGTTTATTAAACAATATTCTTTCATTTGCAAGTTTCAAGAGCCCATTTCAAAAGTGGCTAAAGCACAATGGCTAGTCCAAGGATAGCTTTGACTTCTTTATCTTTTTCTTTGACTGCTTTATCTTTCCGTCCTTACCTCATCTATATCAACTGATTGCAGGCAAGCACTTTTCACATGGTAGCCCCTAGCACCTACAGGCTTATAGACTTGCAGAAAGAGAACACCTCCATCCCAGTAGTGCCAACAAAATCTCAGATTGTGTGCTGCAGGATCTACCAGGACCCCTGGCTCTTTAAGATTCAGTCACCATGGTCAGTGGGATGGAACACACTGATTGGCTAGACTTAGGTCATGATATTCTAGCACAACCTTAGGGTCATGTGGCCTGTGAAGGTTGGTGTACCAGGGAAGATCATCCCCCACAAAAACATGGACTGAGAGATAAGAATGGTAATTTTCCCCAAAGCAAAAGTATGTTGTTACCAGAAGATAAAATGGTCACTAGGTAGGTAAAAATTGCAGCAGTCCACATAACATCTGATGTAAAGTAATGTGGTATATGCATCAAAGCCTTTAAAAACAAGCCTCTATTTCTATTTAAATACCCTTTATTTCTTTCTCTTGCCTGATTGCCCTGGCCAGAACTTCTAATACTATGTTGAACAGAAGTGGTGAGAGAGGGCATCCTTGTCTTGTGCCAGTTTTCAAAGCCAATGCTTCCAGCTTTTGCCCATTCAGTATGATATTGCCTATGGGTCTGTCATAAATAGCTCTTATTATTTTGAGATATGTTCCATTAATACCTAGTTTATTGAGGGCTTTTAACATGAAGCAATGTTTAATTTTATCAAAGGCCTTTTCTGCATCTATTGACATAATCATGTGGTTTTTGTCGTTGGTTCTGTTTATGTGATGGATTATGTGTATTGATTTGCGTATGTTGAACCAGCCTTGCATCCCAGGGATGAAGCCAACTTGATTGTGGGAGATAAGTTTTTTGATGTGCTGCTGGATTCAGTTTGCCAGTGTTTTATTGAGGATTTTCACATTGACGTGCATCAGAGATATTGACCAGAATTGTCTCTGTTTGCAGATGACATGATTGCATATTTAGAAAACCCCATCATCTCAGCCCCCCCAAAACTCCTTAAGCTGATAAGCAACTTCAGCAAAGTTTTAGGATACAAAATCAATGTGCAAAAATCACAAGAATTTCTATACACCAATAATAGACCAGCAGAGAGCCAAATCATGAGTGAACTCCCATTCACAATTGGTACAAAGAGAATAAAATACCTAGGAATATAACTTACAAGGGACATGAAGGACCTCTTCAAGGAGAACTACAAAGCACTGCTCATGAAAATAAGAGAGGACACAAACAAATGGAAAATAATTCCATGCTCATTGATAGGAAGAATAAATATTGTGAAAATGGCCATACTGCCCAAAGTAATTTATAGATTCAATGCTATTCCCATCAAGCTACCATTGACTTTCTTCGTGGAATTAGAAAAAACTGCTTTAAATTTCATATGAAACTAAAAAAGAGACTGTATAGCCAAGACAATCCTAAGCAAAAAGAACAAAGTTGGAGGCATCACGCCACCTGACTTCAAACTATACTACAAGGCTACAGTAACCAAAACCGCACGGTACTGGTACCAAAACAGATATATAGACCAATGGAACAGAACAGAGACCTCAGAAATAACACCACACATCTACAACCATCTGATCTTTGACAAACCTGACAAAAACAAGCAACAGGGAAAGGGTTCCCTATTTAATTAAATGATGCTGGGAAAACTGGCTATCCATATGCAGAAAATTAAAACTGGACCCCTTCCTTATATCTTATACAAAAATTAACTCAAGACAGGTTTTACATTTACTTAAATGTAAAACCCAAAGCCATAAATATCTTAGAAGCAAACATAGGCAGCACCATTTAGGACATAGGCATGGTCCTAAACACCAAAGGGAATTGCAACAAAAGCCAAAATTGACAAATGGGATCCAATTAAATGAAAGAGCTTCTGCACAGCAAAAGAAACTATTATCAGAGGGAACAGGCAACCTACAGAATGGGAGAAAATTTTTGCAATATACCCATCTGACAAAGGTTTAATATCCAGAATCTACAAGGAAGTTAAACAAACTTACAAGAATAAAACAAACAACTCCATCAAAAAGTGGGCAAGGGATATGAACAGGCAGTTCTCAAAAGAAGACATTTATGTGGCTAACAAATATATGAAAAAAAAGCTCATCATCACTGGTCATTAGAGAAATGCAAATCAAAACCACAATGAGATACCATCTCATGCCAGTTAGAATAGCGATCATTAAAAAGTCAGGAGACAACAGATGCTGGAGAGGATGTGGAGAAATAGGAATGCTTTTACACAGTTGGTGGGAATATAAATTAGTTCCACCATTGTAGAAGACAGTGTGGCGATTCCTCAAGGATTTGGAACCAGAAATACCATTTGACCCAGCAATCTCATTACTGGGCATATACCCAAAGTATTATAAATCATTCTATAAAGACACATGCACACATATGTTTATTGCAGCACTGTTCACAATAGCAAAGACTTGGAACCAACCCAAATGCCCATCAATGATAGACTGGGTAAAGAAAATGTGGCACATATACACCATAGAATACTATGCAGCCATAAAAAAGGATGAGTTCATGTCCTTTGTAGGGACATGGATGAAACCGGAAACCATAATTCTCAGCAAACTAACATAGGAACAGAAAACCAAACACCGCATGTTCTCACTCGTAAGTGGGAGTTGAACAATGAGAACACATGGACACAGGGAGGGGAACATCACACACTGGGGCCTGTCAGGGGGTGGGGACTGGTGGAGGGATAGCATTAGGAGAAATACCCAATGTAAATGATGATTTGATAGGTGCAGCAAACCACCATGGCACGTGTATACCTATGTAACAAACCTGCATGTTCTCCACATGTATTCCAGAACTTAAAGTATAATAATAATAAAAATCTGTGCTATAGCTAATCTATTTGAAGATTAAATGAGAAAATTTATATAAAATGCCTGCCTGGCATATGAGACAAGCTACAAAATATATAATCATTCAAAAACAACAGAAAGTTATTTCTCATTTATCTAACAATCCGAGAATGTGTAGCTGGTTAGCAAAGATAATTCTCCCCAATTCAATTACTCAGGGAACTGAATTCCTTCTATTTTGAAGCTCTGTGACCTCCTAGGGCCTTATCATTGTCATGCATTAGGTTGGTGCAAAAGTAATTGCAGATTTGCCATTACTTTTAATGGTTAATTTTTCAACCTAATATAGCTATCTGCTAAAGGAGGAAGGGGAGGAAAAAGCATAATTACTTCTTCTTAGCACCCAAGTGGAACATACCATTTCGTTCATCATTCATTGAGTTCCATGGCCACACCCTACTCAAAAGGGGTTGAAGTATGTGGCCTATCAGTCTTTCCAGGCAGAAAAGAAAAATACTCTCTGAGAGGCTCATTTACTAATAGTCATGAGCAATACAGAATCATGAGCTTTACTCCAGACATAATCTGTGTAGTTATACACCTATCCATCTTTTGACAGATAGATTAGCCCATACATGGAATGTAACTGATCCCTTTCAAATGAAAAATTGCATTTGCAAATTTGGCCACTATGACATGTCTCAGTATAGGATTATTGAATTAAAAAATGATAAAGTTCTCAAAAGCAAATTAATGAAAGTATGATTAACACAATTGAATACAATTTAGCAAATAAGAGATTTTATAAAAATAAAATTTTTTAAAAGTTCTAAAATTCTGAAAAGTTTCTAACCTTAGTTTTTTTAATTGCAAATAAAATCATTTAAACATGAGAATTTTTCTCTGCTAATTTGCAAATGTTTTTGCCCTTTTCAAAAGGGCCAAGTTATATATTTGAGGCTCAGAGTAGTTTTTGACATTGAAAGGACTTAAAAATCTCACAAACGTTAGTAACCACAGAGTCCATTCATTTACTCATTGTCCATTGACTCTTCACTACTCCCTTCAAACCTCATCCCTTCACCTCAATGGCCCCAGGAATTGCCTAATTCTCTGTCCTGACACATGTCTACCTCTTATGCCCAGACTCACCCCTAACATGCTGGCAGGAATTATGATACTAGTAGGGAATCTCATAGAGTCATTAGCTCACAAGGCAGAATCAAAATCTGAATTGAAGCCATAATAAATCCTAAATTATATTGGGTAGGGTAAAACAGATCACCACATAACTTGCAAAGAGTTGTCTTTTAAAGAAACCATGTAAGATATTCAGTTCCTAATAGTCTCACATTCTTGTATAGAATTTTCAATCTAGCAATGAGAATAAAAAAGAAAGTAGATCATACTGAAAATTGAATAAAGTTGATGTTTGTAAACTCAAATCAAAGAAATATTTTTATGCATAAAGGAGATTCTAGTATTCTCTTGTAAAAGACAGGATATTAACAGCCATGGCTTTTATGGCAATGCAACTTGTACCCGCCCAGAGCAAGTCATCAGATGAGAATGTGACCCTTGGTCAGAAGAGCACAACTGAGCTCACTGTTAATTTGAACAGACACTGTAGCATAAAACAAAGACTCTGAGACTGAAACGTTGTCAGTTAGAATGTAAATGAATCCTGCTGATGGAAAACTCTTTTCTCCATCCAGAAGCCAGAGTCATCATGGGAGGCACTGTGCATGGCTGCCTGTCAAAGCTTGCAGAGAGCCTAGGCTTCCGAACATAGTTTATGTGGTGCTGAGAAGAGAAGACATCCATTAATGTAATTTCCTACTGGAGACAGTGTGCATTGTAGGCTGTGCAGTTGAGAAGAATCTACAAGACTAGTGACGTGATTTTTTTTTTTTTTTTATTTTTTGCCCTTTCGCTATTAAGTATTTGAACTGACAGGAGGCATCAAAATGAGGGCAGATGTGAGGTAAGCAAATGAAAATTGATGCCTTTCCTAAGTTAACAGAATAACGGCTCAATTAGTTATTTTACTGGCTTCTAGCATGGCTGTAAGGAAGCATTCTCCAGCATCATTTAAAGTCACTGCCACCACTGTAAAACTGCCCTGGAGTTCTGACTCTTACTGACTTTAAAATTAGGCTTAAAGGAGATTCTTAGGCTCGGGAACATTCTAAACACTTTGCAGTAACTGAGAAAACTTTTCCCATGATGGGGCCCCAACTAACTGTGTGATGTAGGGCGAGGGCAGATACTTAGAAAGCTGACTTTGGTAGCTGGATGGTAAGCAGGGTTCATCACATGTAAGATCTCATCTGGCAGAAGGGACTGTGATGAGGAGAACTGGGCAGCATGCTGAGGATCAGTTCAAGTCTATCTGCTGCAGGATTCCTTTCCAATCTCTCTGAGGCTTCCTTGGACACAAGAGAAATGCTTTTATCTATTGCAGTTAAAAAACAAAAATCCCAAAATATATTTATTACATAATGTATGTTTCTACCAAGTAGCTGTTTAAGATGTGCATGTTTTTTCCTTTGGATTTGAGAATAATGAGATCACTGATCCACACTTTGCAGATTGCTAAATCTATTTTCCTTACCCCTCCTCCCTCACATACAAAGTTAGTAAAACTACGTCAGTAGTGTATACCTCATCTCTTCCTCTTTCTAATATAGAATTTCCTCGTGGGCCATCCCAGCACTTGTCCACACATACTTCTTTTTCTAACCACACCATACTCTCATGGTATACCTGATGCACTATTTCTCAATTTTCTGTGATTTTTCTTCTTTGGTTGCGAATATGCTTGGAAGAAACACACTGGCTTCTGCTTGCTATTAACACGATAAAGTGAATTATGTTAATTCAAAGATAAATTGCTTTCTTCTTTCTGAGCAGGCCGGATTAATCCCAGACCAGACTAGAACAGACAGTAATTCTGAAGTGTGGGCCACTGTGGGCAGAAGGGACACTTGACTGAGGCTTTGATGTCATGAATTGATACAGAGAAATGTGGCAAAATAGAAACCCAGGGTATGGGGTGGTGGTCTGGACAAGGGAAGCGGAGGCATCATCAGGAAGTAAGCAGGATTTCTGGCAAAGAATTAAGAGTACTTTAAATTCTCATTTCATTTCTAATTTTGCAAAGAATGGGGCTCACCTAGGCTTTATATCATTAGCAGGTGAGATCAGAAGAGTCAGTTATGAAAATTAGTAATTTCAGCCTACATATATTACCTTTTATGTGTTATATTTAAAAATGTAAGAATAAAAATATTTGGAACATACAGTAGCACAAGACAAACCAACTAAATTGTTGTTTCCGGAGCAGTATATCAAGTGTCCAAGTTGATGTTTTGACTGAGTCATTGCTAAGCTCAAGGCTTTTCAGCCCAAATGTTCAAGATATTTTCTTGGCCAGAATTTAATCTACACAAACAATGTGATAATTTGTGCTCCTGAGCATGACTGTTGTGGCACAATTTCTTTCTCCTATTCTTTCTTAGGCTCTTTAAGTGAGGCCTCTGTCTTTTACCTCTTTATGATCAGTAGAATTTTACTTTTTTCATATTGTACTTCTTAGAGACTGCATGGGCCTTTGATGTTGAACATAACTTTGTGTCAAATCCCAGCCTGATCACTAATTCGCTATATGACTTCGGACAAATTATCTTCTCTGAGCCTCAATTTTTTCATCTATAAAATGCAAATGGGTAATACCTGCCTTTCAGGCTTATCCTAAGACATTTAATACAAGGGATAGAACTTCTGTTATTACTAATCATTTGTTTTGAAAGTTAACATTGTCATTTTCCTATTATTGTACAGTGTGGCATGACGCCTAAAACTGTGTACTGTCTTGACATCTGAAACTGGGAGGGCCTCAAATGGCTTAACTGTAGGTTCTTCCCATCAATCTACTTCCATGAAGAAATTGAAGTCATTGTAGAAAATAAACAGAAGGACGAAAAACTGGCATCTACTGAACACCAAACAGATGCCATGTGCTACCCTAGTGAGCTCAATGTTACTGACAGATAAACAAAGAATTAGAGAAGAAAGGCAGGGTGTGAAAGAATATGGGTGTGTGATATTGGCAGAATGAAGATCCAAACTCAGTATGTTTGTCACTGTATTTATCTTAGTTTAGGGCACTATAGCAGAATACTACAGACTAGGTGGCTGGAACAACAAACATTTATTTCTCACACCTCTGGAGGCTGGAAAGTCCAAGATCAAGGTGCCATGGGATCCTGTGTCTGCTGAGGGTCCTCTTCCTGGTTTGCAGGTGGACATCTCATTGTATTTTCACATGGCTGAGGGAGAGGGATAGGAAGCAGGCTCTCTTGTTTCTCTTTTATAATTCCGTTTATGAAGGCTCCACTCTCATGCCCTAATTACCTTCCAAAGGCCACACCTCTAAATGTCATCACTTTGGGGGTTAGGATTTTAACATATGAATGTTGGAGGAACACGAACATTCAGTCCATAACAGCATTCTGTGACCTTTTTACTATACCAAGTATCTTTGCAGCAACGACAACAAAAACAGACATAGGCCAGGCTCAGCAGCTCATGTCTATAATCCCAGCCCTTTGGCAAGTTAAGGTGGGCAGATCACTTGAGCCCAGAAGTTTGAGACCAGCCTGTGCAACATGGTGAAACTTCATCTCTGCAGAAAAATACAAAAATTAGCCAGGCCTTGTGGCACATGCCTGTAGTCCCAGCTACTCAGGAAGCTGAGGCGGGAGGATTGCTTGAGGCCAGGAAGCAGAGGTTCTAGTGTGCCATGATCATGCCACTGCCCTGCAGGCTGGGTGACAGAGAGAGACTCCATTTCAAAAAAAAAAAAAAACAACAAAAAAAAAACAACCGGAAAAAATATAAAGTGCAATTAAATTTTGAGCAATGTTCCAGATCCTTTCAAATTATTCCCCATGGCTTATGTGGAGAAGAATCTTCTAATTTTCTTGAGCCTTTTAAATCATAAGGATAAGGGCAGAGAGGCAAGAAAAGAAGTGTAATATAAAATCCATGAAGGCAGTATTCAATATTGCGTATTCAGATAGTGGCATCTCCTAGGCTTTCAGCCAATATTTGTGCAGCAAAAAAATGAAGAAAAACATGTTTTCACACAGGTCCTTAAGTGAAGCCTTGAGACTACTGAAAAGAAGATGTCATAGATTCAAACTGGGACCCCCATCCATAGCTTTCATTCCATAAATACTTGTTATACTGGGCACTGTGGGGATGAAATAGCAAATAAGATGTGGTATCCATCCTCCAAAAACATACTTTAAGATAATAGAGAAAAGTAACAAGGATTTTTTGAGCACCTACTATGTACAAAGTTCATTATAGAGGATACAGTATAGACACAAATAAGAACAACATGCCAATCAAGTTAGTTTTTGGCAAGTGTATTAAGTAGCAGAGAGCAGTAGCACTGTGGATTTGGGGGTCAGAGAATCACAGAATTTCCAAGCTGGAAGAAACTTTAGAGAGGATCTCCTTTGTCACTGCAGTGCTCCTTTATGGCCAAAGATGAAATTCAAGCCCCTCTACAAAGCACGCTGGGCTCCTTAAGCTCCTCCTCCTGCTCACCTCTCTGGCTGAATTTCTTACAACTTTCCCCCACCCACTTTAGGATATGCACTTGCCCAGGAGTATCCCATTCTCATTTCTCTATGAGCCATTTACTCCCTCTTCACGCTCTGCAGTGATAATTGCCATGCGCCCCTTCCTCTTGTGGCCTCTGATCATCCCAGCTTCACCTCTGCTCTTCTTGTCATTGGGGTTCATGTCCCCTCTTTGAGTGCACAGGCATTCTTCTGTCGAAGAGCCAAACGCACACTGTGACCAAGGTCTCTCCCACTAGGCTGCTAACCCCTGAGAATAGGAATAAGCTATCACCATCTTAGAAGCCCCAGTGTTTAGTTTGGGGCATAGAACTGACTCTTCAGAGATTAGCTCAATTGCCCAGAGGTAGATGTCATAAACAAGGTGTGAGGGACATAAGCCACAGCTTAAAAGATGAGCAAACATTGAGTAAAGATGATAGTGTGAAAGTTGATTATACAAATTGGGTCATTCTTGCCATACCCACCTAAAACAGAATCAAAAAGTCAGAGGAAAAAAGCACTCAGGGTCCAAAACATTGCTCCAAAAATGTAATTATCTGAAAGCCTGGCAGCTAAAACTGTCTGCTATAAACTGAAATCAGTTTTATCTAACTGCTGCTGAAACAACTTGCTGCAACTTTAAGGCCAGTTTTACCTAATATTGTCACTCACCAGTTAGAGCTTGCCAGATCCCCAAACCTTACTAGTACTCACGAGCTTTTTCAAAGAGCAATGTGTAACATTTCTCCTTTTTATAAAACCTCTAGCCTTTTCTTTATTCTTTGTACATACCAAAGACCAGGCAGTCTGTGTGTATGTCCCAAACTGCAATTCTTTCTTCCCAAATAAAACATTTTAATTTCAGAGATTTGTCTCTGCATTTTATTTGACTTTGACGATAGGGTTGAGAACTCTGGTGAAGTCTAAGAAATCAAGTAAGCTGAAGCCCTCCTCTAACCATGGTGGGTAGACCAGTTTGTCTAAAGCAGAACATTAAGTGGAGAATACGTTTGAAAGGCAGAGGGAGCCTACTTTAGGAGGGCTTTAGTGCCACACAGAAATACAAGCATTTTCCTTAAAGGAATTTGATCTCATTTATCTATTTATACTCATTAACACGTTCCATGCTCTCAGAGATAATCTAGGAGTTATTGGAGGATTTGTAGTAAAGACATGATCCTGCTAATTACATATGAATTGATTTAATAACCAATAACTTAGAGGGAAAGTCAGAGCACAGAAGATGACTATAAGCTTTATATTTAACAGGGCAATAAGTATAGGCAAGAAAAACTCCAGGGTAAGGTCTCCAGGGCAATTTAGTTTGATTATATGTCAAGTAGAAGTTCATTAAAAAGTAATTGTCCGAAGGCATCTTAGACATCCTGAGACAGATGTTTACAAATTCTCAGTCCCTTCACTTACAGGAAGACAAGTAAACATTGACAATATTTAATTCTAACATCATTTACAGGGATAAGTATTTCAATAAAATGAAACATTTTTGCCAGAATACATATTGACTACATCCCTTACAGCACTTACCATGTTTTTTTTTTTTTTGGTAAATAATACAGCTTTAATAGCTGTGGTGCTAGTTAGTGATTTTTCTGGAGAAATATGGAGACAATCATTCTGCTGAGTGTGTGTAGGTGTTCTGAACATGTCACCCATATGTGCTAATGTAAGAAATAGGCAAATAATTGCCTCAGTTACAGTGTATGGGACGTGCTATTGTGCACACTCCCTCTCCATGATGCATGCAGCAGTGCTGAATTCTTGCTTTATTTAACACAGGCCTCAATAAAGACAAATGATTGTTCATCAAAAACCATCCTGTGACATGCAGAGTGGCTGTGGTGAGGATATGTAGACACTAATTCAAAATTTTTTAAAAAATTCTAAGGTGGCAAATTTTTAATGTAATATATCTAAGGATAATATGTGAAACCATATCATGAAGTTTTGTGTGTTTTTCAAAAAAGGCATACATTTTAAAGTTTACAATGAATCCTTTTATGAGTACAATACTTTAGCTGAATTGACCAAATCTAATGCATATTCCAGAAGCCAGCTAAGACTCTATTGCAGACAGCTTTTATTTGTTTTGACTTTGTTGCTTGGCAGCGGGAAACTTATTCCACAGTATGCCTAACTCACCTCTGCAGAGAAGGTGGATGGTTTTTTATATAGCATAATAAAAGGCTAAGGGATGCAAAGCTTTCTAATGAGTAGATTCTGAAGTGAGAAGACATAGATATGATCATTATGAGTTTCTTAATGGCTTCTTTTCAGCTGGAGTCATTCTCAATGTGTACCTCAGTGGGAAGAGACTCATTCTGCCCCTTCATTGTCAGCTGATAGTCCTGAAGCTGAAATCTCCTGTTTGCCTTTTGTTCAGTGAATTATATATTTTTTTGTTAATTAAAAGAGTAAAAAGTGGCTTTGTTAAGATGCAATATCCACAGATTTCTCTATCCAATTTGAAGAAGAAAGCAGGATTTTAATGGATATTTACTGCCTGAAAAATAATAAAACTAGAATCACAAAGAAAGCAAAGAAGAAAGAACTGGAAGGAACACGGGATTGGAGCTTAAGGCTTCATCTCTGACATTTAGTCTTGTGTGGCCCAGAGGTTGCCATAAAATGTCACCAAAGATCAAGTTGGGATTAAAATGAGTGAGGCAGGCCTGGTGGGGAAGACTGTGAAAAATTCAGTATTCTAAGATAACTTGATTTTTCAAGGGAAGCCAAAAATATAGATTTATGCAAAAGTGCCCAATTTTTGAATGTTGAAGACTAAATTTAGCTAAAACTAAAATGCATTAAAGGCAAAACAAAACATATCTGCAGCTGCATTCTGCCCATAGGCCCCTAGGATAGGACTGATAGTATTTTCAGGCTTCATTTTCTTAACAATTAAAGGAGAGACAGAAGTAGAAGATCACTAAGGTCTTTCAGTTCTAAGATTTCCTCTTGGGTAGTGGAGTGCAGCCTCTAGGGTTCTCAAACTCTATCTTTTCCTTTCTCCTAAGCAACACTCCTTCTGTTCAGTCTTCTGTTCAGTCTTCAAAAATTCACTCTAATACTGCCTCCTTACTTGCACTTAGAATGTGGAAAATTGCTGTAACGAGAACAGCAACAACAACAACAATGAAGAATAAATCAGAAGATGATAGCAATTTTTTAACTTTGAAATCTATAAATAGTTATGTCAGGTAAAATATATGCATTCATGGAATGTACACATGACTACAAGGATTTCCAGCTAATAATTTAAATGGCTGTTTCCACCTCAGAGTATTTTTATACAGCTTAGAGTTCTTTGGAGAAAGACATAAATGCCTTGCTGGAGAAAATCATGATATTCTTAAGTGTGGGATGGATAATTTAATACAATTTCTATATAGTGAGAATGTGATACGTGAAGGTCATTGTCTTTTCCTGGAAAAGAAAGCTTTAATTTTTTTGTTATAACTGACTTACACCATTTTGCATAAAGTTGAACCTGAGGGAAAACATGCATTATGACCATAACAACTCTGTCTATTAAAAGCTGTCAGCCTCTTTCTGTAAGTTAAATGAATGATAGAGAAAATGCTATTGTATTAGCCTCCTAACTCATCTCTTGTTTATTCTTCGTGCAGCAGCCAGTGTCATCTCTGAAACACAAATTTACTCTTATGATGCCCCTAATCAAA
This sequence comes from Hylobates moloch, assembly GCF_009828535.3. NCBI lineage: Eukaryota > Metazoa > Chordata > Mammalia > Primates > Hylobatidae > Hylobates > Hylobates moloch. The sequence continues at coordinate 68,886,088 of NW_026652288.1, forward strand.
ATCCTCCCATCACTTCTCATGGATCTTGTTAACGTAATTCTAAGCTTTTCCTATAGTCTGTGAAGTAGTTGTAAAGTGGCTTCAAATGCTTTGGTGCTCATCCCATCAAGAGGTACAGCCTCTTTTCCCACCCTCTGAATCTGGGCTGACATTATGACTTCCTTTGATTGTTAGAGATGTGTCAGAATCTTCAGCAAGTTCTGAACCGGGTATCAAGAAACCTGAAGCTGGCGGGACATGGTGGCTCACACCTGTAATCCCAGCACTTTAGGAGACTGAGGCAGGTGGATCATTTGAGGACAGGGATTTGAGACCAGCCTGGCCAACATGGTAAGACCCTATCTCTACTAAAAATACAAAAATTAGCTGGGCCTGGTGGCACGTGCCCGTAATCCCAGCTACTTGGGAGGCTGAGGTAGGAGAATCACTTGAAACCAGGAGGTGGAGGTTGCAGTGAGTTGAGATCACACCACTGCACTCCAGCCTGGGTGACAGAGTGAGACTCTGTCTCAAAGAAAGAAAAAGAAAGAAAGAAAGAAAGAAAGAAAGAAAGAAAGAAAGAAAGAAAGAAAGAAAGAAAGAAAGAAAAGAAAAGAAAAAAAGAAACCTGAAGCTGGACTCTCAATCTCTGGAACACATCTGCCACTGTGTGAAGAAGCCCAAGATAGAAAACCTTCTCAGCTGAGGCCCTGGAGAACTGAGTGAGGACATGCTAGACCAGGGGTATCCAATATTTTGGCTTCTCTGGGCCACACTGGAAGAAGAACTGTCTTGGGCCACGCACAGAATATACTAGCACTGACGATAACTGATGATCTAAAAAATATATTTAAAAATCTCATAATGTTTTAAGAAAGTTTATGAAGTTACGTTGGGCTGCATTCAAAGCTGTCCTGGGTCGCATGCAGCCAGCAGCCTAGACCGTAAGCTCCAGCAGATCTACCCATTGACTGCAGTGCATACAAGAGGGCAGGCGAGACCAGCAAAATTGCCCAGTAAGAAATAATAAATCGTTACTGTTTAAGCCACCATGTTTGGTGTGATTCATTATATAGCAGTAGTTAACTAATATAGCCTACGAGGCACTAGATGATCTGAGCAGGGGTACCTCCTTACCTTACCTCCTCCACCTATTTCAACCACTCTGGCCTCCTTGCTATTCCTCAACCTACCAAGCAGGCCCTACCCTTCACTCTGCCTGCAGCCCCCTTTCTCCCAATAGACATGGCTACTGCATTCACTAAAGTCTTCTTTATCATTCTGTCAAAAATAGCACCCACCTCTCTCTTCCCTCTCGTGGCCACTCTCTACTTCCATCTCCTGCTGCATTATTCTTCCTAGCACTTACGTACTTAGCTATATATTATTTTCTGGGTTAGCAATATATTTATTTTCTCTCTTTCTTAACCTGAGTGTAAACTTCACAAAGACAGATATTTTATTTATTTTGCTTACTAGCATATCCCCACTACCAAGAACAGTGCCCATAACATAATAGGTGCTCAATTAAAAATATGTTGAATGAATTATTTTTCAGTTCCTAGAGATTATTCCATGGACATTCAAAGTAGAAAATGTGTTCCTCACATGTGTGCTTCAGCTTATATGTAATACATTCTAGGGACTAAGACAGACCTTAAACAGAAAAAACCCTAAAAATCCTGGAATGGAACACTTGGTGCATATGTGCTCTAGAGTTTTCCTGGAAGATAGAAATGAGAGTTGCCTCTATGGAACAGTTGTAGATACTGTATTTATACTGAGATAAAAAAGAATTTGATGTCATTCAGTTTCTCTCTGGGATTCTTTATCTAAAACATTTCTATTCTATTTTTTTCTAATCCCTAAACAGAATTTTGTGTCTCTGAATGTGCCTAAACCATGATAATTTCCTAACATATGTCATAACCTATTTCCCACTTCACACCGTTTCCCTTCTGTCTCACCTCTCTACTTAGGTTTAAGACGTTAGTTTTGTGGGTATCTACTTTGCATCAGCTTGAATAACTGTCACTTTTTTATTAGACGTTATCTTTTAGAGTACTTTTAAGTTCATGGCAAAATTGAGTTGAAGGTACAGAGATTTCTCATATAACCCCTACTCCACACACGCATAAACCTCCCAGATTATCAACATCGCCCACAGAGTGGTAGATTTGTTAAAATTGACAAACCTATATTGGCACCACATCATCATCCAAAGTCCATAGTTCACATTAGGATTCACTCTTGATATACATTCCAATGGTTTAGACAAATGTATAATAACCTGCATCCATCATGACAGCATCAAGCAGAGTTGTCTCACTACCCTAGAAGCCCTCTGTGCTTCACCTATTCATCCTTCCCTTTCCCCACAATTGTTGTCTTCTGGTTGAAACAACTTGGACCTTAATGAGAGCCCCAGGAAAGGTCCTAAACACTGCAGGTGCATCACACATGTCAAATACATTAAGCAAGTAGACGTTATCTGGTATCCCTTATACTCATTGTGCAAAGGTAGGAGATCAACATTATGCATAAAATGCACACTGCATGCTGCTATTTGTAAGTCAGTTCACATGGGCCAGAATCTGTTTCTGCTTCAACCAGAAACCTAGGTATCATGCTAGACTCCTTCCTTTTTTTTTTAACCCTTTCCCCATTTATTTACCAAATCCAGGTGATATGAATTTCCAAACAGCCATCTAATCCATCCTCTCATCTTCCTTTAATTAATCTATACAGCTATAACCAAGGTGACTATTATCTCTTACCTGGACTATCACAATAGTTTCTTATTCTCTATGCTTGCCTTCAACCTTGCCGCACCTCCAATTCATTCACCACACTGCAGCAAGCCTGTGCATTCTGTTAGCAGTGGAAAGACTAGGGAGGGAAGGATGTAGTTATTACTCCTCCATAATTATTTTTCTAGAACGTGAATATACTCAGCTTTACATCTGTCATGCACATCTATTTTCCTATGAGGATAGAAATGATCTTTTGGAAAATTGGCAGTTTTCTTGTATATTTCCCTCTCTAGCTTTCTTTTCTTTTTTTCTTTTTTTTTTTTTCTGAGACAAACTCTTGCTCTGTCTCCCAGGCTGGTATGCAGTGGCAGTGGCATGATCTCGGCTCACTGCAACCTCTGCCTCCTGGGTTCAAGTGATTCTCCTGCTTCAACTTCCTGAGCAGCTGGGATTATAGGCACAGGCCACCACAATGGGCTAATTTTTATATTTTTAGTAGAGACAGGGTTCTGTCATGTTGGCCAGGCTGGTCTCGAACTCCTGGCCTCATGATGATCTCAAACTGCCTCAGCCTTGCAAAGTGCTGGGATTATAGGCTTGAGCCACCGCACCTGGCCTAGTTTGTTTTTCTATTCTTTTGAGAGAATATAATACTTTTCTATCAGACAATCCTGGAACATTTATTTGCAACTTCTCTTCTGTTTTTACCTTCATTGTAAACAAACAGTCCCTGACGTCCAAGATGGCCGAATAGGAACAGCTCCAGTCTACAGCTCTCAGCATGAGTGATGCAGAAAACAGATGATTTCTGTATTTCCAACTGAGGTACTGGGTTCATCTCACTGGGGATTTGCAGACAGTGGGTGCAGGACAGTGGATGCAGCGCACCGAGCGTGAGCCGAAGCAGGGTGAGGCATCGCCTCACCCGGGAAGCGCAAGGGGTCAGGGAATTCCCTTTCCTAGCTAAGGAAAGTGGTGACAGACAGCACCTGGAAAATCGGGTCATTCCCACCCTAATACTGCACTTTTCCAACGGTCTTAACAAATGGCACACCAGGAGATTATATCCCACGCCTGGCTCAGAGGGTCCTATGCCCACGGTGCCTCGCTCATTGCTAGCACAGCAGTCTGAGATCAAACTGCAAGGCGGCAGCCAGGCTGGGGGAGGGGCACCCGCCATTGCTGAGGCTTGATCAGGTAAACAAAGTCGCCAGGAAGCTGGAACTGGGTGGAGCCCACTGCAGCTCAAGGAGGCCTGCCTGCCCCTATAGACTCCACCTCTGGGGGCAGGGCATAGCAAAACAAAAGGCAGCAGAAACCTCTGCAGACTTAAATGTCCCTGTCTGACAGTTTTGAAGAGAGTAGTGGTTCTCCCAGCACACAGCTTGAGATCTGAGAACGGATAGACTGCCTCCACAAGTGGGTCCCTGACCCCCGAGTAGCATAACTGGGAGGCACCTCCCAGTAGGGACAGACTGACACCTCACAGGGCCGGGTACCCCTCTGAGACAAAACTTCCAGAGGAACGATCAGGCAGCAACATTTGCTGTTCACCGGTATTCACTGTTCTACAGCCTCCAATGCTGATATCCAGGAAAACAGGGTCTGGAGTGGACCTCCAGTAAACTCCAACAGACCTGAAGCTGAGGGTCCTGACTGTTAGAAGGAAAACTAGCAAACAGAAAGGACATCCACACTAAAACCCCATCTGTACGTCACCATCATCAAAGACCAAAGGAGAATAAAACCACAAAGATGGGGAAAAAACAGCAGAAAAACTAAAAATTCTAAAAATCAGAGTGCCTCTCCACCTCCAATGGAACACAGCTCCTCACCAGCAACAGAACAAAGCTGGATGGAGAATGACTTTGATGAGTTAAGAGAAGATGGCTTCAGATGATCAAACTTCTCTGAGCTAAAGGAGGAAGTTCGAACCCATTGCAAAGGAGTTACAAATCTTGAAAAAGGATTAGATGAATGGCTAACTAGAATAACCAATGCAGAGAAGTCCTTAAAGGACCTGATGGAGCTGAAAACCATGGCACGAGAACTACATGATGAATGCACAAGCTTCAGCAGCTGATTCGAACAATTGGAAGAAAGGGTATCAGTGATGGAAGATCAAATGAATGAAATGAAGTGAGAAGAGAAGTTTAGAGAAAAAAGAATAAAAAGAAATTAACAAAGCCTCCAAGAAATATGGGACTATGTGAAAAGACCAAATCTACGTCTGACTGATACACCTGAAAGTGACAGGGAGAATAGAACCAAGTTGGAAAACACTCTGCAGGATATTATCCAGAAGAACTTCCCCAATCTAGCAAGGCAGGTCAACATTCAAATTCAGGAAACGCAGAGAATGCCACAAAGATAATCCTCAAGAAGAGCAACTCTAAGACACAAAATTGTCAAATTCACCAAAGTTGAAATGAAGGAAAAAATGTTAAGGGCAGCCAGAGAGAAAGGTTGGGCTACCCACAAATGGAAACCCATCAGACTAACAGCGAATCTCTTGGTGGAAACTCTACAAGCTAGAAGAGAATTGGGGCCAATATTCAACATTCTTAAAGAAAAGAATTTTCAAACCAAAATTTCATATCCAGCCAAACTAAGCTTCATAAGTGAAGGAGAAATAAAATACTTTACAGACAAGCAAATGCTGAGAGATTTTGTCAACACCAGGCCTGCCTTACAAGAGCTCCTGAAGGAAGCACTAAACATGGAAAGGAACAACCGGTACCAGCCACTGAAAAAACATGCCAAATTGTAAAGACCATCGAGGCTAGGAAGAAACTGCATCAACGAATGAGCAAAATAACCAGCTAACATCATAATGACAGGATCGAATTCACACATAACAATATTAACCTTAAATGTAAATGGGCTAAGTGCTCCAATTAAAAGACACAGACTGGCAAATTGGATAAAGAGTCAAGACCTATCAGGGTGCTGTATTCAGTAGACCCATCTCACATGCAGAGACACACATAGGCTCAAAATAAAGGGATGGAGGAAGATCTACCAAGCAAATGGAAAACAAAAAAACGCAGGCATTGCAATCCTAGTCTGTGATAAAACAGACTTTAAACCAACAAAAATCAAAAGAGACAAAGAAGGCCATTACATAATGGTAAAGGGATCAATTCAACAAGAAGAGCTAACTGTCCTAAATATATATGCACCCAATACAGGAGCACCCAGATTCATAAAGCAAGTCCTTAGAGACCTACGAAGAGACTTAGACTCACACACAATAATAATGGGAGACTTTAACAACCCACTGCCAACATTAGACAGATCAACGAGACAGAAAGTTAACAAGGATATCCAGGAATTGAACTCAGCTCTGCACAAAGTGGACCTAATAGACATCTACAGAACTCTCCACCCCAAATCAATAAAATATACATTCTTCTCAGCACCACACCGCACTTATTCCAAAATTGACCACATAGTTGGAAGTAAAGCACTCCTCAGCAAATGTAAAAGAACAGAAATTATAACAAACTGTCTCTCAGACCACAGTGCAATCAAACTAGAACTCAGGATTAAGAAACTCACTCAAAACCGCTCAACTACATGAAAACTGAACAACCTGCTCCTGAATGACTACTGGGTACATAATGAAATGAAGGCAGACATAAAGATGTTCTTTGACACCAATGAGAACAAAGACACAACATATCAGAATCTCTGGGGCACATTCAAAGCCGTGTGTAGAGGGAAATTTATAGCACTAAATGCCCACGAGAGAAAACAGGAAAGATCTAAAACTGACACCCTAACATCACAATTAAAAGAACTAGAGAAGCAAGAGCAAACACATTCAAAAGCTAGCAGAAGGCAAGAAATAACTAAGATCAGAGAAGAACTGAAGGAGATAGAGACACAAAAACCCTTCAAAAAATCAATGAATCCAGGAGCTGGTTTTTTGAAAAGATCAACAAAATTGATAGACTGCTAGCAAGACTAATAAAGAAGAAAAGAGAGAAGAATCAAATAGACGCAATAAAAAATGATAAAGAGGATATCACCACCAATCCCACAGAAATACAAACTACCATCAGAGAATACTATAAACACCTCTACACAAATAAACTAGAAAATCTGGAAGAAATGGATAAATTCTTGGACACGTACACCCTCCCAAGACTAAACCAGGAAGAAGTTGAATCTCTGAATAGACCAATAACAGGCTCTGAAATTGAGGCAATAATTAATAGCTTACCAACCAAAAAGAGTCCAGGACCAGATGGATTCACAGCCGAATTCTACCAGAGGTACAAGGAGGAGCTGGTACCATTCCTTCTGAAACTATTCCAATCAATAGAAAAACAGGAAATCCTCCCTAACTCATTTTATGAGGCCATTATCATCCTGATACCAAAGCCTGGCAGAGACACACAAAAAAAGAGAGTTTTAGACCAATATCCCTGATGAACACCGATGCAAAAATCCTCAATAAAATACTGGCAAACCGAATCCAGCAACACATCAAAAGGTTTATCCACCATGATCAAGTGGGCTTCATCCCTGGGATGCAAGGCTGGTTCAACATACACAAATCAATAAATGTAATCCAGTATATAAACAGAACCAAAGACAACAACCACATGATTATCTCAATACATGCAGAAAAGGCCTTTGACAAAAATCAACAACGGTTCATGCTTAAAACTCTCAATAAATTAAGTATCGATTGGACGTATCTCAAAATAATAAGAGCTATTTATGACAAACCCACAGCCAATATCATACTGAATGGGCAAAAATTGGAAGCATTCCCTTTGAAAACTGGCACAAGACAGGGATGCCCTCTCTCACCACTCCTATTCAACATAGTGTTGGAAGTTCTGGCCAGGGCAATCAGGCAGGAGAAGGAAATAAAGGGTATTCAATTAGGAAAAGAAGAAGTCAAATTGTCCCTGTTTGCAGATGACATGATTGTATATATAGAAAACCCCATTGTCTCAGCCCAAAGTCTCCTTAAGCTGATAACCAACTTCAGAAAAGTCTCAGGATACAAAATCAATGTGCAAAAATCACAAGCATTCTTATACACCAGTAACAAACAGAGAGCCAAATCATGAGTGAACTCCCATTCACAATTGCTTCAAAGAGAATAAAATACCTAGGAATCCAACTTACAAGGATGTGAAGTAGAACTACAAAGCACTGCTCAATGAAATAAGAGAGGATACAAACAAATGGAAGAACATTCCATGCTCATGGGTAGGAAGAATCAATATTGTGAAAATGGCCATACTGCCCAAGGTAATTTATAGATTCAATGCCATCCCCATCAAGCTACCAATGACTTTCTTCACAGAATTGGAAAAAACTACTTTAAAGTTAATATGGAACCAAAAAAGAGCCTGCATTGCCAAGTCAATCCTAAGCCAAAAGAACAAAGCTAGAGGCATAACACTACCTGACTTCAAACTACACTACAAGCCTACAGTAACCAAAACAGCATGGTACTGGTACCAAAACAGAGATATAGACCAATTGAACATAACACAGCCCTCAGAAATAATACCACACATACAACTATCTGATCTTTGACAAATCTGACAAAAACAAGAAATGGGGAAAGGATTCCCTATTTAATAAATGGTGCTGGGAAAACTGGCTAGCCGTATGTAGAAAGCTGAAACTGGAGCCCTTCCTTACAGCTTATACAAAAATTAATTCAAGATGGATTAAAGACTTACATGTTAGACCTAAAACCATAAAAACCCTAGAAGAAAACCTAGGCAATAACATTCAAGACATAGGCATGGGCAAGGACTTCAAGTCTAAAACACCAAAAGCAATGGCAACAAAAGCCAAAATTAACAAATGGGATCTAATTAAACTAAAGAGCTTCTGCACAGCAAAAGAAACTACCATCAGAGTGAACAGGCAACCTACAGAATGGGAGAAAATTTTTGCAATCTACTCATCTGACAAAGGGCTAATATCCGGAATCTACAATGAACTCAAACAAATTTACAAGAAACAAACAAACAATCCCATCAAAAAGTGGGCGAAGGATATAAACAGACACTTCTCAAAAGAAGACATTTATGCAGCCAAAAGAGATGAAAAAATGCTCATTATCACTGGCCATCAGAGAAATGCAAATCAAAACCACAATGAGATACCATCTCACACCAGTTAGAATGGCCATCATTAAAAAGTCAAGAAACAACAGGTGCTAGAGAGGGTGTGGAGAAATAGGAACACTTTTACAAAGTTGGTGGGACTGTACACTAGTTCAACCATTGTGGAAGTCAGTGTGGCTATTCCTCAGGGATCTACAACTAGAAATACCATTTGACCCAGCGATCCCATTCCTGGGTGTATAACCAAAGGATTATAAATCATGCTGCTATAAAGACACATGCACACATATGTTTATTGTGGCACTATTCATAATAGCAAAGACTTGGAACCAACCCAAATGTCCAACAATGATAGACTGGATTAAGAAAATGTGGCACATATACACCATGGAATATTTTGCAGCCATAAAAAAGGATGAGTTCATGTCCTTTGTAGAGACTTGGATGAAGCTGGAAACCATCATTCTCAGCAAACTATCACAAGGTCAAAAACCAAACACCTCATGTTCTCACTCATAGGTGGGAATTGAACAATGAGAACACTTGGACACAGGAAGGGGAACATCACACACTGGAGCCTGTTGTGCGGTGGTGGAAGCAGGGAGGGATAGCATTAGGAGATATACCTTATGTAAATGATGAGTTAATGGGTGCAGCACACCAACATGGCACATGTATACATATGTAACAAACCTGCACGTTGTGCACATGTACCCTAAAAGTATATATATATATAAAACAAACAAACAGAAGGTCTGAATTCCATTTTTAAAGTCCCAAAATGCAGTGATGCGGCCGTTTTACTATTTGGAAACACATTGTTTTAATATTATTCTCTCTGGTGGCTTATTTCATTGATAGATTTTCCCATGTTCTACTTTATATCTTTTGTTTCCTTTGGTTGCCATATATACATATATAGGTATATGAATTTTTTTTTAATTTGGTAGTCCATTTTGTCAAGGAGTTATATGTACTAGAGATAGTCTGGGTTTTTAGAGTGTTTCCTGTGCTTGTTTTTAACTTATTGAAAGTCAAGTCATCTTTCTGTCTCAATGGAAGTTCAGAAACACAAAAATACCCACAAATAAAGTTTTGCTTGGGCCTCTGGGCTCACAGTAATCTTGTGTAATATGAATCTTTTTCTGTTGATGCCTCATGTACCCTTGGACATGAAGGAAGTGTGGAGGAAGACCTTTTCAAGATTCTTGTTAGCTCTACCTTTTATGGAAATGCGATGCAGAGTTTTCTTCTGTCAAGTTGTAAGATTTCTGTTTTGCTTTTATAATGGTCAGTCGATAAAGTATATACAAAATTGTTAATGGCAGTGGGAAACAATTACATTTAGTAATTAGAAAACTCAAATTTTTTACTAAATTCACTAAAAACAATAAGCCTTTTATATCTAAGAAATACTTTCTGGTTGAGTTCAAATAATACTTTCTCATATGTCCATTTTATTTATATTTTACATTTTGAAAATCTTGAAAATAATCATAGTACTTTATTAAATCATTGGTCATTAAGCAATCAATATATGCTACTTTTTCTAAATTTCTGTGACAACTGAAAATTCAATGATTCATTTAGTTTTTGAGTACTTCTTGCTAAATTCCATGATTACCTATCTATTAAAACTATCTGGTTAGCTATAACTATTCTATTTGTATTTTCATGCTGAAGATTATTTTCAAATAATAAATAGTAGTAGGATTTTTTTTCTTCTTCCATTAATTAACAACTTTTAACTAGCCAGCTTTCAAATCATTGCTGTGATTTTATGAGGAAAAGTTGTGGATATTCTTATAAACTAGTGAAATAAAACATTTATAGAATGTTAAAATGTGTAGGAATTCCACAGTCATTGCCAAAGCTATGTACCCTACACATAACTTTGGATCTCTACTCCATACCATCCTTATTTGGGGGAACTAATTCAACTAGAGTTAGTTTCTGGAAGAAAATATCCTAAATTGACATATCATTCTTGCTAAAAAATCCATTTTTATGACTTCCATTAAACTTCCATTAAAGACTTCCTTTGCTGCTAAGCCAGTAGAGAAGATAGGAAAGTGAGGAATGTTGAGGAAGTTTCTAGAAAGGCACATCCAGTGTTTGCTCTCCTGCTCTTGGTTTATTGTGTAATAACAGGCATTTTTAAAAGCTGGTTTGGGAATATAACCACCATTTTTAACATTCTTGCTATAAGAAAATTCATTCTAATTGCCATAAACAAATTATAAGCCGTTTTCTGAAATTCTTTTAAAAAATGAGTATAGCTGGTATGCTATGTTTCAAGAAGATCATTATAAGCCTTTTAAATTCATAGTAATCTAATGTTCTATGTAATTTTGATTTCCTCATTTCACATGCAGTCAGCCTCTACTCTGTGTTAAGTGTTAGCTAGAACTTGTGAGAAATTAAGAACACTAAATAAAATGTGGTGCCAAAGGGTTTACAACCTCTTCAGAAAGAAGAAAAAAAGTGTCTAATCACCATATTCAAGAAGAAATGAGAAAAAAAATGAGAGAGAGAAGTACTACAGCATGGGGGAGAAGGGTTGGAAGAATGGATCTCATTTATTGGCTGAGAAGAAAGAGAAGACTGAAAGTCTTCATGAATTAGGATCAACTAATATAAATTCTTCTAATATGGAATCTAATATAATTCATGAAGCAAAGTTAATGAGTATTACATAAAATTTCACTCAAAAAAATAAAATATAAAACTGAAAACTGAGAAGACATTGCCTAATTTATATTTCTGAAACCCTTGCTTCTGGTAATTTTTAAAAATTACATTCAGTAATCAGAGCAGTACCAACTAAGGGAAAATTAATGAACAGAAATCAAAGTGCAATGGCATTGAAGATTTATCTTTTTCTCCTTTAGGGACAAGAGTTTCATAGTAGTCCTGTGTGTCTGATGTCACTGAGACTGGAATTGAAAATAAAGCATGCCAGAGGAGATGACAGAAAGAAGAAAGACAGAAACATAAAATTTCTCTACAAATCACTTCATACTTATTTTCTTTCCCTTAGTACCGCATGTTAAAAAAAAAAGAAAGAAAGAAAAGGAAGAAGATATCTGTTAGATATAGAGGTTAGTAAACACTATGAAGAAGGTAAAAATGAGACCTGGAATTTTTATAAGGAGAGAATCTAATGATGCAGCTTTTACTATATCAGAAATTACTGTATAGGCCAATTATCATCCATTGAAATTTTACTAAATTCCAGGTATTCTATACGTATATGTATGTGTATGTGTATCTGTATATGTATATGTATATTCTAGTATGTATTCAATCATTACAGCAACTTTGCATAGTAGTATAACTTTCCTAACTTCACAAATGAGCAAACACTCAGAGTGATTAAATGGTTTGCCTAAAGCAATGGTCTGCAAACTCACAGAGCCAGTTAGCTATATAAGAAATCAACCTGGGTCTACTTAATTCCAAAGTCCATACTCTTTTCACCATAGAACACAGATGTGGTTGCTTTCCTAAATTACTCCTTCCCAAAGGAATTTTGAGGGAAGATTTGATAAAGAATAAAAGAATGCAGATTTTAGGTGAGTTTTCTGATAGCAGAGGTAAATATGGAAGTGAGAATCTTCAACATTAATGTAGGTCAAGTTCCTGACTAACTTCAAGTCCATGCCGGGAGAAAGTAACTGCAGGAACAATGTGGGTCTTCCTTTTCAGTGAAGAATTTGAATGGAAACCTGTGGAAGGAGGACAAGACGTTTTTTTGCCTCATTTACTGCACAGATCACCCTGCATGTTCTAGTGTCCAAAGGAAGAGGAAGATGGAAAGATGACACAACCAAGCCTTCCCTGTGGTTTCACCACAGCTTAGGGTTTTGAAAGCCAGAGATTAAATTTGATTTATGACCACCAGAAAATTTCCCTAGATCCTAGTGTGGCAGTTCTCATTAGGTAACTGGCCGTTTCTTTAAGGTAATCCTAGACTGTAGCCCTGCCATTGTTTGCACCAGCTGCAGTACTAGAGATCTAAGTGCAGTTACTGCAATACTAGTACTCAGTGGGTAGGTTAAATGTGAAGAAAATTTTGCTACCATCAATTCTGTATTTTTTTTTTTCACTTTGCAGGAAGGTCAGGGAGAGCCCAACATCTCTTTCTACCTGCAATCTGATCCCTGTGAATCTACTCTGAGAATTTAACCCCTTTCATTGAAATCTTTGGTCCAAGGTAGAACCAGAGAAACTTCCAAGAAGAGGTCTTTGCAGCTTCTGGCTGGATAGAACAAGATAATCAGAAGCTGGAAGTCACCTAAGAGGATGGAGTGACAGGAGTGAGGGAATAAGAAGAGGAACAAACATTTACTGAGGCTTCCGTGTCCCAGTCCTGTGCTCAGTTCTTTCACATTCTTTTCCTTGTATAATCTCCCAAACAGTTCTATAAATAGCTAACATTATCTTTATTTTACAGACAAGGAAATCAAGGATCAGAGAAACCAAATAGCTTGTGATTTGTAAGTAGCAGAAACCTGAAACAGTAACCAACCTTCCCTTTATCTGGTTTTATTAGAAAAAAAATGAATTTTAAAAATGTATAAACATGCCTGATTACCAGAACATTTTCCCATGCAGTGAACACCCCAACCTCATCAACTCTGTTTTGAAGGTGAATGCTACTTCCTCAATGAATTTGTGACTTCTTTTATTGGTTACCAACATCACCCAAACTGTACCAACCCAAACTTAGCAGTGGGATCATCTCTGCAAACAAGGGTTTCTCAGATCATTAACAATGCCTGTTGCAAAATGGTAGGCTGGGGGACACTTTATTCAACAAAAATCAAATCTACTTTAAATATACAAGAGGTGCTTCTACAATTCTTTCTACTGACATTTCTGACAGGATTTTTTCTTATTTAAATGGTTTGTTTATGTAAATTAGTATCTGTTTTTCTAAGTTTTAAACAAGCAATCATTTCCAACTTGAAAGAAATTATTTTGAAACATCACAAGATCTAATTTATTGTTATTTCGGTTGGCAAAATATTAAGTGTATTGTTTTCAATGAAACACATTGGATATTTGTGTAGAGTGCATCTGAACATATTTACATAAGTAATTTAGAATTATGCTTTTTTCCACAAACATACAGCCTTCAATATTATTTTAAATCAAATCCTCATTGCACTAGAAGAAATAATTGTGTTTTAAGAACTGAACACATTTGTTGTGCAAATGAGAATGCTCTTGCTTTTGCTAAAATATATGGAAATACAAGACCTCATCTAACATAATGTGTTCTGTGTTTTGTGAGATGACAATTACATTTCTCACATACAGAGATGTGTCATTAGAATGCACAAGGGGGGCACCATGCTATTATTCTTTGTGGTGAATGAAGCATGATACTGATCAAAACCAGAACTCTCATTGATAATGCATTGTCTGGTTTTATTTTCCAGGTAGTATCAAACACCATGTAGTTTCCCAATATATCTAATTGGATATGAAGTTAGACTGCACATTTCCTAAGCTTAATTTTCTCTTCCAAATAAACCCCAAAGCAAACATGATATAAATTAGCTTTATTACTATTTTTTATTTAATCTGATTGCGGACACTTAGATCTTTTTGTTCTGTTTCTGAGAATCCAGAGATTCATTAAGTCCTCTCTTCTGGTTTTATATCCAAAAGATATATATATATACACACACACTTGTATATGTGTGTGTACATATACATACACACACATTAGTGTATATATATACACACACACATTAGTGTATATATATACACACACACACACACATAAAGAGTGTGCTGCTCATGAACAGCTATTATGCAGCTTCTTAAGCTTTTCATGTATGAATTAGGTAGGAATGTGTTGGTTGCAGGTGGCAGAGATCTTAACCTATTGTCTAAAGTCAAGAGCAATGCCTGCTTTTGTCCAACTCAGTGCAGGGGTTATTCCAGCTGCCAGAACCTTATCTCTTGGCTTACCTGTGCTACACATACACACACACACACACACACACTCTTATATATACACATACATACATATACATATACATAGAGTTCTCCTATATATAAAGACATTTATATAGAACTCAGATTTGTTACTGAAATAAATTCTTAGCAATAATAACATATTTGCATTCTCCTCTTCCCTTACTTAGAAACTACTATTTGATCTGCCTTCTCTCAGAAAGATATGGTGTAAATTACTACTTAATTTAATGTTCTTTAAAATAGGATAGCATCCTTCTCCTCTGGTAATCTTATTCCCTGAAAAAAATTCATGAGAATTGTACATTGTTTTTAAACATAAAAACTGCTTTGATCTTTTTGTGAGAAAAGACGCATGATTTACAAGCCCCTTTTAACCTACAAATTCTATATTGTGTGTCTGCTGGGCACAAAACATGATGAAGTTTCCGCAGGAATAAAATGAAGTGTAAGATGCCATCCCTTCTCTCAATGACCTTATAAATTTTTTGGTGACACATAATAGAAACACCTACAAATGACCATATGTTATTTTTGTACTTGGAAATCACTTAACTTTCTTCCAGCAAACTAAGAACTATTAATTCCTTCCCATCTGTTACTGTTCAAGCAAGATAGCACAGGTAAGCCAAGACATAAGGTTCTGGCAGCTATACTAACCCCTGCACTGAGCGGCACAAAAGCAGGCCCTGCTCTTGACTTTAGACAAGAAGTTAAAACCTCTGCCACCTGCAACCAACACATTCCCACATGATTCATACATGAAAAGCTTAAAAGCTGCTTAATAGCTGCTTATGAGCAGAAATTCCTTTTTTTTCCGTGCAGTTAAGGAAGTGAGGTGCTACATTCCTTTGGGAAATTTAGTTTCCGCATAAAATCAATTGGGACAAGTTTTCAATACAAAAAATATTAGACATTATCCCAAGATGGAAATTTTGGTTCCTGAGTCCTCAATAAAATATTGCTGTATTTTAAATAGAAGCTTGAAGTGTGACCCCTCTCAATAACTATGTAGGATGTCATATAATCATGAGGGAGTCTCTTTCAAGATGACAGAAAGAGAATGAGATTGGGAGAAAGAAATTTTCCCCTTCTTGGCTCCGTAGTAGTAGTTCTCAATCAGGATGATTTTGCTTCCCAGGGGAAATTTGGCAGTGTTTGGAGACATTATTACTACTGGGGTACAGAGATGAGTAGAAAGGTGCTACTGTCACCTAGTGGATAGAAACCAGGGATGTTGTTAAACATCCCACAATGCACTGGACAGCCCCTGACAACAAAGAATTATCTGGCCCAAGATGTCAGTAGTACTGACATTGAAAAGTCCTATACTGCAGAGTACTCCTTAGTGTTGAGATTCTTAGATGGATAGGAATAACAAAACTAATAGGAAGAAACAATAGAAATACTGCTCACATTGGATCATAGAAAACTAAGTACAGTTGCTCTTATGTTACAATTATCTACGTATTCATATATTAGTTACCTATGAAAGATATTTTATTGTTTCAGTCTTCCCTTATTGTCTTCTAACTCTCACATAATAGATCAACAACCTAACTGGTATTCACAGCCTTTGTACCGGCTTCCAGAGGTTTTTGGTATGGGGTATCTACGCAACCTTATGATTTAAAGAAGCTAGTCTCAACTGGGTTATTGCCCATGTCATTTACATAGGTATACTGCATGTGTGACTTTGTATTAGGCCTTCAAAGTGAAATAAAATATTTGTGCATCTGAAGTCCAAGAGAAATACTCTTTTTAAAAAAGGTTTTTTATTATACTTTAAGCTCTGGGATACACGTGCAGAACATGCAGGTTTGTTAAATAGGTATACACGTGCCATGGTTGTTTGCTGCACCGATCAACCTGTCATCTACATTAGGTATTTCTCCTAATACTATCCCTCCCCTAGCCCCCCACCCCCTGACAGGTCCCGGTGTGTGATGTTCCCCTCCCTGTGTCCATGTGTTCTCATTGTTCAACTCCCACTTATGAGTGAGAATACGTGGTATTTGGTTTTCTGTTCTTGTGTTAGTTTGCTGACAATTGTGGTTTCCAGCTTTATCCATGTCCCTGCAAAGGACATGAACTCGTCCTTTTTTATGGCCGCATAGTATTCCATGGTGTATATGTGTCACGTTTTCTTTATCCAGTCTATCGTTGATGGGCATTCGGGTTGGTTCCAAGTCTTTGCTATTGTGAACAGTGCTGCAATAAACATACATGTGCATGTGTTTTATAGTAGAATGATTTATAATCCTTTGGGTATATGACCAGTAATGGGATTGCTGGGTCAAACTAATTGTAGAAATTAGTCAATGGCTATGTTTTTTTGTGGCAGAGTTTGCTGAGATATTTTTCTATATACCAGTTCAGAAATGACTCTATATTGAAATGAATGTCAATCAGCAGTCATTTGAATAAAATCTGGTGTTCAGTTTCACAGACACAGGATGCAAGGACACCCACTGCAAAACTTCTGATAGAAACTTTGGTGTTTTCAAAAGCAATCTCATGTATTTAATTTTCCTTAAGTCACTATAAGGTGGAAAATTATTTCTTTGTCAAAAGGATCCTATAAAAAGTTCTGAATGCTAAAGAAATAAAGGCCATCATTTTGCACAATAAAAATAACAACCACATAAACTCATTAGCAGAGAAATTTTGGTGTCCCACAGGACATTTTACAGATAAAATGTCAAAAGCACTTTGATGCACTCAAACGTAATGAAAATCTTTGACACTTGTAACATTTTAGAATATATCTAAAAATTGCTCAAATAAAAATAAAAATTCCTACTGGTATAGTCTAATTACATAAAAAAGAAATTGTAGTTTAACATTTATTTAATTTCAGTCACATATTCTCAAATGATAAAATATTTATTTTGTAATCTTTGTTTTTTATTTAAAAACAAGATCATCCTTATAAATAGGAATTAAAAATTTAGTAGCCCAAATAAAAGTTTTAATAGCTCTTCTTCCCTATGGAAGATTATAAGTAATAAGATGAATAAGATGTGTATACTTTACAACTCAAATCATATTAATTGCTACATGCTCTAAGCAAATTATTCTGCTGCCGTTATAGGTCAA
Source organism: Hylobates moloch (assembly GCF_009828535.3). Classification (NCBI taxonomy): domain Eukaryota; kingdom Metazoa; phylum Chordata; class Mammalia; order Primates; family Hylobatidae; genus Hylobates; species Hylobates moloch. The sequence goes on from NW_026652288.1 coordinate 68,904,017, forward strand.
AGCTCAACATGGGATAACTTTATTATTCAGTTTATAAGATAGGTAGGCATAAATGTTATTATTTTAAAGGTTATAAATTTTAAAAATTGAGACAGGAATATGTATTTGTTCAAGGTTATCCATTCATAAGATGAGAAAAGAGTCAAGATAACAAGACATGTATTAGACGCAGAAGAATTCCATCACAGTGAGATGATTAGGAGATTTTATAACAGATATAACTGAAAGTATTGCTGTTTGTGCATATTTGTTTACAGATAAAATGTCATGATTATTTTTACTGTTTTTTTTGTTTTATTGCTCTTTTTCTCTTTGTAAGACGAAACAGATTTGATTAGATGAAATAAGAGCTCTCATCTTATCCAGGTGGATTTATGTAGCTGCACTTATTGCTTACCAGGAAAAAATACTTCATATTCTTCTAGCCCAATGCTTTGCAAACTTTCTCACTAAAGTAACCCAATGGATGGTGACAATATAAGCATATCCCATGGAATATAAGCTTTAGCCTGATTCAGACACTGCATGCCTGCCATTTCCTTGAAATTTAATGTTATGTTAAAAATACATTCAAATTCATGATTCAACTTCATAACACAGCAGTGTCTTGGCATCTCAGTTTGGAAAACAAGGCACTTCAGCTGGTGTCTTGGCACAGTAAATCTCCTATAATGGAAGATACCTTAAAAGTTACCTAGTGTGGTAGTTCAAAATGTTTTGGTAGGCTCACAGTGCTTGTCTGTTCCTCCCTTCATTAGCTACTATAATTTTTTTTTCCTTTTGTGAAGACAAATTATTTCACCACTGTGTGGTGATGAGTAAACCATTCAGTCTCTCTGGGACTTTAATTTCAAATGCAGTGCGGGTATTTAGGTAGAATTATTATAGTCTGAGGCCTGAGTTCTGACCCCAGCTGTATTTACTACTCATTACCAGGATTTTAAAATTTTTTTAATGAGATCCAAAACAGCTTTATTATGAGTAAAATATTAATGTATGTGAAAAGTAAGGTAATGAGACTGCTGTAGCATAGTCCCTTGCACATGATAGGCTCTCAATGGCATTGGTGGAATCAGGTTAATGAATTCAAAAAGAAGATGCCTGGACTATTTAGACAAATCTTGAAACCAACAGTGATCCTCCCTACTGATACAATCTCTGTGCTCCTACTTGAACTCACTCATCTAAAATACAGACCAGGACAAATGAAGTATATTATGCATGTCAAGAGATGAAGACTCAGTTCCATCATAATCTATTCCAAAGTTTGTTATTATCTCTGATGAGGAAAACACCTTTTATTTAAGCTAAAGCACAATTGCTATAATTTAAGCTTTTTTTCCCCTCTGTCATGCTCCTTAATTGGAACAAGGAAAGGGTTCTCTCTTTCTTTGGACATTACACATTATAAAATTGAAGTCCCAGCTTCTTTTCTTCCTCTTCAGAATGAACCCTCTATATATTAGGCTCTTTCTTTACATTATTCAAAAATTTATTATTATATGAGTGTATCTCTATGTACGTATACATAAATATGTATATGCACACACACTCCCATGTACAACTTTTTTTCACAAAAGTATTTCCAGAATAATAGAGATGACTAAGTTCAGAGAATCTCTTCAAAACCATTAAGGTTATTGGTTTTGATTTCAAATAAGAAAAATAAATAAACCTCATGCTACAGTGTGCATTAGCCACTTTTGAATTTTCATGAAAATAAAAAACATTATTCTGAATTCATATATGATAGATGATGGTGGACTTAGAAAGGATAGCTGTGGCAGAACAAGTTTAGGGAAAGAGAATTGTGCCACCTGAAGAAAAGTCCTGAGATTAGGAATGAATGACAAGTGATCTGGTGGGGCACCCAGAAGTGCAGAAGTCCGAGCAGACAGTGTGGAAGTGGATGAGGGGTTCAGGTTTATATACAACAGGATACTGCACTTGATTGAGGTAGGACATCTATAAATGTCTGAGGATAGGTTTGCTTCTCACAATGACAGTTGATACTGGCATTTAGTGGCATGAGACTAGGGATGTTACAAGGCAAGCACTGAGACAGTCCCATCCACCCAAGAATTGTATGACCCAAAGTAACCATAGTGCTGTCATTGAGAAACACTAGCAGGATAAAGAAAATTTCATAGATTATCATAGATAATAGACTTCAAGTTCAGAAAGGTGATCTAGGTAGGCAGATTCAGGAATCCGCCTGGACTGAGCAGTGGAACAAAGCCTTAGAAACAAGGTGTTGGCTAAAATCACCAAAGTCTACTAATTGATGGCCATTACCACCAACAATCAGTGCCTATTGTGTTCAAAACCCATATCCAGAACTTCAGGGGAAAGACAGACAATAAGGACCTTCCCCCTAGTCCACTGTGGGCACAAATCCTTTAAGACACAGAGCTCCCAGCCAGACTGGGTGATCAACACTGCCTTCAGGAAAACATAAATATGATTCATAGCACACACTGCTACTGCCAGCCTTGCAAAGTCACTAATAAGACACAGAAAGCACAGTGGATCTATCATCTTGCCCTGATTTGTGACCCTTATACCTTACTTCCCTGACTGTAGCCAGACTTATTTGAGTCCAAAGAGTAAACTGTGGTCAGCAAAGGTTGTTGGCCATCAACAAAGATCCTTGTTCATGCTTGTGGTTTCTATTCTCCGTGAGTGAATCATTCCTTGGCTTCTGCCACTCCTCAGCCCTCCGAGTCTATGGGGAAGAGTGCTTCCTTAGGCTCATATGTGGCTGGGCTGCCTCCCAGAACCTAAGCACATACATTAATTAGTCCCTGTAGGCTATGTTGGAGCCTCTAACCTCCCTCCACCCTGTGCCTTTTTGTATTAAATCACCTAGATTTTTATTTCTGAGGCTTAATTATCAAGGACATTTAACTTGGCTATATTTTAGAGGCGATAGTTGGTTTTTATCTTTAGAGTTAATAAAAGAGGTAAATCATATATCCAATTGTTTGAGTTTTTTGGTTTTGAAAACCTGATCCGTAGAAGGAAAACTATGGTACATGTGACACGTAGAGCCAAGATTTTTTATGGGATATAAGAGTGAGATTTGGCGGAGGTTGACAATTCGAAGAATCACCATGAAAACATATCCTCAAGAAGGCATTCGGTTGTGACGAAAAGCTCTGCTTGTTTCCAGAAATAATTTTTATCATTTGCTAATCACTGGGCTCTTTTCTCACTTAATGGCCCGAGATCAGAACTCTGGAAAGAATCTTGGAGAAACCAAGGGCTTCATGCCTGGCTGTCCAAAGTACCAGCATTCCTTCATTCCAGGGGCAAAGAGTGGGGAAAACTTCTACTCAGCCTGGTAAATACTGGGAGCTTCTCCATAGAAGAGACTTGGGACCCTGCTTCTAAGTGGAAGGGCTTACTGTGATGGGCCTCTCTCTATTATACTTGGTTGGGAACTTTGAGACGTTGGGGTCCATTCTCTAGTCACAAGCAAATGGAAAGAGAAAGAATTTATTTCCTTCAGGACCTCACAGATAAGTAGATGCTTTTCTAGGTAGAGGTAGAAATCATTTTGTCATTTCGTTTGTTTTTAAAGAAAATGTAAAAATAATACTATTACTGATAAAATTAGCAGTATTTTTTGGTGTAGCTTCATGCTCACAGAGTCATGCGTGTTTATGTTTGAAGGGGTTTCTTGAACGCAGGCCCATGGTCTCTTCCTAAGTATGTTTGACACTCGTGTGCTTTGGAAAGCAACTGCATGAAGTACATATCAGTTAACTTTTTAAGTCTTGCAACACTTCCTACACTCACAATTCAGAAGCTAACCAAACATAATTGAAAATTACAGGCATCTAAAACAGATAATTATCTTTCCAGAATTAAGTTCCTCTTGGGAAACTATTTTTACTCAAATGGTTCACTGGAATGAATTTCTTCTAAAGAAAATGTGATAGCATCTTAATCCATTATTAACTCATTGCCTTTAACTTTGGCCCTGATTTTGAGTAGCAATAAAATCAAAGATTAAACATGCTTATACTCATGTCAGATGCTTGTAGCACAAAGGGCCTGCTTTAAGTTATGTGTGTTATACATCTCTTTGCTTAAAGTCCTAAGCAGAAATTTTTTTAAAAAATCTTCCAATTGGACAAAATGTGGGCAAGTATACTGACTATAATATTTATCAAACTTTCCTAAGGAAATAAGAAGTCAACAAGTGTTACACAATTTCCACTTCCTGCCAAGATAAAACAATGAGCACTGGGTTTACCCTTTTATCTCAAACAACAAAAATATCCAAGAGATAAAATGTATATTTAAAAAAGTTTTCAAGACATGAGACAAGAGGAAATGAAGGACGGTAAGTCAGAGTGAGGCAAATGAAGCCACTTCAATGACTGCTCCCAGCACTGCCATGAGCCAGCGTCCAGGCCACTGATCCGGGAGGAAACTCAAGCAGAGCCTGGTGCGCTTCCTGCTGAGAAGACAGAGCTGACAGTCTGAGGGGGATCAGGCAGCTACATCTTATGGGACAGGACACTGAGAGAAGGAGAGGAGAGTGTGGCACAGACAGAACTCCTGAGATTGGCAGAGAGTCCTTCTAGAAACTCCAGCAGAGAACTAGCAGCACATGTATATAAGAAAACGACTTGAAGCCAGAAAAAGAAAGCATCTGAAAAGATTAGAGGAATGCAATAGCGACTGATATCCACACAGGGCTGGAAATAATGCTTGTTACCACAGTTGGGCTGCAAAAAAATCTTGTCACTTACAGGCAACAGTTGGGTAAATTCAGGATGGTTTTGCTTCAGTAATGGGGAATAATTAGCCCAAAATATGCACTGCTCTGGTTCTACTTAATGAATCCTAAATATAAGAACCTAGAGGATAAAACTATTTCCAAGTACCTTAACCACATCCCAGAACAAAGCTCAATAATTTTTATAGAAATACAAAAATACCAACACCCAACAAATGTTACAAGCAGCAAATCCACAATCTTATAAATATTCTTTTATGTAATAGCAAATTCATAGAACAAAGGCTTATTATATTGAGAAATAAGTACTAACAGCATCCAGGTTCTCAAGAAGTTTTGCAGTCTAGCAGGGAGCAAGAAGGGTAGCGTATCTCGTTGGGGAACCATGGATCCGCTACAGTGGGAGACCACAGGTTCAAGGTGGTTATTCCATGTGAAAGAGGCTTTGGCAAGGGCTCTTCTTGTTTCAAAGAAGAGTGAGGCCTTCCCTTCACCTCAAGCAAAGTAGGGTTTATTAAAAATACAGTCATTGACTAGAAATGGAAGCAAACAGCAAGCCACAAGGAAGCTGGGCAGCCACTCAGGGCCACATGGTCCCTCACACACAGAATCTGTTTCTGCCCGTGCGTCCACTCCATTCTCCTCTCTCTACGGGCTGTTGTCCCCAGGACGTCAGCTTGCATGGCATAAGAGAGCCACTGCAGCCCCACATAACCCATGACCTGGCTGCTCCTCCACCTAGTCTGTTTCTACATCCCCAAAGAGAAGCCAGTAGGCCCCCACTCCACTCTATGAGCTGGATCACACCATGAGCATCATTAAGTTAGGGGTCCCACCTCTTTGCCCAATCAGCTGTGACTATAGACAGAACATAACTATCCCCCTCATCAGTGCTGTGTTCAGGGCAGATTGACTTAGCAGAGGTTGAGGGCAGGCAAGAATTCTTCATTCAGGAGGAGCTGGAAAGACAAACAGATGTTTGCCAAGTAGATGGGAGACACAGAGAGCATTGCATGCCGAGAAAACCATAGAAATGTGAGTACTCGATATCTACTCCCTAGAAGATACATTTCTTTGTTGGTCCCCCTCTGCTTAAAAAATGTTTGTATATACAAGTCAGTTCTACTATTCTGCCTATTTGGCCCCCTCTTTGGCATATTTTTCTTACAGAAATGACAGAAATGGTCTGATTAGGGATTTTTTTGTTTTTTTTTTTGAGATGGAGTCTCACACTCTGTCCACACAGGCTGGAGTGCAGTGGCATGATCTTGGTTCACTGCAACCTCCGCCTCCCGAATTCAAGCGATTCTCCTGCCTCAGCCTCTCGAGTAGCTGGGACTACAGGTGCGTGCCACCACACCCAGCTAATTTTTGTATTTTTAGTAGACACAGGGTTTCACCATGTTCATCAGGATGGTCTCGATCTCTTGACCTCATGATCCACCCACCTTGGCCTCCCAAAGTGCTGGGATTACAGATGTAAGCCACCATGCCCAGCCTAGGGATCTTCTTAATCAAATGCATTGATAGAAAAAAAGCATCCAGAACAAGTTTGTCTTTGTGCACTCTGGCTGGTAGGACTAAATCTGCAGAATTGTGTTACATCCGGGCAGTATCCTGAGTGGGCTTTTGGCAAAAAAGGATGGACTGAGAAGGGGTAATGAGTAGCAAGAAGCATAAGAAAATCATATCCTGAGGAATGACTGATGAAACTGTAGAAGTTTCTCTTGAAAACAAGAAAACAATTAGTGGGAGGCTACCCGACAGCTTATTTAGATTATCTACCTGGGCTGCAGAGAAGGGCTCCACTGGATCTGATGATGATACTGGAGGCAAAACTAACTTCATGGAATGGAAGTGACTGGCAGACAAATTTCAATGCAATAAAAGGAAAAAAATACCACAATTACACAGTACAGTTAATAAAAAGTAAATGAGGTTAATTGTGATCCAGGGAATGCCTCTCAACTGGAATCAAGGGCTAGATTAAGCTATTATTTAGTGTGGAAGCTGAAGAAAAAAGCAGACAACCCTGTAATTGCTTTTGCTTTTGTCACAGAGGTAATGCAATGCAAAGCTGAAATTTCTTAGATTGAAAGATATTTACTAGTGAATTCAGAGGATCCTTGTTAGTTCTCCTTAGGGTAAGACATAATATTTGCACATAATTTTTAAAAGCAGTGAAATCTTGGATTGCATTTTTTTCCCAAAAAGCAATAAAAGCTTTGACTGTCTAATAAATTTGACGATACAGAGGTTAAGAGAGATAAGTGACTAAATAACTATGTTCTATTTTGCAGCATGCTCCACAAGGTAAAAAAGGAATAGTTCACAATTTTAAATGACCCTACTTCTGAAACCAGAGTATCTTTTCTTCTATGGTACGGCTGACCCAGTGTGCTGATAATGATGTAAGCACTGTTTACATGCCATCCCAACAATTCCTCAAATCAATTTAATAAAGAAAAGGAAGGGAGCACAACACTGGAAGGATGGAAATGCATCCTGTGCATTGGCATCTTCATATTTATGAAAATATTAACTAGAATTTACTGCAACCACTTAAGACCCTGCATGGCTCCTGTTGTACTAACCCCATACTCCTTTCCTTACCTCTCACAGTGGGGCACTCACACCAGAGAGTTGCATCCTAGTTCCATCACTTACGACGAGACTCATTCACGTGGACTGCTCCGTGCCTCAGTTTCCTCATCTGTAAAATACAGATAATGATAATAGCTTCTTCACTGCATAACTGTGAGAAGTAAAGTTTCATATATAAAAATAGTGTACATTATTTCTCTCCCGTTTACCATTTCTTTTTTTTTTTTCTTTTTTCTTTTTACATGCAGTCTCACTCTGTCGCCCAGGCTGGAGTGCAGTGGCGCAATCTCGGCTCACTGCAAGTTCCGCCTCCGGGATTCAAGCCATTCTCCTGCCTCAGCCTCCCGAGTAGCTGGGACTACAGGCACCCGCCACCACGCCTGGCTAATTTTTTGTATTTTTAGTAGAGATGGGGTTTCACTGTGTTAGCCAAGATGGTCCCGATCTCCTGACCTCGTGATCTGCCCGCCTCAGCCTCCCAAAGTGCTGGGATTACAGGCGTGAGCCACCGCGCTCGGCCCCGTTTGCCATTTCTTTTTACCCCATGCCCCCACATCATCTCAAAGCATCATTTCCAGCATCCTTAATTAATGCTGGAAATGAAAGAACAGAAGCTAATCTATAATTTGTTTTTCAATTCAGAGGAAGGATCCTTTTCAGAATTATTTCTAGGTAGTTAAGAGTTTGAATTTATTTCTCTCCATGTATTTCCAATTTTCTTCAAATGAAGAAATAAAAATAGCCTGTTAATTTGGGTACCTTTTGGAGTGATATTTTGTTAGGTAGATGTGAGCAAATCACTTTTAATAGTCGTAGCATCCTTTCAACTCTGAAAGTACCTGCTTGTTCCCAGATCCAAGTCCCTTTGTGGCAGTTTTCAGCATTTCATGTGACTGAGGACATAATCTCACCCCCTATTGCTGGAATTCTCTTTGATAGTCGAAATCTTTCAAAGATTGTTGGCTACTGTTGTTTCTTAGCGGGGTTTGGCAGGCACAATTGCAAGTATCTGACAGACATGTGTTTTTCCATTGATAAGAAGAAAAGTTTCCTGAGACAAGTGTGTTGAATATTCATGCTAACATTTTTTAAATGTGTTGTTCATTTTCCTCCTGCCCAGCACATGCACTAGTATATACACCACATAAACTGGTATCATCAGCCCCCAAACAAACATCTATAACAAAATCTCTTCACCTGGTGCTAGCAAGGCCCAGGTTCACATTGTGAACTGGCCAGGCAGGAACTTCTTAGTAAGATTGTCTACAGCTCTGTTAATATTCAGCTGACAGAGCCTCACCAGCATTGCTGCTAGAGACTATGAACTTGTTTTTCTCACAATAATTAGGTGAACTGAATTATCCTCCCAGGAGTATTATACAGTCTGAGGTAATCAAACCATCACAAACACACATACATACACACACACTCACACACACACACACACACACACACACACACACACACCCCAAAGATAATTTTCACAGGACGAAAGCCCTGAGAAAATCTCTTTATGAAAATAAATATAACCTACTATAACAAGTTGGTATAAATAAAAATGGAATAAAATGATGTATTTCCTGATGTGAATGACAATAGGAAAAGCACCATTCTGCCCTGTTAGGTAAAAGAAAACTTAAATGTGTGCTAATAGAGGGGGAAATTAGGTTATATTCTCAAATAGAAGGTCCAATGTTCCTTTATGCTCCCAAATTAGAGGAAGGAATATGAGGACCACAGAACCTTTGGATTCATATCACTTCCATCTGAAGATATTCTCTACTAAAATAATCCTTTACATATTATAGAGAACAATTTACAAGGAAGTTTACATTTTATTGAAGAAAGATAGATACTTGTATACATTATTACTTATGTAATAAAGAAACATTTTATAGTTTTGAGGGAAACACTGAAGCATGTTTTTCCTTGAACTGCACTGATATGTTAAAATTTATTTACTTTTTAGAGGATATAGGTGGGCCACTTTGAGAAATAAGCTGAAAGACTTCTGTCAATATGACAGACTAGGATGGTGAGACAAACCCTTCCTCCAGGTCTAAAAGCAAAAATGATGGAGAAAATCTCACTATTTTCTTCTCCAGATAGCCAAGCTCCAAAATAAAGGAAAACGCTTGGGTACCAGAAATAAAGAAATTAAAGCTGAAATGTCAATCGGTAGCTGAGAACATGATGGCTGCAGGGATTTTGTTCACAATTCATGCTGAGGGGCCAGTGACTGGGTTCCCAGTGCCCACCAGGAACATCAGGGTTTGTCTTAGACCATGGACAGTAGAGGAGCTGGAACAGGAAGCCCCTGGGTGGTAAGAAGGAGCTAAAAAACTTTTCCCATGGGCCTTTCTTTAGGACCCTGGGAGAGGGTAAAGGCATGAGAAGTCAAAAATAAGCCTGAAACATGAACTTGGAAAATTAAGTGAAAACCAGGACCACTGAATATAATTTATTAGGGAAAAAAGGATTATGACAAGGACGGTTCTTTTCAAAATTCCTGTATGAATTTAAAAATTCATAAAATTGAAAGATAAAAATAGTTTGTCAAAACATTTGAAAAATAATTTGTTAAATAGAACAAATCTTTGAAAAATATAACTTTCCCTAAGAAACTGATAAATGCAAGAAAACAAATTGTTCTATTACTGTCAGTATTTTTTTTAAGTGAAGGAAAACTACTAACAAAAAAAATCCAGATGATTTTATAGGTGAGCACCAACAAATATATAAGAAATAGTATTTAGGCTGGTCTAAGTACAATGGTGTTTGCAACTAAGTGATCACAAACAGTTGTGGATTTCTTTGTTCCTTCTCCACTCTCACTGTTTTATTTGACTAGGTTTAAAAAATAAATAAAAAATAGATATTTAAAACTTTTATGCAAACTATTCCAGAGAATAGAAGAAAAAATGAGACTACTCCTCAAGACTAATAACCCTGGTACCAGCACCAATCAACATGACAATATGAAAAAGAAAGATCTGAGCCATTCTTACTTATAAACCTAGATGGAAAATTCCAACCAAATTACAAGCAAACTAATGTAATATTTAAAAACAAGAAGATAAAGTTTGTATTACTTAAGAATTAGAAGTATGCTTTCATATTAGAAAATCTACTAATTTAGTCCACCTCATTAAAAACTGAAAGGAGACTAGAATACATTATTTTAATGAATGTTGAATTTTAATGAATGTTTGTGCCTCTTTTTTTTAATAAAAAAACTTTAACAAACCTTACAAGAGAAAAGAATTTTCTTAATTAAAGATGCCTGCCAAAATGCTATAGCAAACAGTATTATTAATGTTGAAATAAAATTGTCTCTTCCAAAACTCAGGAAGGTGTCAAGAATTCCTGTTAGCTTCTATTAAAATTTATCAGGGAACTCATGGAGATAGCCAGAGACTAGAATGATGATTACCAGAGGGTGGGGAGAGTATTGTGGGGGCGTGGCAGGGAAGTAGGGATGGTTAATGGATACAAAAAATAGAAGGAATAATATCTAGTATTTGATAGCACAACAGGGTGACTATGGTCAATAATAATTTAATTGTACATTTTGAAATAACTAAAAAAGTATAACTGGATTGTTTGTAACACAAAGGATAAATATTGGAAGTGATGGATATACCATTTACCTTGATGTGATTATTAAATATTATATGCCTGTATCAAAATATCCCATATACTCCATAAATATGTACCTCATATGTACCCACAAAAATTAGAAATTCAGATGATAGGTTTCTTCAGAGAATACTCAATAAAATCTATAGATACATTATTAGAAAATTTAATGTTGATTATAAGATAAATATAGAAAAATCAATCACATTTCTACATACTTATAGTCTACAAATGGCAGCTTAAAATGTCCTTTCATAGAGAATGTGTGTGTGAGCACACACATTTATACATACACGTGCCATATCTGTACACAGTTCCTAATAAAAAGTCTAATGTCATCATCTACAAAAAAAATTGAGGTATAAAGACTTGCCCTATCAGATATGTAATTGATTCAGTGTGATATTTGTAGAATGGAGAGATATACAGACAAATGGCATAGAACAGAGAACCCAGAAACAAACCCACTCAGAATGAAAGCCTGAGAGGTGACAGAGTGATCTTGCAGGTCAGTTGAGATACTGGTTATTCAGTAAATAGTGCTGTCCTAAGGGCTGTCCAAATGCAGAAAAGCTGGATGCCTATCTCATACCCTACACAGTCAACTCTAAGTGTATTACAAACGTAAATGTGAAAACAAAACTTAATGCTCAGAAAGCAATTGAGATAATCTTTATGACCTTGAGAAAGGAAAATGTTAAGTGAGACCCAAAAAATACGAAGGTAATAAAATTAGACTGTATCTTAATGAAGAGTTTGCACATAGAATGCATGAAGTCTACAAGATAGTAACAAAAAGAAAGACAAACCAGTAGATAAATAGAAAACAAATACAAATAGGCAATTCAGAAAGAAGGAATCTCAAATGCCCTACAAACACATGCAAAAACATTTAACTTCACTGTAAAAAGTAAATGCAAATTAAAATCACAATAAGATATTATTTCACACTCATCAGCGAGGCAAAAATGTTTAAAGTCTGACAATATCAAGTGTTGACAAAGATATGGGACAACTGGAATTTATAATCTCCTGGAGGGAATGTAAATTGGTACAATTATATGACCCAGCAATTCTCTTCCTAGATATACATATCCTTGAGACATGGTCTCACATGTATACAAGGAAACAGAGATAAAAGATGTTGGTAACAGCATTGTTTAGAATTTTTAAAAACATAAACAAAGTGCACATCAGAAAATAAATTATAAATTCATACTATAAAAGACCATCCAGATTAGAATGAATTGAACTCACCATACACACCCAACATTATAAATATTGAAAGAAAAACAAACATAGTGTAGAATGCAAAATTATAGAAGCAAATGGTTTTCAAAAGGCAAAACAGTACTACATAAAACATATCTAGAGAAATCGATTTTCATATGTCTATATAAATATAACTATGTAATGTAAGTGCAAGGAAAAATTTGAATACCAAATTGAGGATAAATTAACACAAAGATGGGAGGAGAGCTGCAGTCAGTGAAAGAGACACAGGGGCACTTAAACTCTCAGCAATTTTTTATTTTATACTTTCAGTATAGATATAATTGTATTCATTTGAATATTTATTGAAAAATTTGTAAAATATCAAGCCATACCAAAATAAAGTTTAAATACATGGCAAAAAGTATACTATACAAATTCTAACTGAAAGAAGGCTTAGATCTCATTATTAACACCATAAAAACATGTTTTGGCAAACTCATTAATAGTCTAAAGTGGGTCTGTTTTGTATAAAATAAAAATCACTGTGATTATTTAAAAATCCTGAATACATGTCTAGTACTGAACAGTGTATCTTCACAATGCATAATGCAAAACTGAGAGACTTTCTTAAAGAAGATGGTATTTTGTGATTATAGAGAAATAATTTTACATATTTCTCTCAAATGAATAAATCAAAAACACGAAGGAAATAAAAGATTTAACAAGACACAAAAAGCACAAAATATAAAGGGAATGATTAATACATGAATGAATAGTAAAATATTTTTAAATCTAATTAAAAAAACATATATGAAGTTAAAAGATAAGCCACCAATTAGGAAAAGATAGCTGCAATATATATAACAAAGTATTGATATCAAGAACACAAGTAGAGTTACTACAGAACAAATAAAAGAGAATAACTCCAATTATGAAAAAGAAATTAACAGATAATTCATTGACAAGAAAACCCAAATGACTAATTAACATTTGAAAGATTTGTCACGTTGGGAGGAATTCTAAGAATATTATTAGAGAAGCGTTTCACAACTTATCAGATCGGTAATAAATGAAGAGCCTGTCAATACTAAGTATGAATAAATGTATAAAATGAGAACTTTCAAATTTTACTGGAAGAAATGTAAATTCTTACTACCACTCTAAAAGGAAATGTGTTATTATTAATAAATTAGAAGAGGTCTATTAAATAGATTTCAGCTTATAGTTATTTGCCCCCCAGAGAAAGTTTTATACAGGTCTACAAGTAGTCACGCACAAGGATATTGATCACAGTTTTTTTTTTTTAATTACAAGGAAAATACTAGAAACAATCTAATTACCCGGCCGGGCGTGGTGGTTCACTCCTGTAATCCTAGCACTTTGGGAGGCCGAGGCGGGTGGATCATGAGGTTAGGAGATGGAGACCATCCTAGCTAACATGGTGAAACCCCATCATTACTAAAAATACAAAAAATTAGCCAGGCGTGGTGGCACGCACCTGTAGTCCCAGCTACTCGGGAGGCTGAGGCAAGAGAATCTCTTGAACCTAGGAGAGGGAGGTTGCAGTGAGCCGAGATTGCGCCACTGCACTCCAGTCTGAGCGACAGAGTGAGACTCTGTCTCAATAAAAAAAAAAGACAAAAAAAAGAGAAACAATCTAAATATCCACTAATATAATAATGGATTTATGGTATAATCATGCAGTTGAATACAGAAGAGCAAGTAAAGGAAATAATATACATCTATACATCAATTTGGCAGAACTCTAAGGAATAAGGTTGAGTGAGAAAAATTATAGTAAATAGCATTTATGTAAAATTTAAATATACATATAAATACTATATATTGCATATGAACATATATTAAGGAGTAAAGTGTAAGGATTAACAAAGATACCTGAAAAATTACAACAGTGATTTTTTCTAGGCTTGCAAGTGTAGGCAATGGAATAAGGGAGATGTTCAAGGGATGGTTTGAACCAATCTGTAATTTTTCATAAATGTTAAAAATCTAACCAATATAGTCGATGTTCACATTTATTGAATCTGTTGTGTATTCTCTGAAATATTATATTGCATCCAACAATCTGACCTCTTTGTACCACTTCAATTGCTACAATGTTAACATCATCATCTTATCTCCTTTGAACTGTCACTGTTCAAAGTGTCAAATAATGTCACTGTTCTGTTGAAAACACTTAGGTAGGTTCCTTCTCTTTGTCAGAAGAAGCCCAATGGCATTCAGTGACCTTCAAATTCGTACATGATGTGTGCTCCCTACCTTGCTGTTCCTTGAGTGTTGCCTGCCTCAAGGCCTTCCTACATGCTGCTTCCTTTGCCTGGATGCTGTTCCTTCCTGGCTCCGGCCCTCGCCCGTGGGAAACTTGAGAGGTCATCCCTGATCATCCATAAAATAGCAAGTACTTCCTACCCATCTTCCCTGCCTTTTCTGCACTGAACTTATCCTCTGCCAAGATATGTGTTACTTATTCATCATTTGTCTCTCCTACCAAATCTCTAGCCCTAGAAGACTGCCTGTAAGTAGTAGGCACTTAATATTTGTTGAATGAATGAATGAGTGAAATGCTATAAATACTTAATGATATCTATATAATCAATTTTGCTTTTAATCAGATTTTTTTTGTCTTTTAACTTCTCGTGTAGTGATCTACAGTGATATTTGTTATACTTTTTGACTCCTGCATAGATATGGGAGAGATATAGGGCAACATATTCTATTCAAGGATATTGTTATTATTATTATTACTATTATTTGAGATGGAGTCTGGCTCTGTCGCCCAGGCTGGAGTGCAATGGTGCGATCTCGGCTCACTGCAACCTCAGCCTCCCGGGTTCAAGCGACTCTCTGCCTCAGCCTCCCGAGTAGTTGGGACTACAGGCACACGCCACCATGCCCAACTGATTTTTGTATTTTTAGTAGAGACAGGGTTTCACCATTTTGCCCAGGATGGTTTCAATCTCTTAATCTCGTGATCCGCCCGCCTTGGCCTCCCAAAGTGCTGGGATTACAGGCGTGAGCCACCATGCCCGTCCTATTCAAGGATTATTTTCTAAAAATAAAGAAGCACTCCAAAAAGACAAGATAAAATATGTAAGAGTGTTTTAACATGGTGTAAAAATTTGTAGTGAATGCATATTTATGTATATGTTATACACTTAGATATAAATGTCTAGGGCTATATATCTATATAGAAAAGGGTTAGATATTTTTCCCTGATTGCCCCAAATGTTTATTAAAAGCTACCATTAAAGAAAAGCCCCGGACTGCCAATGTGTTAGTAAGAATACCTAGAAAGGAATAAACACTAAGATAAATTTTGTAAGTGGTGTTCCATATGTGGTCTGCCTATTTTTATATGACATCCTCAAAGTAACAATTTGATGGGGCCAGAGTCTGAATATACATCTATAATAATTAAAGAAACTTTTTGTCACAGGACCTTTATGAAGATGACACTGGCATAAGTCAATAACTTACTCAAACTGGGAAATAAACAATATTCCGTTCATGAAAACTTTAATCATAAATAATATAAACAAAATTCCACCAAGCACTTCAACATGAGATTACTGGTACTTCCCAACCCACTTCATTATGGTATTTGTAACTCCATTAGTCAAATAGCGGAAAAAAAAACCCTCAATGGCTTCAAGAGGCTGCTTGATTTCTTCCTCAAGTTTGTCAGAAATTCATTATCAGCTCAGTCTGAACTGATCACCCCCTTGCTAAGAGCTGATATACAATGAAAAAGAGTGAGACTTTGTGCCTCGTATGTTGTAATTTAAACTCTAAATTACAGATATTTCTTCATTTATTACTTAGTTCTAGATATTTCTGTTCCTGTTTACCATAGCACCAATCTATTCAAATACTGAACTGCAATTATCATCTAATTTCATAAAGCATGAGCTTCAGCTGACTACTATTTGAGGCTAATTCTTTAATCTTTGTGCTTCAGTAATGGTGTGAATTTTATAAACACCTCTCATTCTTAGGAAGAGACCAACTTCCAGAATAAGTGTTAACCAAATGGCTGCCCTACGCTTTGCTCTGAACACTTCCTGTGTCTTTCTAGTAAGGATCCACCCTGGGTACAGCAGCCATCACTAAAATACTATTTCTTAAAGCTTTTGATTTTTTTTCTTTTGTCATTTTGTTATCTATTTACTCTTCACAATATCTGAGTTAAAGTAATAGGTAGCACCACATTAAGTACATAATAAATCCCTAACTGAATTTTAATAGGATACATATAATACATATAAAACTATCAATGAATAGTGTACACATAGTAATGAGCTCACTTTTCTTTAACGTGAATACACCTTAGGCCTCTGGGGTGTGTGATAGCGTTGTTAATAGCAATACTGCTATTCCCATAACATGGAGATTGAGAAGCTTGTTTTCCAAGGAGCAGCAGGATGTGATAGACATGCTGAAGTTGGGGGAGATGGGCTCTAGGAGGGGGGAGAGAGAGCTTGGCTACAGGATGATGATATGAAGCAGCTCATATAACAGACACAGAAAACTTGGTGTTATTTTTTCAACCCTCCCTCTGTTCCAGAATGTGTTTCATTAATCTCCCAGCACACCGTCTGAGATCTGCAAAATTTTTTTGCCTTCATTTTAACAAGAATCTGAGGTTGGGCATAAGGCAATGAGAGAAATGATATGACAGAAGTAAGGTTAACAAAGAGTCTCTGATGCTATTTTGGTAACCCCAGATTGTTTTAATTGCAATAAGAATTTTCTTTTTCTGCAACTACAAATAGGCTATATTAAGTAGAGCAACCAAGTCAATGCATTACTTTTTATCATTCTCATGAAAATGTGGTTCTAATTTTACTCAATGTTCCTTTTACATTCTTTTCTTAGTGGTCATTTACAGGGCTTTAATCATGAGTTTAGGATTTTGATTTTCCTCCTAAAGTATTTAAGAGATAGTCAAATGCCATTTCTCTCTCATGTCTAATAGAGGTCTCATCAAATAGCTAAACGATTCAGTCTCTCTACTCATTTGGTCCATCAAATAGCTAAACGATTCAGTCTCTCTACTCATTTGGTCTCTCTCAACCAATGGAGTTATGGTGTGGTAACCGAGACAAATTTCTGGATTTTGTCTCCTAATCCCCTGCTAGTAACATCTATAACTTTTCTTCTTGGTTTGCTTTATCTTCAAACTATTTCATCTAGCCCTACCCATTTTTGACACTTCTTTTGTTTCTCCTTTCTATACCTAGCTCCATAGTCAGCCTCTAGATTGGTCTGAGTAAGAGTTATGCAAGACCAGTCTGGATGGCATAGCAGATGCTTATTAGGACACAATGGGGAAATAGATTTGGGAAGGCATGTCAGACCTAAATATAAGGATGGTGAATCACAGTTTTTCTCTGATTCTCTGGACTTTATGGCATGGACAATGAAAAGAAAAATCAGGGAAGGGTTTTAAGACCCGAGAATTGCTTAAATGATTGATTTGGACATATTATAGACAAAAGCTTAATGCAAGGCCAAACAGCCTATACACTGCATAATTTCATAAGCTGTCACAGTAATATTTTTTATTATTATTATTATACTTTAAGTTTTAGGGTACATGTGCACAACGTGCAGGTTTGTTACATATGTATACATTTGCCATGTTGGTGTGCTGCACCCATTAACTCGTCATTTAGCATTAGGTATATCTCCTAATGCTAACCCTCCCCCCTCCCCCCACCCCATAACAGTCCCCGGAGTGTGATGTTCCCCTTCCTGTGTCCATGAGTTCTCATTGTTCAGTTCCCACCTATGACTGAGAACATGCAGTGTTTGGTTTTTTGTCCTTGCGATAGTTTGCTGAGAATGATCGTTTCCAGTTTCATCCATGTCCCTACAAAGGACATGAACTCATCATTTTTTATGGCTGCATAGTATTCCATGGTGTACATGTGCCACATTTTCTCAATCCAGTCTATTGTTGTTGGACATTTGGGTTGGTTCCAACTCTTTGCTATTGTGAATAGTGCCGCAATAAACACATGTGCATGTGTCTTTATAGCAGCATGATTTATAATCCTTTGGGTATATACCCAGTAATGGGATGGCTGGGTCAAATGGTATTTCTAGTTCTAGATCCCTGAGGAATTGCCACACTGACTTCCACAATGGTTGAACTAGTTTACAGTCCCACCAACAGTGTAAAAGTGTTCCTATTTCTCCACATCCTCTCCAGCACCTGTTATTTCCTGACTTTTTAATGATTGCCATTCTAACTGCTGAGAGATGGTATCTCATTGTGGTTTTGATTTGCATTTCTCTGATGGCCAGTGATGATGAGCATTTTTGCATGTGTTTTTTGGCTGCATAAATGTCTTCTTTTGAGAAGTGTCTGTTCATGTCCTTCACCCATTTGTTGATGGGGTTGTTTTTTTCTTGTAAATTTGTCGGACTTCATTGTAGATTCTGGATATTAGCACTTTGTCAGATGATTAGGTTGCGAAAATTTTCTCCCATTTTGTAGGTTGCCTGTTCACTCTGATGGTAGTTTCTTTTGCTGTGCAGAAGCTCTTTAGTTTAATTAGATCTCATTTGTCAATTTTGGCTTTTGTTGCCATTGCTTTTGGTGTTTTAGACATGAAGTCCTTGCCCATGCCTATGTCCTGAATGCTATTGCCTAGGTTTTCTTCTAGAACTTTTATGGTTTTAGGTCTAACATGTAAGTCTTTAATCCATCTTGAATTAATTTTTGTATAAGGTGTAAGGAAGGGATCCAGTTTCAGCTTTCTACATTTATTAAATAGGGAATCCTTTCCCCATTTCTTGTTTTTGTTAGGTTTGTCAAAGATCAGATGGTTGTAGATATGCGGCTTTATTTCTGAGGGCTCTATTCTGTTCCATTAATCTATATCTCTGTTTTGATACCAGTACCATGCTGTTTTGGTTACGGTAGGCTTGTAGTATAGTTTGAAGTCAGGTAGCATAATGCCTCCGGCTTTGTTCTTTTGGCTTAGGATTGACTTGGCAATGTGGGCTCTTTTTTGGTTCCATATGAACTTTAGAGTAGTTTTTTCCAATTCTGTGAAGAAAGTCATTGGTAGCTTGATGGGGATGGCATTGAATCTATAAATTACCTTGGACAGTATGGCCCTTTTCATGATACTGATTCTTCCTACCCATGAGCATGGAATGTTCTTCCATTTGTTTGTATCCTCTTTTATTTCATTGAGCAGTGGTTTGTAGTTCTCCTTGAAGAGGTCCTTCCCATCCCTTGTAAGTTGGATTCCTAGGTATTTTATTCTCTTTGAAGCAATTGTGAATGGGAGTTCACTCATGATTTGGCTCTGTGTTTGTCTGTTATTGGTGTATAAGAATGCTTGTGATTTTTGCACATTGATTTTGTATCCTGAGACTTTGCTGAAGTTGCTTATCAGCTTAAGGAGATTTTGGGCTGAGACAATGGGGTTTTCCAGATATACAATTCATGTCATCTGCAAACAGGGACAATTCGACTTCCTATTTTCCTAATTGAATACCCTTTATTTCCTTCTCCTGCCTGATTGCCCTGGCCAGAACTTCCAACACTATGTTGAATAGGAGTGGTGAAAGAGGGCATCCCTGTCTTGTGCCAGTTTTCAAAGGGAATGCTTCCAGTTTTTGCCCATTCAGTATGATATTGGCTGTGGGTTTGTCACAGATAGCTCTTATTATTTTGAGTTACGTCCCATCAATACCTAATTTATTGAGAGTTTTTAGCATGAAGCGTTGTTGAATTTTGTCAAAGGCCTTTTCTGCATCTATTGAGATAATCATGTGGTTGTTGTCTTTGGTTCTGTTTATATGCTGGATTACATTTATTGATTTGCATATGTTGAACCAACCTTGCATCCCAGGGATGAAGCCCACTTGATCATGGTGCATAAGCTTTTTGATGTGCTGCTGGATTTGGTTTGCCAGTGTTTTATTGAGGATTTTTGCATCAATGCTTATCAAGGATATTGGTCTAAAATTCTCTTTTTTGGTGGTGTCTCTGCCAGGCTTTGGTATCAGGATGATGCTGGCCTCATAAAATGAGTTATGGAGGATTCCCTCTTTTTCTATTGATTGGAATAGTTTCAGAAGGAATGGTACCAACTCCTCTTTGTACCTCTGGTAGAATTTGGCTGTGAATCCATCTGGTCTTGGACTTTTTTTGGTTGGTAAACTATTGATTATTGCCACAATTTCAGAGCCTGTTATTGGTCTATTCAGAGATTCAACTTCCTGCTGGTTTAGTCTTGGGAGGGTGTATATGTCGAGGAATTTATCCGTTTCTTCCAGATTTTCTAGTTTATTTGTGTAGACGTGTTTGTAGTATTCTCTGATGGTAGTTTGTATTTCTGTGGGATCAGTGGTGATATCCCCTTTATCATTTTTTATTCCATCTATTTGATTCTTCTCTCTTTTCTTCTTTATTAGTCTTGCTAGCGGTCTATCAATTTTGTTGATCTTTTCAAAAAACCTGCTCCTGGATTCATTGATTTTTTGAAGGATTTTTTGTGTCCCTATTTCCTTCAGTTCTGCTCTGATTTTAGTTATTTCTTGCCTTCTGCTAGCTTTTGAATGTGTTTGCTCTTGCTTTTCTAGTTCTTTTAATTGTGATGTTAGGGTGTCAATTTTGGATCTTTCCTGCTTTCTCTTGTGGGCATTTAGTGCTATAAATTTCCCTCTACACACTGCTTTGAATGTGTCCCAGAGATTCTGGTATGTTGTGTCTTTGTTCTCGTTGGTTTCAAAGAACATCTTTATTTCTGCCTTCATTTCATTATGTACTCAGTAGTCATTCAAGAGCAGGTTGTTCAGTTTCTATGAAGTTGAGAGGTTTTGAGTGAGTTTCTTAATCCTGAGTTCTAGTTTGATTGCACTGTGGTCTGAGAGACAGTTTGTTATAATTTCTGTTCTTTCACATTTGCTGAGGAGTGCTTTACTTCCAACTATGTGGTCAATTTTGGAATAGGTGTGGTGTGGTGCTGAAAAAATGTATATTCTGTTGATTTGGGGTGGAGAGTTCTGTAGATGTCTATTAGGTCCACTTGATGCAGAGCTGAGTTCAGTTCCTGAATATCCTTGTTAACTTTCTGTCTCGTTGATCTGTCTAATGTTGACAGTGAGGTGTTAGACTCCCACATAACAACAATGGGAGACTATAAGTCTTTTTGTAGGTCACGAAGGACTTGCTTTATGAATCTGGGTGCTCCTGTATTGGGTGCATATATATTTAGGATAGTTAGCTCTTCTTGTTGAATTGATCCCTTTACCATTATGTAATGGCCTTCTTTGTCTCTTTTGATCTTCGTTGGTTTAAAGTCTGTTTAATCAGAGACTATAATTGCAACCCCTGCCTTTTTTGTTTTCCATTTGCTTGGTAGGTCTTCCTCCATTCCTTTATTTTGAGCCTATGTGTGTCTCTGCATGTGTGATGGGTGTACTGAATACAGCACACTGATGGGTCTTGACTCTTTATCCAATTTGCCAGTCTGTGTCTTTTAATTGGAGCATTTAGCACGTTTACATTTAAAGTTAATTTTTTTTTTTTTTTTTTGAGACGGAGTCTCGCTCTGTCGCCCAGGCTGGAGTGCAGTGGCGCAGTCTCGGCTCACTGCAAGCTCCACCTCTCAGGTTCACGCCATTCTCCTGCCTCAGCCTCTCTGAGTAGCTGGGACTACAGGCGCCTGCCACCACGCCCGGCCAATTTTTTTGTATTTTTTTTTCAGTAGAGATGTGGTTTCACTGTGGTCTCGATCTCCTGACCTTGTGATCCACCCGCCTCGGCCTCCCAAAGTGCTGGGATTACAAGCATGAGTCACCACGCCCGGCCTAAAGTTAATATTGTTATGTGTGAATTTGGTCCTGTCATTATGATGTTAGCTGGTTATTTTGCTCCTTAGTTGATGCAGTTTCTTCCTAGCCTTGATGGTCTTTACATTTTGGCATGTTTTTGTAGTGGCTGGTACCAGTTGTTCCTTTCCATGTTTAGTGCTTCCTTCAGGAGCTCTTTTAGGGCAGGCCTGGTGGTGACAAAATCACTCAGCATTTGCTTGTCTGTAAAGGATTTTATTTCTCCTTCACTTATGAAGCTTAGTTTGGCTGGATATGAAATTCTGGGTTGAAAATTCTTTTCTTTAAGAATGTTGAATAGTGGCCCCCACTCTCTTCTGGCTTGTAGAGTTTCTGCCAAGATATCTGCTGTTAGTCTGATGGGCTTCCCTTTGTAGGTAACCTGACCTTTCTCTCTGGCTGCCCTTAATATTTTTTCCTTCATTTCAACTTTAGTGAATCTGACAATTATGTGTCTTGGAGTTGCTCTTCTCAAGGAGTATCTTTGTGGTGTTCTCTGTATTTCCTGAATCTGAATGTTGGCCTGCCTTGCTAGATTGGGGAAGTTCTCCTGGAGAAGTGTTTTCCTGCAGAGTGTTTTCCAACTTGGTTCCATTCTCCCCGTCACTTTCAGGTACACCAATCAGACGTAGATTTGGTCTTTTCACATATTCCCGTATTTCTTAGAGGCTTTGTTCGTTTCTTTTTATTCTTTTTTCTCTAAACTTCCCTTCTCACTTCATTTCATTCATTTCATCTTCCATCACTGATACCCTTTCTTCCAGTTGATCGCATCGGCTCCTGAGGCTTCTGCATTCTTCACGTAGTTCTCGAGCCTTGGCTTTCAGCTCCATCAGCTCCTTTATGGACTTCTCTGCGTTGGTTATTCTAGTTACCCATTTGTCTAATTTTTTTTCACAGTTTTTCACTTCTTTGCCATTGGTTTGAATTTCCTCCTGTAGCTTGGAGTAGTTTGAGCGTCTGAAGCCTTCTTCTCTCAACTCGTCAAAGTCATTCTCCGTCCAGCTTTGTTCCATTGCTGGTGAGGAGCTGAGTTCCTTTGGAGGAGGAGAGGTGCTCTGCTTTTTAGAGTTTCCAGTTTTTCTGCTCTGTTTTTTCCCCATCTTTGTGGTTTTATCTACTTTTGGTCTTTGATGATGGTGACGTACAGAAGGGTTTTTGGTGTGGATGTCCTTTCTGTTTGTTAGTTTTCCTTCTAACAGACAGGACCCTCAGCTGCAGGTCTGTTGGAGTTTGCTAGAGGTCCACTCCAGATGCTGTTTGCCTGGGTATCAGCGGCGGTGGCTGCTGAACAGTGGTGGCTGTAGAACAGCAGATCTTGGTGAACCTCAAATGCTGCTGTCTGATCATTCCTCTGGAAGTTTTGTCTCAGAGGAGTACCTGGCCGTGTGAGGTGTCAGTCTGCCCCTGCTGTGGGGTGCCTCCCAGTTAGGCTGCTTGGGGGTCAGGGACCCACTTGAGGAGGCAGTCTGTCCGTTCTCAGATGTCCAGCTGCATGCTGGGAGAACCACTACTCTCTTCAAAGCTGTCAGTCAGACAGGGACATTTAAGTCTGCAGAGGTTACTGCTGTCTTTTTATTTGACAGTGCCCTGCCCCCAGAGGTGGAGCCTACAGAGGCAGGCAGGCCTCCTTGAGCTGTGGTGGGCTCCACCCAGTTCGAGCTTCCAGGCTGCTTTGCTTACCTAATCAAGCCTGGGCAATGGTGGGCGCCCCTCCCCCAGCCTCGCTGCCACCTTGCAGTTTGATCTCAGACTGCTGTGCTAGCAATCAGCGAGACTCCGTGGCCATAGGACCCTCCGAGCCAGATGCGGGATATAATCTCCTGGTGTGCTGTTTTTTAAGCCAATTGGAAAAGCACAGTATTAGGGTGGGAGTGACCCAATTTTCCAGGTGCCGTCTGCTGTCACCCCTTTCTTTGACTAGGAAAGGGAACTCCGTGACCCCTTTTGCTTCCCGAGTGAGGCAATGCCTCGCCCTGCTTTGGCTCACACACTGCACGCTGCACCGACTGTCCTGCACCCACTGTCTGGCACTCCCTAGTGAGATGAACCCGGTACCTCAGATGCAAATGCAGAAATCACCCGTCTTCTGCATCACTCATGCTGGGAGCTGTAGACCAGAGCTGTTCCTATTCGGCCATCTTAGCTCCACCCCCTGTCACAGTAATATTGCTGTCTGTACCATGTGCTTGAGGTATACTGTGGTTTCCCTAGTCAGTTATTTGAGAAAAATGTGAACTTAGTTATAAGATATTCCACTTTTCAGTAATCTAGACAAAATATTACTTGAAGCAATGCTTTTTTAATTTGAGTAAAAATGTATAATAGAAAGTTGAATTACAAGACTACTGCAGGTGTCTTTAAACAAGATGAAAAGGGTTAGGTTTGAGTAGAGCAGTGGGAATATAAAGCCATTATGAATAAAAAACAACACAATTAATATATTTTGTTTGATATATTGTGTTTGAGGCAAAGGTAGAACAAGAGAATAGGTCTTCTGACTCCCAGTGAAATACTTTCCCCCATTATTTTATCATGATTTTCCATAAACAAACTTCTCATTTTATTTTAGATTTCTAGAAGACAGATTGCTTATGCATAGCATTTGGACAAATTTATCAAAAATAAAAGAAATCATTAAGTGAGGTTCTTTACATTTTCTTCACCTACATTAATTTTTAACCATAAATTTTCAGATCAGTACCAGATGTACTGAAGGAGAGGGAATCTAACAAATATTTAAAATGAGCCTACCTTGACAGGCATTGTGCTAAAAACTTCACCTTTTATTCATCCGTAAATAAATAGAATATAGAATTATGTTTTTTCTCCAATTTACAGATGAGAAAACTGGCTGACAGAAATAAATCAAATTCCCAAGTCTTCATTAGTTGAAAGTTACAAGATTGAAATTCAAGTCCAGGTCTAACTATAAAGGTCTTTCTTGTCTACTCTCAGCAGATTGTGTCTCAAATACAAATATTTTGTCTAAATGTGTTGAGACTGCTGGAAGGAATAACAAGTAAAGGCAATATTCATTTTTCCTCCTGACTATACTATACTATCTTTCCTGCCAGCATTGTCTGATAAGTTCTATTTAAACTGAGCACTATTAACTGAAGCACTTAAGGTGATAACATTCTATCTCATTAGGTTTTACATAAAGGGAAAGCTTATCTGTGATCTCCAAGTAGCACCACCAAAGGGTTCACTAACATAATTATCACCAGTTGGGTGCCACCTGTTCCAATGCATCATAGTCAAATTACCTCAAGGCTAACACAAATTGTATTTCCTTTAAAGAAAAACCAACACAGAATACTTGCCTCACTTAAGCTAAGAGTGAGGCCTCCTAAGAAGCAAGTCATCCAGGCTCTAGGTGTATGCTTTCTTCATGTTGGAAGACTGAAAGAACTACTTTGTAGTGGAGGTGTAGGGTATTTGAATAGTGACAGTAATTCCAGTCTGATACTAGCAAATTCATTCATGTTATGATGAGATTGTAGTCACAGGTAGTGAGACCAGTCCTCCCCTAAGACACTGTGAGGAAAATAGTCCGAAACTGCTTTAATGGGTAGAAAAAAGGAAGAATATATGTCGTTTTGTATAAAGTTTGTTTAAAGGCATTCACAATTCAATTTTAAAAGCATCTGTGGAGCAGCTATTTGGTGCTAGGCTATATGCCAGGGCCTAAGGATACAAAGAGGAACAGGAAGCCCTCCTCATAAGAATCTCCAGTGAAATCAGGGAAACAAAAATGACATGTGGGCCTATAAACTTGGCTGATCTGAGCGCCACGATGAAAAAAATAAGAGGTTTTATATCAGTAAGTTTTATATCGATAAGTTTTCCAGGAAAGCAGAAATCTACAAAGTTGTATATATTTTGCAGATTTGCAATAGCACCATATTTTTCCCCTTCAAGATTTTCTGTTATGATCGTAAAAGAGAAAAACAAAAGCTGAAACTAATATTTCTGGAGAGAAAATGACATAAAGACTACGGTTTCTTTGTGAACAGATAAGGAGGAGAAGCCAGACAAAAGTTGTTACAGCCTGAAATGACAATCAGAAGACGCTTCAGATTGTGCTGTGTTCCGAAGCCCACTGAAGTCCCCAGAAACCCAAATCACTGAAGTTGCAAGTAGAGTCTAGACTACTAATGACCCTGGAAGCAAATATCCAAAATCACAACTGATTCAGATGAAGAAAATACACTGCATGCCACTAGTAGGAGGGTCTCCAAAATACAATACTTTGTTGGACAAAGAAGAATACGAGGCAGTACTCCTGATCTAAGGAGGAGTTCTGGAATTAGGCAAGGAGTGAATGGAAAGGCCCATGTGGCATTTCCCATAATAAAGGGAAGCCAGCATTTTATTAAATTAAAATTTTAAACATTTCCTATCAAATTTGTTCAACCCCTGCTTTTATACTTCCTGCCTCCTTCCTCTTCTCCTTCCCTTCTTTCCCAGTATAAATGGCTCTAGAAATGAGTGCATTCCACTAAACAAACATCACAAGAGCCCATAGATCACAAAAGCAAAGAGCAATAGCTGACTTTTGATGAGGAATACACACAGATATTCCTATTTCCTGAAAAATGTTTCTGTCGTAGCTCGATAAGAACATAGTAAGCAATAATACTAAAACCTGAATGGTGAATTATTCAGTTATATGTATTTTTAATGAAGTTTCTACCTATAGTAAAAGCATCATTGACTGGATAGTGGACAAGCACTCCAAGAGTCTGCTGGAGACATCTGGCAAAATATGAGGCAGCACCCTTCCCCTGAGGCTCAGCTCAAATTCCGATCATCTGGTCATGAAGGGGTGACTGACCCTGGCTGCTGGCACCCTGTCCAAGCTGGTTACATCTTGGCCCCTTCATACAACTTGGCCTCTCTAGCACCGTTACTTATAGCAGAGGCTATCTCCTGCCTGTGTCAGAAACCCCCACTCTGCATGCTTTACTTTATTCATGATCACTTTTACCTTTTACCTTATGCCCCAACATCAAAGCTAACAATTTTCTGATTGAATATAGGTTTTCAAATGATCGTGTATTCCTGAAGAAATACGTATGTAATTCAATGACTCTGGTGCTGATTTTATAGTAGATGCTAAAAAAGAGTTAAAGCAAAATTTATCCTGCCTTTATAAAACATTCAGATTTCAGTTTTCACATCTGCATGGAAAAGGTCAAGAAGAAAGAGACACTCCTAAACAAGGAAAATGGACTATCTTTAAAAATTGCAAATTAAACCTTCATGGGACAGAAATTTTCCTTTACTGCCATTTATGCTAAGAACATCTGAGAAACATAGGCAATGATGATATGACATAAAAGAAAAAAAATCAGACACTCCAAAGTGGTTTTACAACTACATGAAATGCCATTTAACCCACTGCATAAGCTCATGTTCCTGCAGGCAAATTTTGCATAGGAAATTTCAACAAGTGAAAGAGCAATCACAGAGATAACACCACAATAAGATTTTCGCACTTGGTGTGGATGTGACTCGAATGCACTATTGAATATATTGCACCCAAAGGGAAAAGAGCAGGAATTCAACAGATGTGAGTATCCATAGGGTTCTCCATCCATCAATTTGCCTTCCAAGGCTATGATTCTGCCCCCTCTTTGCTCTCCCAAGACAGAATTATATCTCAAGTTTTCATAAACTGAACTCGTCCCTCTGTTCACTGCTTCCAGGCATTTAAAAATATAAAGCCAATTTTTTAGACTATTTCTATCTGGAAACATGACGCTGTGCTCTTCCAACATAACCCAGTTATTATACCACACAATTTTAGGAGGAAGAATTCTTTATTATGTTTGTATTTATAATATCTTTCAACATAAAATACCTATTTACCATATTCTCTGAGTGCTGATAGAAACGTCTGCTGTTATTAGTTATGATGCTACTAATAATATTTTAATTGAATATACTGCATAAATACTTCTGTTCTGATTAGCCTAATCTACTATTGCTAAAACTCATTTTAAGCTTTTGCAATAAAAATATTTTGTATATTTAACTTGTTTCATTAAAAAAAAAAGTTGTCAGAGATTTCTTCTCTCCCCCACTTTTCTTGCCACTATTGGAAGAGTTCCCATCATAATAGAAAAAATAACAAAGAAGCATTAGTGAAATAATGAATCACACCTGAACTGCCCCTGCATAATTGGAATATGTAATTACAGGTTGCTATACAATTAGACCCATTTTATTTGAATAATTCCTCCACGTGTCTAAGTACCTAATGTCTTTCAGGGGGGTAGATAAAAAGTGCAGTATTTCTTTATTCCTTTCATAAACTACCATTAATAAGAAATGGGAAGGCACACTTTTACAATAACAGCAGTGACAGCTATATAACAATCTTTAGTGCATCATCTGACATTCTGATGAATCTCACTCATTTTCCTTGCAAATACGTCAGAAACACCAGCATCTGCTTCTGAACTGATGTCACACAGAGTCAGGTCCTCCTGTTTAAGTCCAAGAGAATAGACGAGCTAATGTTACAAGGCAGAGTGCCTATGTAGAAAAACTACTAATTGTCAGCAGGAGAAGCTGCTCTCCTGGGGACTGATAGCATGGCAGTTGGCTGGTAGGCATGCCTATCACCTGGGTCTTCTGGGACATTGCTTTATCAGAAATCAAGTCTAAAGGGGCATGATGAATTGTTTTAATTGCATTCACAGCTATTTAAGTCTTGAGTTGATGTTAGTTTCATTTCATTTCCCCTCCAAATACCGCTATTACTACTACATGACTGTTATGGATCTTTCTGAATATTTCCCCAATGTTTATTTTACCCATAACAGCCTATTTATAATTTTTAAAATCTAAATTCTTGAGTAAAGGCAAAGACACATAATTTCTATTTAAAAACAAAACTACCTTGGTTTTTTTTTCCCCCCGTTAGGGGCAGATAATTTAAAAAGGAGAATTGTTAAGTCTTTCAGTACATAATTTAACTGGATATCTGTCATTGCCACTTGAAAGTGAAAATCAAAACATGTAACCATTTGTGATATTCAGTTATCAGATGTTGTGCCTTCCTGTAAATAAACAACTAGTTTCACCTAAGAGGGTAGAAGAATGGATGTAATATATATGATCATGATTCTAAGAACAATCTAAAGGACTCATAAATATCAACATTGAAAGAGATAAGGGTTGGGATAAGTCAAAATTAAACCATGGTAAGAAAACTAGTTGTTTGCAAGTAAACGAACTCAGGAATATTTTTGTCTCCAAAGTTGCAAACATAAAAGTAATTCCTAGAGATGTTAAGTCACAGCTTTTAGATTTCATAGAATTTTACTTTAGATATTGAATGCAATGAAATTTGATATCACATTCAGAGCTTTACTATTTTTGTTCTAGTTTGGCCTTTCTTGCATTTGTGAGGAAGTCTCAATTCTCTAGAATATTCTGGCATCTTTCAGTGAATTGTTTTAAGTCCTCTTCCCTGTAAAAAATAAGGTACATATAGAAATTCTGTGTTTGCTTTATAGAGACACCTAAGCAGATGCAATCAGTAGGCACATAGTAGAAGAATCTAAAAAATCTAAGGCAATGATATGGTATTGAAAGTTATCAGCAGCCTGAACAACAGAGCAAGACCCTGTCTCAAAAAAAGTTAGTTGCTAGTATTCTGATTAACCATGTCAATTTTTAGTAATAAACTTAAACAAATTTACAAGAAAAAAAACCAAACAACCCCACTAAAAAGTAGGCAAATGACATGAACAGACACTTTTCTAAAGAAAACATACATGCAGCCAACAAGCATTGAGAAATGCTCAATATCACCAATCATTTGAGAAATGCAATTCAAAATCACAATGAGATACTGTCTCACACAAATCAGTATGGCTATTGCTAAGAAATAAAAAAATAACAGGTTCTGACAAGGTTGCAGAGAAAATGGAACATTTATATACTGTTGGCAGGAGCGTAAATTAGTTCAACCATTGTGGAAAGCAGTATGGCAATTCCTCAAAGAGCCAAAAATGGAACTACCATTTGACTCAGTAATCCCATTATAGGGTATATAGCTAGATAAATATGAATCATTCTACCATAAAGATACATTCACACAAATATGCACTGCAGCACTATTCACAGTAGCAAAGACGTGGAATCAACCTAAATGCCCATCAATGACAGATTGAATAAAGAGATTGTGGTACATATACTCCATGGAATACTATGCAGTCATAAAAAAGAATAAGATCAGGTCTTTTTCAGGAACATGGATGGAGTTGGATGTCATTATCTTTAGCAAACTAACACAGGAACAGAAAATCTAATACTGTATGTTCTCACTTACAGGTGGGAGCTAAATGATGAGAACTCACGAACACAAAGAAGGGAACAATAGACACTGCAGCCTACTTGAGGGTAGAGGGTGGGATGAGGGAGAGGAGCAGAAAAAATAACTATTGGGTACTAGGCTTAGTACCTGGGTGACAAAATAATCTGTACAACGAACTCCCGTGATGCGAGTTTACCAGGATAACAAACCTACATGTGTACCCCTGAACCTAAAAGTTTTTTTTTAAAAAGATTAAAGCCACATGATGCTGTTCAGAATTCAGAAGTTATAGATGCCTTTGGCTATGCATAGATAACTACTGTGTGTGTGAAAGAGAAAAGGAGGTAAAGAAGAGAGAGAGAGAGGTGGGGGGAGATGGAGAAAAAGAGAGAGAAGACAGAGAGATATGGGAGGGAGCATTTGTTTCAAATATCTTTATAAACTTCTAAAGAAGCTTTGGTCACAAGTCAAGAACAAAAGATACTATATACTAATATATACTAATTGGGTGGGGTTTTCACAGAGGGTGACCAAATTTGTATGAGGGAGCAGAGCTAAGCATGTGCTAAATGGAAAACTTCAAAATCTTACTAAATAGCTGTGTTCATCCTAGACTCTCTAAATGGATAGATTTGCACAAAGCTTGGTGATACAAATAGTTCGATGAATGAAAGTACTGGGGTCTGGAAGATCTTGACGAGCTAAACGGGTGGCTAGGACCACCAAGAGTACATTTAATAGAACTAAATATAAATTCTGAACCTACAGTTAAACATGGAAGTTTGAACACCTGCATTTATTTCTGCTCTCTCCCAAACTCCACTATAATGACAGTTGAGGAATTTTAAAAAGACATAAATCTACAAGGTAAAACAGAATGGAAGACAAGATCACAGCAGGTGAGAAATAGGAACAAAGTTTTGGAAGAGGAAACGCAGATGCAAGAGTTGTAGCTTTGTGTTGCTGAGATGAACAGGAAATGAACCCTAAAAGAAACAAGCTGATTCATATCAGAGAACTCACCAGAGGCTCAGAGACTGCAGTCACCAGCACTTCTGAATGTAATAGTATGAGCTGGGGCTGAAAAAATCAAAAGATTAATAGGTACCCCTCTCCTATTGTTGTCCTTTCAAACAAGAGTGTATATTTATTCTCTGCAGATATGGGTGAGGATGAAGTTGAAACACTGAACAGAAAATAGCCTATCAAAGAAAAGCTTACACTGTGAATATGTTTCCTTCCCTTTCTCCACTCCCAGAAGTCTATCACCCAGGTTTGCATCCAGAAGAAAAGATACCAAAAGGGTCTGGTATTTGAGATTTTCCAAGCATGAAATGGCCAGGTTTCACTTGATCACCCATCTGGAAAACCCACCATCAACTCCCCTGCCTATGTACACAGAGCATCCAATCAGGATTTTAGTGCCTCTTTTTAAAATAGAGGCCCATAGAGAAAAATCACAAAGCATCTGAAGAAACCTTTAAAATAAACAGAAAGGAAAAAGAAAAAAGAGGAAGAAGACAAGGAAGAAAACAAGAGAAACCTTCAAACTATAACTAATGTGCTCATGAAAAGAGGAAAAAATGCTTTTAGTCAAGAAACAGGAAAAATATAAAATAAGCTATAAAAAACAAGCAAGTAATGATTTTAAAAGGCTCTAAAATTTAAAATGATAGCACAAGTGAAAAAAAAAATCAAGAGAAAAAGAGTAAAAAGAAAATCTTCCAGCAAGTAGCCAAAAGGGCAAAAATAATCAGTCCAAGAGATTTGACATA
The DNA here is from genome assembly GCF_009828535.3 of Hylobates moloch. Lineage (NCBI taxonomy): Eukaryota > Metazoa > Chordata > Mammalia > Primates > Hylobatidae > Hylobates > Hylobates moloch. The sequence continues at coordinate 68,936,211 of NW_026652288.1, forward strand.
CAAATAATTGTTCAGAGAAAGAAAAGAGAGAATGTGGGAAAAAGGGAAGATTTTATCCAATAAATACTATAAGAAAACATATTCCAGATTTTATACAAAAATAATATAATAAAAATATTGCAAAAAATTTAGAGTATATGAATTTCTACTTTCAAGAGAGAAACAATTTTAAGAGTCACTTTACTATAAAATTTTTGAGTATCAGAAATAATATAAAGAACTTAGGAGCTTCCATAGAAGGGTTAAAAAAGTCACAGATAATATATTTAGTATAAATATGGTACTAGATTTCTTAATTGTAAACGTAGAAGTTGAAACAGAGCAATGCCATCACAGTTCTGAGGGAAAGTTAGCTCCAATATAGAATTCTAGATTAAATTAAGAGTAAAATTGAGATACTCCCAGACATGCCAGGTCTCAAAGAAAATCATCATCTTCTTTCAGAAAGCTGCTAAAGGATATCATCATCAAAATGCGGAATTAAAATGACAGACACAAGATTCAGGAAATGGAAGATTCAAAGAGGAGACAGAGAGAGAGAGCATGCGCTCTAGTTGACAGTGTCACAGCAGATCTAGAGAGCAAAGATCCACATTGGAGCAGAGGAACAGACAACCCTAGGATAAATATTACCAGAGAGAAAGAATAAGTGATTACTTGATGTTTAAACCTTCCAAAGTCAATTTTCTCTATTAACAGAAAATTAAGAATTGAGTGTCAGGTAGATAGAAAGCTGAACAACCAACCAACCAAAATCAGAGGCAATTATTAACTCCAGGAAAAAGAAATCAGACATGCACAAGAAGAATTAACATAGCAATCGTAGATACATGGTTCAACTGTGGATAATATTTATAAAGACCTAATGTAAGCTAAATATTAATTTTAAAAAATTACTGATAAAAGTTATCCTCAGTAGGATGAGGCTACACAGATTTTCCTACCACAGTGACTGCATTTCAGAAGTAAATAGGTTTGTTTGGTAATAGTCAGAGTCATAGTCCCAGCAGCCATGACTGAAGGAGATGAATAGCAAATGAGACAACCCATAATCTCCAGGTGAGCCGAAGTGGCCTCTATTCCTATGAAGGGACACAGGAGATGCAGATCCCTCAGCTGGCATAGTCTCTCAATTTCTCTTAAGGATGATGTTAAATCAAGAGTAGGATCTGAGCAGAGAAACTGATAAAACCCAAATCCAAAACTGTTCGATTCAGTTCATTTAGGTGTGTGTTTGGTGTGGGAGAAGTCAGACAATTGAGCTGATTTGGAAAGGCTGACTAATGTTATTTATGTGGCTGGTTATTTTTATTTATAGCCATAAGCTGAATCTAATTCTAGTTACCTACTTCACTTGAGATACTCTGACATTATTCACTAAATCTAAGGGGCTACTAATGGGCTCACTTAACAATTTTTTTAAGGCCCCATTATTCTTGACTTTAACGTACAAATAGATGTTTTTACAGGAAATGATGTTGGGTTTCTATAAGACTTGGAAAGTAAAGAACTACTAAAAACATAAGTGAAGGTTGAAAACAGGAAATAGTCAAATCATCTGAAGTATACTTTTCCACAAGTTTTATCATCAGAAGACCACGACTGGCATTTCTGGTGATCCATCTCACAGAGTGGAAAACAGAACCCGCATGGTATCTCTCCTCACAGGGTGGTTACAGCCTCCGCTGAGATAATAGCTGTTCATAAGACAGCGTGAAAAGGATGGCATGGTGCCCTGTGTTTTTCAGTTGGGCTTATGTCATCACCAGTTGTTACCAGCTAAATATGTAGGTGATAAAAATAAAATTGGACTTTTGCTACAGCCGCAATGGAGGAATTTTACCTTCAGACAGAGAGTTACAGTGGATCTGAAACATCCTGTCTCATTGTTTATCTCCATGACTATGGGTTGAGGTGCCACTCTTGATGAGCCCTTACAAAATATAGCATGAGTTTCTACTTAAAAACCAAAAAACAGTGTGGAACAAGTTCTTGGTGAAGAATATCACTTTGGTGAGAGTACAATTTTATTGTTTTGTGCCTTCAGAATATAAATGATGTGACTGCTGATTAGAGTTTCTATAGAAGTTAGCACTTAGATAAAATTAAAATAAGCTAACATTGTTAGCATTATAAACACAGAGGTAAGAGCTCAGGAAAATCATTACTTTCAAAGTCTCTAATTCCAAAGTATGTTGACACAAAGTTGTTTAACTCATTCAGAAAACTGGTACAGGATGTTCTTGTTAGTATGCACAGGCATTATAGTTTGCATTCATCTTTTCACAAATAATTAAAAATTATTTGTGAAAAGCTCCTGGCAATGTTGTCCTGATTCACTTTTGTAAATAGACAGAAAATTCCCTTAATGCCTAGAAAGAACTTTTAAGAATGTCACACTTTCTTATTGAGCTTTCTTGAGATATAATTCGTATGCTATACAACTCACCCACTTAAAGTATCTGTTTCATGGCTTTAGTATATTACCAGAGTTGTACAAACATCATCACAATCTAGTTTTAGAACATTTTCTTCACACTCCCCAACCTCACCCCTCACCCCTTCCCCAGCGAAAAGAAACCCTTACTTATTGGCAGTCAAGAGGGGTAAACTTTAGCAGTGTCCTCTCTTTCCTTAAAAAAAAAAAAAAAAAAAAAAAAAAAATGAATGAAAGGATTAAGAATTACTTAGTTGTTTAGACACAGAAACTGAATGTACTTTTAAGGGAGTACCTTGAGATTGCCGTCTGGTGCCCAAAGCAGTCCCCTGTACAGTGTGTTTGTCCATAAGGGTCTGTGAACCATCAATCAGTGCTCACAGTCATGAACACGAACATATTTACTATGTGCCTGGCACTATAAGTGGTTCGTGTACATAACTCACTTAATTCACCTGACAACCCTATGAGGTAAGTATTATTACTATCCCTACTTCAAAGATAGACAAACTGAAAAATAAAGTTAAATCCTTAAGAGGCTTTTTTTTTTTTTATACCTTACCAGCCCAGTAATTTGGTATTCTCTGTAACTGTTGGACTGCAATGCCATTTTCTCTGTTCCATCTAAAAATCAGTCAGAATTCAAGAACTTCCTCTACAAATACTTTTTGGACAATTTTAATATGAAATTCAGTGTTGACTTGCAGTCCTTGACTATGAAAATCTTTGTAAAATGAGGTTGGGTGTCTAATTTCTACTGCACTTAGCTTATAAATGTATTATACATATAGTTGCTGCAGCCGGTTATAGGCTCCTCCAGACACGGTATTTCCAGTGCTTCCTCTAAAGGCTACTCGCTTGGAACTTGAAACACATTTTCCACAGACATAATGTTTTCAGTAGTTGCAAAGTCCTCTGGCTAGTCTACAAATACTCAAAATGGGCTTGAAAGTACAACCTTGAAACCACTGAGTCATAGATTAATTACGGTTTAAGGCTATTAACTACTCTGTAGAGCGAGGATTACCTTTGCAGAGATTCTGAATTCCAACAGAAGCCCCCTCTACCTGTCTGCACTTTTGCCCCCTTTAAAGGAGAAGGAAGTTGTACATGGTGTGTTTCTGCACATACAGAATTCAGAGGGAAACCAAGCTAATCTCTCTTGGCTCTTAATCTCTAGAGTTAGAGCAGAAAAATAACTCAAGTGGGGAGCAAATGGGATACTTCCTATGATTACAGCATTGGTACTGTGAGATTCAGACAGCAATAGGGTGTGGATGGGGGTGTGTGTGTGCATGTGTGTGTGCATACATATGTGCATGGGATCAAGCACATTTGTAGAAGGGGGATGGAAAAGGCAGAGGCTGTATGTGGGCTTGCTGTCTCTTTCTGGTTGAGAAAAGATAGTTTTTTACATATGATAGAACTATGGAAAATACAAGGTGGATTTGTCCAGAAGACAAATAGTTTTTGTTTGTAAATTACTTCTCAACTGGGAAAAAGGTTATGGATGGCCTGAAATCTACGCAATGCCATTAAATTCCTATCTAATCACTCTAGGCCCACTGTTAAGTAGACACTATAAGTGCTACGCATGCGTGTGTGTGTGTGTGTGTGTGTGTGTGTGTGTAAACATCAAACTATTTGATTCCAATTAGTAGAATACAGATATTAAATAGGAGTCTGCATTGCATCATAGCTATGTTGTTTGTGCCTTATTTCCTCTTCTAATTTTGAAGGATAGGTTGTTTTCTTTTCCTTTGAGAGAGTTTTGTCTCGCCAGGTGAGGCAGTGGGCAATCTCGGTCATGAAATCCGCCTCCGGTTCAGCCTTATCCTGCCTCAGCCTCTCCGTAGTGGGATACAGGGCCGCCACCAGGCGGTTTTTTGTTCACCGTGGTCTCGATCTCCTGACCTCGTGATCCGCCCGCCTCGGCCTCCCAAAGTACTGGGATTACAAGCGTGAGCCACCGCGCCCGGCCAGGATAGGTTGTTTTCTTACTTTCCCAACCCCCGCAGAACAAAGGACAGTGCCTCTCAAAGGACAGCCTCTCACCAAGTATTTTCTGAATTAAATGTTCTAAATAATGAAATAATATAGGGCTACCCAAAGGAGAGCACACTTAATTATTGCAGAAGTGATAGGCACATCTTCATGTGGGAGATTGCATTTGAGGTCAGTCAGTCTTAAAAAAGATGGAAAGGACTTTGAGAAATGGATAAATCAGAAAGGTACCCATGTAGGAGAAGGCACACATACCAGAAAGCAAAGCCACTAAAGGGGAATATAGGGAAATCTGCTTAGCTAGACATGGAGTGCAAGTGGGAGGGGAGATGTAGAACAAGTGCAGAACAGCTGCATTGGTTGAAAGGGGAAGATTTCGTTTTTTTCTTTTAAAATATTTAAAAAACATGTGCCTGGTAAAATAATGAACTTTGTCTTAGACTCAAAAGCCTGTATCCACAGTCATAATTAAATGGATCTTGCACTGCACTCCTTTTGCATTCATGGAAAAGCCCCCTTCCTCACCAACAGCAATTGAGTAAAGAATTGTGGTTTTCCTAATTATACCTGCAACTTGGGGTAAAAGACTGGGACCTATGAGTCTCTGCATGACATGAGGACATAAAGGGTAACTCTTATTCTTTCACCATGAAAATTATGCTGCTTTATAATGTCATGTATATAGAAATGGGCAACATAAAGCCCCAAAGAATATTCAAGTGTAGGCTCTTTAAAAATATATGTTTCTTTAAACTTAGAAGAAAGATATTTCCAAAATAAGTGGGGTGCCATTTAACTTAATAGGGCCCTGCAATTCATTGGCATAAGGGAAAAAAGATGAACAAAATGTGGTGCTAAGGAATTTTCCTTGTCTCCTGAGAGTCTGCCCTGAATAATTTATTTTCATATATAGACATATGCATATATATGTAAAATCTGAAAACATTCCACAGATATTTGATAACTTTCAGGAGTATTCTTATAGCCCTGCCTTAAGGTTTTAGAAAGGCCAACAACCATATCACTGGAAAAACATGGTTAACTTATTTGCTAGTTACTAATTTTTCTCCTTGTTAGTGATTTTATCATAGTGAAAAAACTTTTCATATCAAAATTCTGGTTTGGAGAAATGAAATGTCATTTCTATTAAAATTGCCTCTAGAATAGAGTAATTGAAGAAAGTATATAGCATTTGGACTTAATAGACACAAGTACATATATTTTTCTTGAAATATTTCTCAGGAAGGAGAGGCATAGACTAAAATGTTTGATAGCTTTTAGATCTTGAAAATAATAATGTTAAACCTCTATAATTTTATAAACTATGTTTTTATTAGAAAGTTACAATTTTGTATGTGGTTGATATTTTGCCTCGTAATTTTATGTATTTTTCCAGTGTTACAATGAGAAACTTAAGCTTCCTGTCTGAAGTCATCATAGTTAAAACGGCATGTCAGGAAGTCAGTCTATTATCGGTCTACCCAGATGTTTCTTCAACTCGTCCGAGGCTGCCTGCAACTAATTTGCTTCCTTTAAAAACACAGGGACTTTCCCATTCCCTTTATGATCATTCTCAAGTTTAGAACACAGTATTTGCCCCAGCATCTCATTCACTTTTCTAAGTGACTGGTGAATGTGTGTGTGTGCCTTTCTCTCATCTCCGGAAAAGTGTGTCACTGCAGCTTCCTTGGTCAGAAATGTCCTTCTTGCCAAAAGGAAATGCATTGTTCTTTTTAAAATATTGAAAAAATTTGAAAACCCTCAAGCCAATCTAGAACTTTCTCACAATAATATCATCGTGTAAGATAATTTATTAGGGGTTTGTGTGACCTTTCATTTAAGGTCTCACCTGATTTTTCTTTGCACTTTCTATTGCCAGATAAGATGGCTCCAGATGATCAGTGGGAAATGCTGTAATTTTGCATTTAATTTGTTTGTTGAATTTGCTGCTGAACACTGCATGCTTTGGAAGGTGTAGAGAATGAATAAAACCATAAGCAGCAGATCAGGAGACCTGAGAATTCAGCTATCTCTGCCAGTCTTGTCCCCAAGATTAGGACTCTGAAGGGCTACGTGTTAAACCACATGTAAAGTACTTTATGTCTTTGTCAAGCAGTGTGTCTTGCTTGAGGTAAATGTTAACTGAGGTGATAGAAAGCAATCTCAGTAAATCACAGACTTAGCTTATTTCCCCACATGGCTGTCTGCTAATATGTTCCATGTAGTCTCTGTCTACTAATTTCATTCCCTCCAAAAAAATCTCCTTTAATCTGCTTTTCTTGGCTTTCATGCTCAATCATATTATTTAAGTACTAAATTAATTTCCACCTACCTTTAATAGCTTTCATAGGAAAGAGGGAATAATAATACTTGATCAATTTATGTAGGTAATCTCTCATATAATAGAAAAGAACACACTTTAGAAGTCAAACTCACACATCAATTCAAATGCTACCTCTATGAAATAAAAATCCTTTTAATATCAGTTTCCTTATCTGCAAAATGGCAGCATCACAGCTACCTCAGAAGATTGCAGTAAAAATCAGAGTATATTTAAAGTATACACAAGAATGCCTGGAGTCCAACAAGCATTGATAACTTACTCTTACATGCCAGGTGCTGTACTGACTGGGTTCTAATGTCGCAAAGAATAAGGTAGTGTCCCTCCTTTCAATGAGACCGTATTCTATGAAGTAAAGATACTGAAGAGGGTGCCAAAAAAAGTAGCTATCATTATTAAACTACTTTATTCTGTTGCCAAACCCTGTTTTCACAGTATTAAAAGCAGAAAACGTCATCAGCGTAGCCCTAATAGATGTCTAAACAAATTGCCATAGGAGAAAGGCTGGAAGAATCATATCTTCTTCAGGGAGAAGTATAATAGAGAAGAATCCAGGAAAGCTTTAAGATAAAAGTAATTTTTGAGCTGAACTTTACAGAGAAGCAGGGAGAAGGTGCTCCAAGAGACAGGAACACCACGCAAAGGCACAGGGTATGAGATGGCACAGCAGGCAATCACTAGCCAGAAGTCCTCTAAGATGACAGTACGGTATATAGCAGGAAGGGAGGCTGGAGCAGCAAGGAACTCAGGTGCCAATGGCTTTGCATGACATATCAAAGAGTTTAAAATTAGGCTAGCAGCAATGGAGAGACACTGATGATTAAGAGGAAAAGAGCAATGTGATGAGATCTATGCCCTAGAATGGAAGCTCTATTTGCAGCATAGAGAGTAGAATGGATGGTGGCTAGGCCAGAGGAAAGGAGATATGTTAGAAGAGTACTGGAAAACAATAGAGATGATGACTAAAACTAGAGAGATACTGGTGAGAATGGAAGGGAAGGGAACAATTTGAGAGACGTTTTGGGACATGCTTCATTAGCATACCTGGTCAAATGATCAGAAAAAGAATACTTACCTCCTCACTTTCACTTATTAAAATATAGTCACGGAGTAGCTCTCTGTAGTAAGATCCCCTTGGAGACACCCTGTATATTTCTTTGGGGAACAGGAGGAACTGAGGAGAGATGGGAGGCAGACAGAGAAATCTGTCTGCTCATCTGCTTTCACTACCAAGAACCCCTTCATTCTCAATTCTCCATTTAAAGCTCTCAGTATGTCATAGTGCAGACTTTCAGGAAATAGAAAAGAATAGAGAAGGATGATTGGGGTGGGGAGGAGGGATACTTCAGGGCTTTGGGGACAACAGAATTATATTCTGAGGACAGAAGGCCAGGGCCAAGAGGCTTTACCACTTACAAGCCGTGTGACCTTGGGAAAGCCACTTAATGTCACAGAACTCTAGCAACATCATCTGTGGCAGGAAGACAAGAACAAATGACACCTGCCCTGCCTGCCCTTCCTTCACAGAGACGTGAGAGGAAATGGAAGGAACTCATATGTCTGAAAATTCTTTGCAAAAGAGCTGCATGAATGTAAAGAATTATAATCAAGGGATCACAAATGTTGATATAATGGGCATCTCACTTTTATGGAAATGAGAGAGACAGTGTCTGCTCTCCAAAATATGTTTATTTCATAAAGACGTATTCAAATCCACAAAGGCATGCATAATTCACTGGAGGCGTGAAGAGCAGAGCTAAATCTAACCACTTAATTTAAGCGTGCTATATGAGATTTCTACATGCTGTTGTGGAAAAAACACAAAATCTGGATTTATTATATAATGAGCTTATTGTCTAATGATATAATCAGACTGGGAGCTCCTTAAGGGCTTATACAGCATTATAAGATTGAAGTTCCCATTTTTCTCATCAGCAAGATGAAAACAACACTTAACTCACAGTAGTAACTATGTAAACTAACACAGATAATAATACTTAGTACAATACTTGACGTAAAAATGGGATTCTCGGTTAGTATCTCCACATTTATTCATCTATCCATCATTTAGCAAATAAGTAGTATATGTCTAGCGTGCAGATACCACTCCAGGATTTGACAGAACAGAAATTAAGAATAACAAGGTCGCACCCTCATGGAGCCTATACTATAGCCAGAGAAATAAAACAGGAAAACAAAACGAAATGAAAAACAGACTATAACACGTTCTATGAAGGACATAAAAAGATGCTGTGGCATCAGGGTAGGTGACGTCAGGGTAGATGACAGCTGGCTATTTTAAAAAGAAGACTCAGGGAAGGTCTTTCTGAGGATTTGACATTAAGCTGAGATTGAGGAATGTAATGGACCCACCATAAAAAAGACAGGAATCTAGTATTCTGGGCAGAAGAATCAGCAGGTAGAGAGGACCAGTGGCAGAAATCTTGGAATGTTTGAGCCACTGGAACAGAGCTGGGGTGGGTGGAAAGCAGCAAGTAAGAAGGATTGTGGTAGAGGTAAAGATGGGGAGAAGCAGAGGCCACTGGGTCATGCAGGCCTGGGGTATTGTCGTGAGAGATGGAAGTTCATTTTAAGTTCAGTGGGGAGACACTGAGGGATTGTAAAAAACTGACATGATCTGAATTACAGCACCTACCTCTGTACCTAATGTATAATCAGCACTGGAAAAATGAATACCATAAATATTCTGAACATTTTACATTCATGGTGTCCTTTATCATAAAGATGTGGCTAATTGATACAAAGCAATGCAATATCAAAATAACACCCACCCTATTTCAATAATTTGCCATTTTTCTGAATTAACTTATTAATTATGAGATCTACCCAAGAACGAGTCATGCTTAGGTCTGATATACTTAACTATTTTCATCAACTAGGTAAAAATCTGTAAAGTAATTTCTAGAGTACTTAATAGTCTAGCACGAAATCTGACTCAAAAGAAATAGCTCTTTGCTGCAACAGGCTTTTTTTTTTTCTTTCCCTGGTATCTATTTTCCTTCCTAAAACCATAAGAAAGAAAATGAAGAGGAAGGGGTTGTTTCTTCCAGTGACCTGCTATTACTAAACTGACCAATACTAAGAAGCAATTTTTTTCTGCCGGCCTAATGTAGTTATGAAGCCATTTAGGAAGGGAAGAAAATATATGTCCTACTTCTCTCCCTCTCACCTTGATCAAGCTTTTCATGATGTGTGGTGCTTGTCTTCAGGTCTAGCCCTATGGTGTCCCTTCCTGTGACAGGCTTTTGTTTGACTGGTAGGAACTGCGCTGTGTTTCCGTGTGGCAACCTTCCACTTGGCTGGATTTCTTCTCATATCCATTCCTGTTCTCTCATTTGTTTTTCTTTCTTTTCTTTTTCTCCCCTAGAGAGTCAAAGTATATAAAATTTCTGATGAAATTGTGTTAGGACAAAGTTTTCATATTCTGTGATAGTTCTACCTGTGGTTTTAACTAACTGAGTGTTTCTGGATATACTCTCACCAGTGGGTCATGATTTTTCTTACTTTAAAAGTCAGCAGAAAAAATGTTCAGTTTGTAAGGAAAGTTCACCAGCACTAGGCTCATGAGCGGTGGTGAAATCGTCATTCAATGAACAGACGCCTCAGGTGGGCTGTGTCTCTTTCCATCTTCATCCCCAGCTGGTCCCAGAGGGAGACCATATAATTAGGTTAAAGTGGGGACATAAAGATGCAAACAGTGACTTGAACAAATGTATAGGGCAAGGAATCTTTTCTTTTGAATGGAGGCAGTGGGAACTAATTAATAAGTAGAAACTCATATGAGGAGTAATTGCAAAAAATAATAGTTATAGCCATCAAAAGTGAAATTACCTAACAGCTTCTCTTGTGCTTGGAAGCAGAAACTGTCTTACAGCTTATAAAATACGGTTATGTGTATCATCACATTTGGTTTTCACAACTCTCACTTTGAGAAAGTTTGAATCATGTCATGATTAAATTGATGGAGAAAGTTTGCATAGGGGTGGGGCACACACCCTGGTCTCTATATGTGTGATCTTGGGCAAGTCACTTCACCTGTGAGAGGCTGAGTATCCTGTAGTATCACATGGAAGTAATAAAAATACCTGCTTCGGGGGTCCAATGAAGAATTATCAAGATAATGCATGTTGAAAATTCACTATACTTTCTAGTACATAGTGATCACATAAGAAATATTATTTTTGTTGTTATAACAACCATAAAAAATTAATTTCAACCCCAAACCTGACTTTGGATCCCATAATTTAAACCTTTGGAAGTTTGGAAGATTTTATCAGTTGTCTTTTTTCTCACACTTAGTAGATATTAAATGACTTGCATTTGAATGAACATTTTTCCCCCAACCTTGAGATCAGTTATCACGTAATAAGGCTGTGGCAGCCACATTTTTGGGGAGGACCTTGTACCAAAAGGCTTATTCTTGTCTTTTTAGTAAATTCAAGCTCTCTGCTCTAATCCCAATCATATCATCATCCCTGCCTAGACTGACTGAGTGGACTCTGCTAAAATATTTTTGTTAGAGGTGCTGGACTCACATAGGATAACAGGGTCTAATTCAGAAGAGAGCCCCTACATCACCTCCTGAATCCACTCATCAGAGAAGGGATCTCACTCCCATATCTGGCTATGCCTTATCCCATTCCCTAAGGAAAATGCTATCTTCCCCCTTCAATTTTCCCAGCCAGCCTCTTTTGTGTAAGTAACAGTATGTGCTCTTTATCCCTAAAGAGATAAAACTTAAACAATTCTCTTCCAGAAACCACAAACCAGTCTCCAGAGGTTTAATGCAGTCACAGAAGTGTTTTGTTTTGGCCTATACATTGTATTACAAAATTAACCCAACATTTAGAAAATCCTATTTTAGTTAAGGTCTGATTTCCTGGCTTCTCTTGAACTATCAGTATTCGTGGGGGTATGGGCTCATGTTTCCATATGCAATGATGAACTGGAGTTGATCAGAAGCTGCGCTCTTTGAGGATCAAGTGCTCTTCAGTTTGGAAGAGCCCACTCCTTTTTGGGTTTCACCTTGCCCACTTCACTTATTTACATGTTGTGCCTGGACTCTATAGGCATTTGGGTTTGGAACTCCTTGCGCTATGTACTCCAGGATTTCATAATCATTCCTTTCTCTGTCTGTAGATTTTTCATTATGCTCTGTTTACTTTTTAAGCTTCAACAGAGCAAGAATTCTCACTAATGAATAAGTTCTAACGCTTTGCACATGATGATGTTCCCCATGGAGTTACTGTTCTGGGGTCAGGACAAGCACATCCACTTACTGTGAATTGCCTGGGCACTCTGATCACACCATGCTTCTCACTCCTCCATCTGTCCTGCCTTGTAAGGGAGCAGAGTCTTACTAAGTTTTGTATTACTCAAGTTATTATTTAATTTTGATCACTGATCTTTAAAGTAGGTATAGAAGCACAGCACATTCTTAGAGTTCGACAACAATTGCTGAACCGTAGCCCCAGCTTCTTGTCATTTTGAAGTTAAAAGTTACTATGTCATCATAACTTTGTTCTATATCTCCCAGTCACACAACCATTACCATTCGTTGATTGGGAGATACCTCTTAACCCAGTACTTTGTGGAATCCTCAGCTATTTATAGCAGGTCACATCAAATGAACATCATTTATCTTCAGTCTTCCCCTTACCACCAAGAGGCCTATTTTATTCATGCATTTTTATACTTATAGTCTACTTCTAAAAAGCAAGATGTGGCTATAAGGGAAAGAAAGTAAAATGAAACCCAAAGACCAATAAGACAAAGGAAGCAAGGACATGATTGGAGAAATGAAAATGAAAGGTAATAATATTCTAAAACTGGATAAATGACAGCTATTACAAGTCAGTACAAAACTTAACTCTGAGTTTCCTGACAGGCAAGAAGATCAAGAAACATGCTCATCACTCCATGCCTGCATTCTTTTAATAATTTCCTTGCTGATCTTCCTGCTTCCACTAGGATAAACACATTGGATGCCTCTGTCAGATTACTGCTTAAAAAAAAATCTATATTTTAACAATTTCAGTCCCTTGCTTACCCTTTCACTTTCAAATTGTTCCATCCATACAAGCACATGTCAAAGGTGGGAAAAATGATGTCTGGAAAAGGCAATTGGCCTGTGACTTAGAATCCATCCAGAATGCAATGAGTTTCCCTCTTGCCTTCTGTGGCCCTATTCCTACCAGGGCTACACTACTTTTTCTTAGTCTGGCATCCCTTGTTCAGACACAATCATACTGTAGCTGAGATCCTTGTTTATCCTCAACCAGGAGGAGTCTAGAGATACCTGAGAATATGCTGTCAACACACCAGAAGTTTACATATATGAGGAGTGTCTAAGTAAAAAAGGATTGCCAGGCGTGGTGGCTCACACCTGTAATCCCAGCACTTTGGCAGGCTGAGGCAGGCAGATCACAAGGTCAGGAGTTCGAGACCAGTCTCGAATGGCCAATATGATGAAACCCCGTCTCTACTAAAAATACAAAAATTAGCCAGGCGTGGTGGTGTGCGCCTCTAGTCCCCGCTACTTGGGAGGCGGAGGTTGCAGCACAGCACACTTAATAGGGTAATGTAGCTTTAGAGGTGAGGAGAAGAAAAGTCTGAACACAGCATGATGTTTACTACTAATTTTCATCTTCATGTCCAGCTCCCTCCCCTGTTACCCGTGACTGGACTCATGACTGAGCCCTGGGAGGTATGTGAATAGGGTGTGGAGCTATAAGTAAAAACTGAAACAATTTGTTTTACTTTAATCTATAATCAGGGGTGCACATATCTGTGATCTAGGACACATGAGTATAGTGATTGCAATAACAAAGATGACCATAGATTCCTTGGATTCCCAGTAGACAACTATGAAGCTTGAGTAGCTTGAGCTCCATCCCTCAGAGGCAGTGGGGACAGCCTGCTCAGCACAAACCTCCTCCTCGATGCTTGATGGCAGGGGTGATAAACAGCAGGCATGGTAGGGACAGCAGGAATGAGTGATGGTCCTATTCTAGGGAAAGAGTGTATGACACTGGAAAGAGAAATAGAGAGATCCAAACATGGATGCCACATGGTAACTGATTCGATTCATTTGTGAATTCAGATAGAATATCCTTTGCACTTCAGTAAACTATTCGTGAGACATTCAGGGTCTAATAATCCTATATTAATAGGAGAATTCCTAGGCAGGTTACATTGACATGTATCCCCCAGAATATGTACTTTTATTAGGGAAAAAGGACTCTTACCACCATACTACATAAATTCTTTCTCTGAGATCCATGGGACAGACCACCTAGGCCACTACCGAACTGGAATGTCCTTCATGAATCGAGCTTACATCTTCTCATTTGGACTCACCTTTCCCTCCCAATCACTGCTCTCCTACTGCTGCTCTCTGGAACAAGGTTGCCTCCCATCTACCCAGTGTCCAGTCACATCTGTTCATTTTCTTGTGCTTTTCTCACTTCCAAGTGTTCATTTAACTAGTGACATCAAGTTGATGCTTCTAAATATCAGAAATTCTACTAATCATTCCCTGTATTTTCATTTCTAAGCATCATTATCAGGCATGTACCTCAATGTTGCTTTGGAGTTACTAGTTGTGTATGCATTTTCAGCTTAATCACTTCAACGTAGACTCTAAGTAACACAGAAGAAAAATGCCATCTTCAATTAATCAATAAGCATTTATCTAACATTATGTGCTCGGCAATGTTCTAGATGTGCATACAGAAGAAAAGATAATTTGCCATCTCAAAGTGTTTGCTAAGACAGCACTTAGAGAACAATGTGAGACAGTATGTGATCGAATGGGAGAGATCCTCGTGGTTAGGAACAATCAGAAATGATATCAAGAAAACAATGGAATTTGAGCTCAGTCTTGAGGGATGTACAAGATCATAACAGGGAGGGAGGAGAATGGAAGACAGGTCACTCTTCCACAACAGTACTCATCCAATATACCTCCATCCCCAAACCCACTGGCACATTTGCCCTCCCCAAACACAACATGCACTCTCACGCTTGATCTTTTGTTCACATGCTTCCCTCTGCTGACTTTCTTATGTCATGAAACCCACTAAACTTCAAAATCTAGCTCAAAAATTTCTTGGTACCTTTCGCTTTCCAGATCAAATGTAAACATTTTTGTCTCTAAATTTATAAAATATATTCATTCCTCAACTGCAGCACTTTTTACATTATTACCAGTAACTAACATCATTGTGTTTTCCACTTAACTGTGGGTTCCTTTACCATATTTTAGAGTCCTTGATTCCAACACCTAGCACATAGCCTGGTATTTGGTAGGGGCTTAGGAATATTAATTAAATCACAAAATAACTGTCTGACTAACTACCTGGACACCAAGGTATGAGAAAATATGGCCAATGTAGGATATTCTGGGTAGGGAGTCCAGCTGGATTCAACATATATTTGTTACTAATTAAAAATTTTCCTTCCAAAACAACAAAAACTTAACTCGCCAATTCTATGAGTTAGAAATTTAGGCATGGCTCAATTTGGTCCTCAGGCTCAGGGTCTTTCGCAAAGTTGCAGATCGTGGGCCAGGTCTGCGGTCATTTCCAGGCTTGACTGGAGAAGGTCTGCTTCCAGGCTTACTCATGTGGTGCTGGCAGAGGCTGCCTGCCACAGAGGGCTTTACATCAGCTCAGAAACAGCTGAAGATGCTTCCAGAGAGAAAGGTGGGTGCTAGATCATGAAGGCCACACTTGTATACCATGCTAAAGAATCTGGAATTTATGCAAATGACCACTGAACCTTCAAAATGATTATCATGTGATAATTAATACATTAGAAAGATTATTCTGAATATTTAAAATGTTTCAGATAAATCCACTGGATTTGACTATGGTGATACCAGAAGCAGGAAAGCTACTTAAAAGGCAAACATACCAAGGGTTAGGTCCAGCTTAGTAGTTTTCATTTTTACATTTAGTAAATAGTTTTTATTTTGCTTACATTTTTTAAGATTATTTTAGTCCAGGTGTGGTGGCTCACGCCTGTAATCCCAGCACTTTGGGAGGCCCAGGCGGGCGGATCACGAGGTCAGGAGATTGAGACCATCCTGGCTAACATGGTGAAACCCTGTCTCTACTAAATATACAAAAAAAATTAGCCGGGCATGGTGGTGGGTGCCTGTAGTCCCAGATACTTGGGAGGCTGAGGCAGGAGAATGGTGTGGACCCGGAAGGCGGAGCTTGCAGCAAGCTGAGATGGCGCCACCGCTCTCCAGCCTGGGCGACAGAGCGAGACTCCGTCTCAAAAAAAAAAAAAAAAAAAGATTATTTTAAATATTTAAAAAACACAGTAGAAATTATGTTTAAATTTAAATAGGGTATTTTAGTCAATGGTTATATCTTGCATGTGTAACAAGGGTACATTTGGAAAGAGATTTAAAAACAAGAAAGATATGTCAAGGAAAGATTATGAAACTGCCCTGGACTAGGAGACATGCTGCTATGGTCCTGGAAGAAGCTAAAAGACATCAGTGGAAAAACTGGAAATCTAGAGTTTAGTTAACAGTATAGGCCAGGCGCAGTGGCTCACTCCTGTAATCCCAGCACTTAGGGAGGCCAAGGTGGGCAGATCAAGCGGTCAGGGGTTCGAGACCAGCCTGGCCAACATACGAAACCCTGTCTCTACTAAAAATACAAAAATTAGCTGGGTGTGGTGGTGGGCACCTGTAATCTTAGCTACTTGGGAGGCTGAGGCAGGAGAATCCCTTGAACCTGGGAGGTGGAGGTTGCAGTGAGCTGAGATCGTGCCATTGCACTCCAGCCTGGGCGACAAGAGCAAGACTCCATCTCAAAAAACAAAACAAAACAAAAAGTATAAAAATATCTAGAGTTTAGTTAATAGTATCATACCAGTGATAATTTTTTAATTTTAATAAGTGTACCATGGGAAGATACATTTTTTAAATGACAGGAAGCTGGGTAAAGCTATACACCTGTACTATCTTTGCAACTCTTCTGCAAATCTATTTCAAAATAAAATGCTTAAAAAATAAAGAAGAAAAACAGGAGGGAAATAACATATAACACTTAGATATGTAGCTGACAATTCCAGAACAAACTTGGATGTGACTGCTGTTAGAAATCACTGGTCTTGTTGTATTGAGAAAAACAACTTAAAATCAAGCTCAGTGGGTGGTAGATGGTGGAAATGCTGCCAGACTTCAGGCTCTGTATCTCTGTGAGGAAACAGCTCACCATATTCTCAGGAGTTATTCATGCTGATAAAAATAAATCAGGAAAAAGCCCTTTGGGGAAAATCTGCAATTCTGTATTAATCTGGTAGAATTTTTATGACTTTTGTCCAAAAATCCATAGTTCATATTTAAAGGGAAAGTAGAGCTCCATTATATGATGAGCTAAGTGTATACCCTGGAGCACAAAGAGAGAATTCGTGTTTTTCTCCTGACATGCAGAAACAGGTAGCAAGAGAAATTTATGTTCTTTTGAGTATAAAGGAAGGACCCTTTGCAGACCGCTTTTCGTTTTTGTTTTTTCTTTCCAAATTGTATGGTTTGGTCCCTATGTCCAAATATAACTGTTCCAGGGATCATGGTGGATGGGAGGCAGGACTAGATTGCAGCTCCAGACAGAGCAGCACGCGGAGGCTCACCTTGTGAATTTTAGCTCCAGATTGTCTGCAGGAACAAACCAGCAATCCCGAGAGAAACCACAGACCTTCTGAAGGAAGTAGACTGCTCCTGCAGAACCCGGGAAATACCCAAATACTGTGAGTCCCCCAGCTGCGGAAGTGGGAAAGGGAGACCCTCCTCTCCCTAACACACACATCCGCTGGAGAAGCTGAAGGTCTGTTTGTGGGAGAAGTTTCCGACTTTACTTGGAGCTGAATCAAGTTAGAGAGCTGAGTGAAATACAGGGGTAGAGGAAGCAGCAGAAAGGCCCTGGGAGCTCACTGGGTCCCCAAACAGCCCATTCCTGCCTGACACCACAGAGATGGATCCATCAGGAGGGTGGCCAGAGGAGCAGGGCGGTAAAACTCCACAGGGAGAAGGAATTCCCTAGCTGAACTTTGTAACAATTTGAATAGGTGAGAAGCCTCCTGGCCAGAACTCCGGGGAGGGAGCAAATCTTGTGTACAGACTTCACAGGTGGAGGAAGAACTAAAGCCCTTTTCTTTTGCAGTGAGGAAGCGGATAGCCTCAGGCAAGTTTTCAAGCCTGTCTAGCCTCCACCTGGAAACAGACTCGGGGCTGTTGCTGGGGGCACAGTGGGAGTGAGACGGGCCCTTTGGTTTGCACAGGAGCTGGGTAAGGCCTGTGACTGCCAGCTTTCCTCTACTTCCCTGACAGCTTGTGTGACTCAGCAGAGACAGCCATAATCCTACTAGGTATACAACTCCAGTGACCTGGGACTCTTACCCCCAACCCCCACAGCAGCCAAAGCAAGACCCACCCAAGGAAAGTCTGAGCTTGGACATGCCTAGCTCCGCCCCCACCTGATGGTCCTTCCCTACCCACCCTGGTAGCAGAAGAAAAAAGGCATATACCACCCATCCCTCTTCACACTACTACAGCTGATGCTTTCTGGAAAGCGCCACCCCTGGCAGGAGGCCAATAAGCACAAAAATAGAGCATTAAACCGCCAAAGCTAAGAACTCTCATGGAGTTCATTGCACCCTCTGCCACTTCCACTGGAATAGACACTGGTATCCACAGCTGAGAGACCCACAGATGGTTCACATCACAGGAGTCTGTGCATACAACCACCAGTACCAGCCTGGAGCTGGGTCATCTTGCTGCATGGCTAGACACAGAAGAGAGACAACAACCACTGTAGTTTGGCTCACAGGAAGCCACATCCATAGGAAAAGGACAAGGGTACTACATCAAGGGAACGCCCTGTGGGACAAAAGAATCTGAACAACAGCCTTCAGCCCTAGACCTTCCCTCTAACAGAGTCTACCCAAATGAGAAAGAACTAGAAAAACGACCCTGGTAATATGATAAAACAAGGCTCTTCCCACTCCAAAAAAAATCACACTAGTTCAACAGCAATGGACCCAAACCAAGAAGAAATCCCTGATTTACCTGAAAAAGAATTCAGGAGGCTAGTTATTAAGCTAATCACGGAGCGACCAGAGAAAGCTGAAGCCCAATGCAAGGAAATCCAAAAAATGATACAAGAAGTGAAGGAAGAAATATTCAAAAAAATAGATAGCTTAAAGATAAAACAATCAAAAATATAGGAAACTTTGAACACACTTTTAGAAATGCAAAATGCTCTGGAAAGTCTCAGCAATAGAACTGAACAAGTAGAAGAAAGAAATTCAGAGCTCAAAGACAAGATCTTTGAATTAACCCAATCCAACAAAGACAAAGAAAAAAGAAGAACATATGAACAAAGTCTCCAAGAAGTCTGGGATTATGTTAAGCGACCAAACCTAAGAATAATCAGTGTTCCTGAGGAAGAAGATAATTCTAAAGGCTTGGAAAACATATTTGGGGAAATAATTGAGGAAAACTTCCCTGGCCTTGCTAAAGACCTAGATATCCAAATGCAAGAAGCACAAACATCACGTGGGAAATTCATCCCAAAAAGATCTTCACCTAGGCATATTTTCATCAGGTTATCCAAAGTTAAGACAAAGGAAAGAATCTTAAGAGCTATGAGGCAGGAACACCAGGTAACCTACAAAGGAAAGCCTATCAGATTAATAGCAGATTACTCAACAGAAACCCTACGAGCTAGAAGGAATTAGGGCCCTAAATTCAGTCTCCTCAAACAAAACAATTATCAGCCAAGAATTTTGTATTCCTCAAAACTAAGCATCATGAATATGAAGGAAAGATACAGTCATTTTCAGACAAACAAATGCTGAGAGAATTCACCATTACCAAGCCACCACTACAAGAACTGCTAAAAGGAGCTCTAAATCTTGAAACATATCCTGGAAACACGTCAAAAAAGAACCTCTTTAAGCATAAATCACACGGGACCTATAACACAAAAATAGAAGTTAAAAAGCAAAAGCAAAAAAACACACACAAAAGCAAAGTACACAGGCAACAGAGAGCACGATGAATGCAACAGTACTTCACATTTTCAATACTAACGCTGAATGTAAATGACCTAAATGCTCCATTTAAAAGATAATACAGAACTGTAGAATGGGTAAGAATTCACCAACCAACTACCTGCTGCCTTCAGAAGGCCCACCTAACACATGAGGACACACATAAACTTAAAGTAAAGGGGCAAAAAAAGGCATTTCATGCAAATAGACACCAAAAGCAAGCAGGAGTAGCTATTCTTATATCCAACAAAACAAACTTTAAAGCAACAGTGGTTAAAAGAGACAAAGACATTATATTATGGTAAAAAGGCCTTGTCCAACAGGAAAATATCACAATCCTAAACATATATGCACCTAACACTGGAGCTCCCAAATTTATAAAACGATTACTAATAGACCTAGAAAATGAGACAGACAGCAACACAATAATAGTGGGGGACTTCAATACTCCACTGACAGCACTAGGCAGGTCATAAAGACAGAAAGTCAACAAAGAAACAATGGATTTAAACTATACCTTGGAACAAATGGACTTAACAGATATATACAGAATATTTCATCCAACAACTGCAGAATACACATTCTATTCAACAGCTCATGAAACTTTCTCCAGGATAGATCATATGCTAGGCCATAAAACAAGCCTCAATAAATTTAAGAAAATGGAAATTATATCATGCACTCTCTGAGACCACAGTGGAATAAAACTGCAAATCAACTCCAAAGGAACATTCAAAACCATGCAAATATATGGAAATTAAATAACCTGCCACTAAATGAGCCTTGGGTCAAAAATGAAATCAAGATGAAAATTAAAAAGTTCTTTGAACTGAATGAATATAATGACAAAACCTATGAAAATCTCTGGCATACAGCAAAGGTGGTGCTAATAGGAAAGCTCATAGCCCCAAACACCTACATTGAAACGTCTGAAAGAGGACAACTAGACAATCTAAGGTTACAACTCAAGGAACTAGAGAAACAAGAACCAACAAAACCCAAACCCAGCAGAAGAAAGGAAATAACCAAGATCACAGCAGAACTAACTGAAATTGAAACAAACAAACAAAAAATACAAAAGATAAATGAAGCAAAAAGCTGGTTCTGAAAAGATAAATAAAATTGATAGGCCATTAGCAAGATTAACCAAGAAAAGAAGAGAGATAATCAAAATAACCTCACTAAGAAATGAAACAGAAGATATTACAACTGATACCACTGAAATACAAAAGACCATTCAAGGCTACTATGAACACTTTTATGCACATAAACTAGAAAACCTAGACGAGATGGATGAATTCCCGGAAAAATACAACCCTCCTAGCTTAAATCAGGCAGAATTAGATACCCCCAATGGAGCAATAACAAGCAGTGAGATTGAAAGGGTAATTTTAAAATTACCAACAAAAAAATGTCCAGGACCAGAAAGATTCACAGCAGAATTCTATCAGATGTTCAAAGAAGAATTGGTATCAATCCTTTTGACACTATTCCACAAGACAGAGAAAGAAGGAACCTGCCGTAATTCATTCTGTGAAGCCAGCATCACCCTAAACCAAAACCAAGAAAACACATAACCAAAAAAGAAAAGTACAGACTGATATCCTTGATGAATATAGATGCTAAAATCCTTAAGAAAATACTAGCTTACCAAATCCAACAATATATCAAAAAGATAATCCACTATGATCAAGTGGGTTTCATACCAGGGATGCAGGAATGGTTTAAGATATGCAAGTCAATAAATGTGATATACCACATAAACAGAATTAAAAAAAAAACACATGATCATGTCAATAGATGCAGAAAAGCATTCGACAAAATCCGGCATCGCTTTATGATTAAAACTCAGCAAAATCGGCATACAAGGGACATACCTTAATGCCATACCTAAAAGCCATCTATATCAAAACCACTGCCAACATAATACTGAATGGGAAAAAGTTGAAAGCATTCCCTCTGAGAACTGGAACAAGACAAGAATGCTCACTCTCACCACTCCTCTTCAACACAGTGCTGGAAGTCCTAGTCAGTGCAATCAGACAAGAGAAAGAAATAAAGGACATCCAAATTGGAAGTTGAACTGTCACTGCTGACGATATGATGGTTTACCTTGAAAATGCTAAGGACTTCTCCAGAAAGCTCCTAGAATTGATAAAAGAAATCAGCAAAGTTTCCAGATACAAGATTAATATACACAAATCAGTAGCTCTTCTATATACCAACAGTGACCAAGCAGAGAATCAAATCAAGAACTCAACCCCTTTTACAATAGCTGCAAAAAAATTAAAATACTGAAGAATATACCTAACCAAGTAGTTGAAAGACCTCTACAAGGAAAACTACAAATTACTTCTGAAAGAAATCATAGATGACACAAACAAATGGAAACACACCCCATGCTCGTGGATGGGTATAATCAATATTGTGAAATGACCATAGTGCCAAAAGCAATCTACAAATTCAATGAAATCCCTATCAAAGTACAATCATCATTCTTCACAGAATTAGAAAAAATAATTCTAAAATTCATATGGAACCAAAAAAGAGCCTGCATAGCCAAAGCAAGACTAAGCAAAATCTAGAGGCATCACACTACCTGATTTTAAACTATACTATAAGGCCATAGTCACCAAAACAGCATGGTATGGGTATAAAAATAGGCACATAGACCAATGGAACAGAATAGAGACTGAGAAATAAACCCAAATGCTTAGAGCCAACTGATCTTTGACAAAGCAAACAAAAACATAGTGGGGAAAGGACACCCTTTTTAACAAATTGTGCTGGGATAATTGGCTAGCCACATGTAGGAGGATGAAACTGGATCCTCATCTCTCATCTTATTCAAAAATCAACTCAAGATGGATTAAGGACTTAAACCTAAGACCTGAAACTACAAAAATGCTAGGAGAAAACATTGGAAAAACCTTCTAGACTTTGGCTTAGGCAAGGATTTCATGACCAAGAACCCAAAAGCAAATGCAATAACAACAGATAAATAGCTGGGACCTAATGAAACTAAAGGACTTTTGCACAGCAAAGGGAACAGTCAGCAGAGTAAACAGACAACCCACAGAGTGGGAGAAAATTTTCACAATCTATACATCTGACAAAGGACTAATATCCAGAAACTCAAATCAGTAAGAATAAAACAACTCCCTCAAAAGTGGGCTAAGGACATGAATAGACAATTCTCAAAAAAAGATATACAAATGTCCAACAAACATGAAAAAATGTTCAACATCACTAACGATCAGGGAAATGCAAATCAAAACCACAATGCAATACCACCTCACTCCTGCAAGAATGGTCATAATCAACAAATAAAAAAACATGAGATGTTGGCATGGATGCAGTGATCAGGGAACACTTCTACACTGCTGGTGGGAATATAAACTAGTACAGCCACATGGAAAACAGTGGAGATTCCTCAAAGAACTACAAGTAGAACTACCATTTGATCAAGCAATCCCACTACTGGGTATCTACCCAGAGAAAAAGAAGTCATTATTTGAAAAAGATAATTACACACGCATGTTCATAGCAGCACAATTCACGATTGCAAAATTGTGGAACCAACCCAAATACCCATCAATCAGTGAGTGGATAAAAAACTGTGATATATATGTGTGAGTGTGTGTGTGTGTGTGTGTGTGTGTGTGTGTGTATATATATATATATATATATATATATATATATAATGAGATACTATGCAGCCATAAAAAGGAACATATTAACAGCATTTGCAGTGACCTGGATGAGATTGGACACTATTATTCTAAGTGAAGTAACTTAGAAATGTAAAACCAAACATCTTATGTTCTCACTGATATGTGGGAGCTAAGCTATGAGGACACAAAGGCATAAGAATGATACAATGGACTCTGGGGACTTAGGGGAAAGAGTGGAAAGAGATTGAGGGATAGAAGACTACAAATATGGTGCAGTGTATACTGCAAAATCTCACACGTCACCACTAAAGAACTTACTCATGTAACCAAATAACACCTGTACCCCAATAACTTATGGAAAAAAATGAAAGAAAGAAGGAAAAAAAGCAAATAAAATAAAATAAATGAAATTAAAACAAAAACAAAAACAAGTATAACTGTTTTACTCACCTGTCCCCTAAGGGAACAGAGTTTTCCAAAAGAGGTAATTTCGGCTAGTTATCAGTATAGTGGTACCTAGGGTTAGCTCAGTAAATGGTTTTTTTGAGACGGAATCTCGCTGTCGCCCAGGCTGGAGTGCAGTGGCGCGATCTCAGCTCACTGCAGGCCCCGCTCCCCGGGGTTCACCCCATTCCCTCGCCTCAGCCTCCCAAGTAGCTGGGACTACAGGCACCCACCACTTCGCCCGTCTAATTTTTTGTATTTTCAGTGGAGACGGGGTTTCACCGTGTTAGCCAGGATGGTCTCCATCTGCTGACCTCGTGATCCACCTGCCTTGGCCTCCCAAAGTGATGGGATTACAGGCGTGAGCCACCACGCCCGGCCAGTAAATGTTTTTTAATTGACTCATTTTAGCTGTGCAATACTTTACAAGAAACTGGGCATTATAGATCCTGAGTAAATAAGCCACAGAAAGAAGGCATTATTTTAGATTAAAAAGTCAACAACCCTCAATATATCTACTTTTAATTTCAGATTTGCAGGCAGATCTTAACGGTAGCTGTACTGCAATGTCTGGCTTTTTTAACAAAGCCGCTTTCAGAGGTGCTACTGTTTGTACCTCATTTTTTCCTCTCCAAAGGCTAACTTGAATACTATGAATTACAAGACAAGTAAATGCCTAATCAATACAGAAGAAACCTTAAGAGGCAAGACGTCCAAACTTATAGAAAGGCATTTTATTCAATTTAAAAAAAAAAAAAAAACAGTGGCCATCAATTGCAGATAGGATGCAAATATCAAATAACCAGCAAATTTAACTGACTGCCTACTTCACGCTTAGTATTACAAAAGCTCAGCAAGGAAAAGAAAAACTATGTATTTCCTTAAAATGACTATGACGAACCGAATTGTGTCTCCCCCTAAAATTCACATGTTGAAGTCCTGCCTTCAGTGCGATGGTATTTGGAGGTCAGCATTTGAGAATTAATTGGGTTAACATGAGGTCGTGAAGGTGGGGCTCTCACCAAGGGATTAGTACCCTTATAAGAAGAAACAAAAGAAAGCATGCTTCCACACACTGTCTCTCTACTATGTGAGGACACAGGAAAAGGCAGATGGCTGTAAACAAGGAAGAGTCCTCGCTGGAGAACCAAATCGGCCAGCACCTTGATCTTGGACTTCCCAACCTCCGAATCTGTGAGAAATAAATTTCTGTTGTTTAAACCACCCAGTCTGGTATTTTGTTACGACAGCCTGAGCTGACAAATGCAGATATTAAGCTTTTTAGTGCCTAAAGCTGACATAAAATGACACTCAACAAAAATAGAGCAGGTTACTAAGTCCTAAATTGTGAGGTGTAACATGCTTTGAACAAATGAGAAAAATAATGAAAATGGGACTGATCTAGGAACAGGCTTTGGAGAATTTGGGCCTGAATCTCATCTTTACAGGACTTTCCCAGTCCCCTGTCATCTGAACTCACAAATGTCTTCAGCCTGTAGGGTCAGGTCCCTGCCTGTCCCATATCCATTCTGACCATGCCTATCCTTACCAGCCAGCAGGTCCTATAAGATATTTGTTGCTTTATAGCTGGCTAACTGCCAGAGGGAGGCCCTATTCCTTGATGCCTACTACCAGGTTGCTGTCTGGCCATATTCTCTTACTGAGTTGGCCAGCCCTCATGGTTGGGCCTTTGCTCTAATTACCCTTCTTGGACTTTGTTTTCTCACTGAAATGGGAACCTACATGCTGAGCTCCCACAGGAGATGGGAAGAAATTTGATGAAGTGGAGCAAAGGGAGATAAGAGGCTTTCTGGAATTATGGGCAGGAATGAAGACATGCAGTTGAAACTAAGTATAGTATTATTATGAACTAACCTAAACCAAATTTCCACCCCTCACCGGTAACACTACATGAACTAGGCTAGGGAATAATGGGAAATAAAACCAAGGGGGCCAAATTATGTGGAACTTGGGTTAGACTGTGTCTCCAGTTTATAGCGGCAAGCAGATGAAAGGTAGCAACAATAAGGAGTATTTGTTGTTTAAACCACCCAGTCTGGTATTTTGTTATGAGAGCCTGAGCTGACAAATGCAGATATTAAGCTTTTTAGTGCCTAAAGCTGACTAATAGGTTAGTTTTCACTAATTGTGATATTCCACTAGCATAATTGCTAGCAAGAACTGGTTGCTGGCAAATTGGTAATTCACCACCCAAATAAATTAACATCCAAATAATCGAGAATTAGCTGTATGCAGCAAAGTATCCAGTGTAGACAGAATAAGTTTATAGGAAAGAAAGTGCTTTCTATTATTTCATTTTATTTTCTAGTATCTGAATGGTTAAGAAACTAGTGAGAAATGAAGAGGTAAAGCAATGACAGATGTCATAAACTTCTCTATAGTTTCAGAAAGTAGTCTGCAAACTTTAGCGTGCGTCAGAATCATCTGGATATGAAGTTTCTGGAGTGGGGGTGGGTAGGGGAAGGCAGACTGAGAATTTATGAGAAGGCAGACTGGGAACATCAACATGTTCCCAGATGATGTTGATGCTGCTGGTTCAAGGATCACTAGGTGATAAATGCTAGTCTAAGAAAAGAGCCCTTGATCATTTTTGCCTGAGAAAAATCAGTGCTAAGAGTTATGTCTAACTGCCTCTTTTTACTCAAGAGAGTTTGACAGACCACTGTCTTCCATCCACACGATTAGAAAACCTCTCCCTAAAAATATGAAAAATATTTCTTATCATTAAAATGTGTTATTGCCCAACAAAGATAAGCTGGGGAGTGAGAAACATGAAACATTCTTTCCATTTGATTATTTTAATACACTAAGTATGTCATAAGATAAAATAGTAAACATCAAAGAAGAAAAAAAAAGAAAATTCATTTCATTTAGTTGCCTTGCCTCATATAACCCTGACCTGAATTAGAATTAAGACTGAATTTCACATACGATTTAGACCATGAAAGTGGTCAAACCTTGTTTATTTTATAAACAGTAATTTGATAATATCTTTATATAATAGGTAACCCAATTAACAGTTTAATAATGCCATCAGTATAAAAACTATTACATTCATTTAAAATAAAAAAGCATGAGAAACTTTGGGAGGTACTATATAATCACTCTGCATATGTACTGTCTTCAGACTCTGAAGATTGAAGTGGAATATTTGTTCTGTGATTTAAAGTATTTTCGTAAACTTTAGGGCATAATACTTTTAAAAGCAAAAGATTCCTATGCTACTTGGAAATGACTAATTGTTCTTTGGCTGTAGCAATAAGTAACTACTTGAACCAGTTACAAACTGGACCTAATCTATTATATCAAGGCAACTCACACCAAAATTTGCCGATTCTGGGACTCCTTGCTTTCCTAAACCCTGTGTAAGTTCAATGCTCTTCTTTTCTCAGAGACTATGCTTACAAGTACAGCTTGTCCTTAATAAGCAATAAACACAGTTTAATGAGCAAAAAGCTCAGCTTTTTCTTTTAAGTACTTCCTTTGGTACTGCACATAAGGATTATCAACGGTATGGGGCTGATTATCTATACTTCCTAATACCCATTTTGGAAAATATATGATTATGTCACAAAGCAGTAGAATCCACAGTAGTGGTTCTCCATGATGGGGGAGGAAAGAATTTTGTTCCCAGAGGACATTTGGCAAACTCTGGAGATATTTTTCCTTGTCACTGCTGAGGAGAAAGGATGATTACTGGCATCTGGTGGTTAGAGAACATGGATGCTGCCAAATATGCTAGGATGAACAGAATGAAACTGGATCCTCATCTCTCACCTTACTAAAAAATCAACTCAGGATGGATCAAGGACTCAGATCTAAGACCTCAACTATAAAAACTTCTAGAAGATAACATTGGACAAACCTTTCTAGACATTGGCTTTGGCAAAGACTTCACGACAAACAACCCAAAAGCAAATGCAACACAAATGAAGATACTAAACTAAAGAGCTTCTGCACAGCAAAGGGAACAGTCAGCAGAGTAAACAGACAACCCACAGAGTGGGAGAAAATCTTCACAATCTATACATCCAACAAAGGACTAATATCCAGAATCTACAATGAACTCAAACAGATTAGCAAGAAGAAAACAAACAATCCCATCAAAAAGTGGGCTAAGGACATGAATAGACAATTCTCAAAAGCGGCTATACAAATGACCAACAAGCACACAAAAAAAATGCTCAGCATTACTAATGATCAGGGAAATGCAAATCAAAACCACAATGCAATGCCACCTCACTCCAGCAAGAATGGCCATAATCAAAAAATCAAAAAATAATAGATTTTGGTGTGGATGGGGTGAAAAGTGAACACTTCTACACTGTTGGTGAGAATGCAAACTAGTACAACCACTATGAAAAACAGCGTGGAGATTCCTTAAAGAACTAAAAGTAGAACTACCATTTGATCCAGCAATCCCACTTATTGGTTATCTATCCAGAGGAAAAGAAGCCATTATATAAAAAGATATTTGCACATGCATGTTTATAGCAGCACAATTCACAATTGCAAAAATATGGAACCAGCCCAATTGCTCATCAGTCAACGAGTAAATACAGAAATTGTGGTGTATGTATATATAAGACGGAATGCTACTCAGCCATAAAAAGGAACGAATTAATGGTATTCGCAGCAACCTTGATAGAACTGGAGACTATTATTCTAAATGAAGTAACTCAGGAATGGAAAACCAAACATTGTATGTTCTCATTCATAAGAGGGAGCTAAGCTATGAGGCTGCAAAGGCAGAAGAATGATACAATGGACTTTGGGGACTCAGTGGAAAGGGTGGGAGGGCAGTGAGGATAAAAGACTACAAATTGGATTCAGCGTATACTGCTCAGGTGATGGGTGCACCAAAATCTCACAAATCACCACTAAATAACTTATGTAACCAAATAACACCTGTTTCCCAAAATCCTATGGAAATAAAACAAAAAAACAGTCTGGGCATGGTGGCTCACACCTGTAATCTTAGCACTTTGGGAGGCCGAGGTGGGTGGATCATGAGGTCAAAAGATCGAGACCATCCTGGCCAATGTGGTGAAACCCTGTCTCCACTAAAAATGCAAAAATTAGCTGGGTGTGGTGGCATGCACCTGTAGCGCCAGCTACTCGGGAGGCCGAGGCAGGAGAATTGCTTGAACCCAGGAGGCAGAGGTTGCAGCGAGCCGAAATCACGCCACTGCACTCCAGCCTGGCGACAGAGCAAGACTCCATCTCAAAAAAAAAAAAACAAAAAAACAAAAAACAACTAAGTTTTTAAACTGGGTTTTTCTTTTCTTAGAAAGAGGCCCTCTTGCCTCTCGAAATCATGCTGTCATTAAATAAAATTGAGCAAGAGTACAATAGAGTTTCCTTTCCAAGAACTCTGATTTTTCCAAGGGAAAGACTCCAAACTGTTGCCTAAAAAATGACATTGGAATGGTGCTGAAAGATGCATTCCTATTGCTGTGTTGCATTAAAATTTTTTTGAGCATCTTAATTGAAATTGTTCTACTACACATGGAGCACAAAGGACCTAGCTGGTGGTAGTAAATGACTTTTTAATTTTCTCCTTCTCTGAAGCAATGAGAGGCAGGATAAGTGGTCTTTCCAATATGTTGGAGTATTAAAATTATGTTATTTTAGTGGAAAAAATGCTGAGACATACACTCAGTTCAGACATTCAAATGTGCTCACTTGCTGTCTTGTAAACAGAGTCACAACTACTGACAACACTTTGAAGTCTTCTTAGTCATTACTCAGACTGAGATGGGTTTGTCGCCTTAGACACGTAATTGGCCCATAATTTTCAGCCTTACTAAATAACTTTATAAAAGAAGAGTCATAATTATTCATATTCAAGGTGATTTCAGGAATAGAGACCAAAAGAAACCTGCAAATACTTAAGCTGTTGCCCACATCATTTTCAATACATATCACTTATATGTATTGATATTCTTTATGAGAAAGTTTTAAAGTCATAATCTGTAAGACACAGGAATGCTTTTATGTTTCTGAAAACTGCTCTTGACCCTTTTCAGTGAAACTGAATTTTAATGTGACATTCCAATTTCTTAATAGAAACTCACTTAATCTTAGAAACCATAAAGTTAAATTGGCTTTAACCCCTTTAGTATGCATGAAATGAATGTGATAATTGCACTAAGATACATTTGCTTTTATAATTAGGTATTATTGTGAAAATCTTCTTTTTTGCCAGTTAAGTGTTTTTCTCCCATATTCAAGGATAAAGTGGAAACAAAGGTCAATTCCAGAGAAAGCTCGTCAAATAAAAGTTCAACATACTCTTGAAACTTGTATTGCTAAGATCTTGTATAAATAAATATTATGTAATTAGGATTTTAAAAAAAGAATGCTTTTATAAGGAAATTAAACCTTTCTATGGCTTTTCAAATAATTGTGATTAAATGGCAAAACTATCTCTTATTTCAGCATTTATCATCTGGACCAGATTTCTAATATTATTCTGACTTTTCAGTCTTTTCTTTTCAAAATCTATCTTTTTTAGGTGATAATTTATCATCCTCAGACTGTAATCTCAGTCACTGTGTCATCATATTGAAAGTCGGAAATTCATGGTTAGTAAATCTCTGAGGAAAGAAGTCAGCAAAAATCAGAGACATCATTTTGAATCTAGTGCTGTGATACTGTTTGGATGTTTGTTCCCTCCAGATGCCATATGAAAATGTGATCCCAAGTGTTGGAGGTGGGGCCTAGTGGGAGGTGTTTCAGTCATGGGGGTGGATCCCTCATGAATGGCTTCGTGCCCTCCCCATGGTAATAAGTTCATGGGAGGGCTGGTTGTTTAAAGAGCCTGGCATCTCCCCAACCCTTGCTGCCTCTCTTACCATGTGACACGCCTGCTCCCCCTTTGCTGTCCACCATGAGTAGAAGCTTCCTGAGGTCTCACCAGAAGCAATGCTGGTGCCATGCTTATACAGCCTGCACAACTGTGAGCCAAATAAACTCTTTTCTTTATAAACTACCCAATCTCAGGCATTCCTTTATAGCAAGCCAACATCAACTAATACACGCTGAGTTTCTCAATAGTTTAATAGCCCAACAAAATTGGTGGACCAAAAATATTTTTGAAAGAGTTTTATATTTGTTGTTAAAAGGGGGCTAATATATCATGGAAAAATATCAAAACATTTTTTGATATTCTTAAAGTTTATGATAAAAAAACATTTAAACATATTTGGGGTTTAAAATAGCCGCCCCCACACTTAAGCACAGGCTGCCTTAATACACTTCCTGATAACAAGTGTGTAGGTGTCTTTGCAACACAATTAGAGAAGTGACAAATAAAAACTTTGCAACAAGGAAAACACAAATCTAGACATGACTGTTTCATCTCTATGTAGTAATCTCTCTAAATGAAAGAATATCACAGAAATGGAGAAATATCCAGGACATACCATCAGAGAAATTCTGTCCCTTCCTCACTTGGAATGTATTTCTGCAGTGAACAAGTAAATTTGGTTCACAAGTGATTCCCTAAAATTTCTAGTTGCTCCCAATATTTTTACATGAGTGCCGTTACTACAACTTCAAAATATGCTGGCCATAAAGAATACATTATCAAAATTACATAAAAGCAACAAAATCAAATCCCAACCACTTACAGTTCTGTATTTATCTCCTTTCTTCAAGGAAATGTCAACCCTTCAGAAGCTCAGCCTTTGTAATTACATACTGCCTTCAATCAGGTGGGAGGAATCCAAAGTCTCAAAACCTTCACAGCAGCTTCTAATCCTGGTGTGCATTGGAATCACCTGGATAACTTTTTATTAAATAGTAGCCATGACTGCTCTCTAGAATCTAACTTAATTGATCTGGGGAGGGGCCCCTAATAATGGAATGTTCTCAAAGCTCCCCAGGTGATTTGCCTATGCAGTCAGGGCTAAGAAGCCCTGTTCTAAACCTAATATATATTCAAACTGAAATAAGACATCTTGGCTCTTAATTTCTTTAACATCAACTGTTAATTTTTATATAGAAAACAAACATTTAAAGGTTTAGCAACTGAAGTCATTGCTGCAAAAATTAAGTGATATCCTTAGTTTCAGAATTTTTTGCCAACTGACATATTAAATGAACCAGAAAACACTCACCTACATTCTTACCCTGTAATGATGAGAATCAGAAGACGGACTAGACTCGCTAACAGAGAATCCCAGCTCCTCAGAATTTCCTCAGCTGGATTTGAGAAAGTATGAGTCTTTACTGATCTGTCCTATTTCAACATCTCACTTTACTAAAAGCCTTGAGTGACTTGCCACCACCCACTTCTGTTAGCACTCAACAAAATAAGATGAAGAAAGAGGGTTGTGCTGGGAAATGTTTAACTAGTTCTCTTGGGGTGAGATGGGGCACTTAGGGGATTTGCAATGTTTGCTGATTTCCACAGCACATATATTCCTACTCCCAATGTAGTTGATCTTAAGCTATTTAGATAGCTTAACAACTGGCTTGCAAAATTTTTTGAAAATTTCACAATTTCCTGAGCCAGTATAAGACAGGTCCAGCATTCCACTGTGAAATTACTAACGTGTTTGTGTATCAGAGTCCTTGCTTGGCAAGAATTGACATTTAGTTGCATCTGTCTTATTACTTGACATATCTCCCTATGAATATCAATTTGAAATTTTTGATTCACAATTGACATGAAGAACATTTCCCAGCCGAGGCTATACTTGAACTATGTTTGATCCACAATTGAGGTTCAACAATTCAGAGGGAAAAGGGTAAAATAGATAAGATTTTAGTGACTTTAAGAGGAAACCATCAAAAGAAAGAACTTCTATGATGAGCTGGATTCAGCTGTAAACCCTAAGAAGGAAGATTAGTAGTTCTTCTATAATAGGGGATGTGGTGTCTTGAAGGCCTAATTGAGCTGGATGAGCCATTAAGATATACTGAGTTTAACCTGTAACTTTGACAAAGTTATGAAATAATTTTACTAATATCTTATCGAAAAAGTCATAGAGGTTATGGGATTGGCTTGAAACCAGTTTTTGGGGGTTCAATTCCTTGTCAGAGGAATTGAACTTCCTATGTCAGAGGTCTTTGGTAGGGACTGGAGTTTCAGAGTAAGTAGTCAGAGGCTTAGAGCTATCAGGATCCAGAGATGTCATGCTATTGTTAGTAGAGTTCAGAATGAACACAGATATGGAAAGTTATCTAGATCCAGCTCCTTTGTGCAAGGGGAAAGAAAGAAATTGTATCAATGAGCTAAATGGTCTGCATCACTAAATTCAGTGTCAAATATGCTACAGGCTCCTCTATGTAAAGCCAGAGGAGGATCCATTCTCTTTACTTTTGCGAGTGACAGACCATCAAAAAAGCTGATAATCAGGCCAGGTATGGTGGCTCACGCCTGTAGTCCCAGCACTTTGGGAGGCCTAGGTGGGCAGATCACTTGAGGTCAGGAGTTCGTCGAGACCAGCCTGGCCAACATGGTGAAACCCCATCTCTATTAAAAATACAAAAATTAGCCGGACGTGGTGGCACGCACCTGTAATCCCAGCTACTAGGGAGGCTGAGGCAGAAGAATTGCTTGAACCCTGAAGGTGGAGGTTATGGTGAGCTGAGATTGTGCCACTGCACTCCAGAGCCTGGGTGACAGAGTGAGACTCTGTCTCAAAAACAAAAAAAAAAATGAAAAAGAGTTGGTAATCAGAATAGTTAGCTGAAAAAGCTGAGTTCTCAGAGAGGTCTTTGGTAGGGACTGGAGTTTCAGAGTAAGTAGTCGGAGGCTTAGAGCTATCAGGATCCAGCTTAACTATCAATAGCTTAATGTTATATGGCTAGGGACATAGAGGTAATTTACATTTCCTTTCATCCCTCTCCTGCAATTACATGTATAGGCAGACTAGCATAGTGCTCAAGAGTACAGTCAGGATCAGCCTAATTCCCAACTCCACCACTTAATATCTATGTGACCTTGGAACATTTCTCTGTGTACTAGTTTTCTCCTCTATAAAATGTAGATAATGATAACACCCACTTAATTGGGTTATTACAAGATTTAAATAAGATAATATGTGCAAAACATTCACCATAATGCCTTCATGGAACATTCTGTTATTTTTGCCTAGTGGCCATGAAGAAAACGTGGGCAAAAGATAATATAGGTGAGGCATATAGCATCATCCGCACTTGAAGGAAAAATATGTTAAAGAAATGAAATATCTTGCCCAAGATCAGATAGTTAGCAAACTGTAAATTAGAATTTGAACGTGAATCAGCCTGACCCTGAAGCTTCTGTTTTTCCCATACGCGTGTGGGAAAATGTCCTGTCTCCCAATGGGAGAGGACATAATAGTGCAAATAGATTCTCCAAGATGCTTACCTATCTTGGGGGTGGTTTGGATGACAAATATAATGCTAAGTTGTTGTTTTTTTATATAAAGAAGGGTCAGAGTTAGGACAGGGACACAAGCAATAAAGAATCCCTTCTAAACCCTGATTAAAGGAAAATTTGTTATATAATTTCCACTTTTATTTTAGATTCAGGGGTACATGTGCAGGTTTGGTACATGAGTATATTGAATGATGTTGAGATTTATTATGATTGTTCCCATCACCCAGGTACTGAGCATAGTACCCAGTAGCTTTTCAATCTTTATCTCATCTTCCCCTCTTCCCTCCCTGCTCTAGTAGTCCCCAGTGTGTATTGTTGCCATCTTTATGTTCATGAGTACCCTATGTTTAGCTCCTATTTATAAGTGAGAACATGCAGTATTTGATTTTCTCTTCCTGCATTAATTTGTTTAGGATAATGGCATCCAGCTGCACCCATGTTGCTGCAAAGGACATAATTTCATTCTTTTTATGGCTGCGTAGTATTCCATAGTATAAATGTGCCATATTTTCTTTATCCAATCCACCACTTATGGGCACCCAGGTTGATTCCATGTTTGCTATTATGAATAGTGCTGCAATGAACACATGAGTACATGCGTCTTTTTGGTAGAATGATTTATTTTCTTTTGGACATTTACCCAATAATCAGATTGCTGAGTCAAATGGTAGTTCTAAGTTATTTGAGAAATCTCCAAACTGCTTTCCACAGTGACTGAACTGATTTACATTCCCACCAACAGTGTTTAAGTGTTTCCTTTTCTTCACAACATCACCAGCTTCCGTTGTTTTTTGAACTTTTAGTAATTGCCATTCTGATTGGTATGAATAGTATCTCATTGTGGTTTTGATTTGCATTTCTGGTAGTAATGTTGAGCATTTTTTTCATATGTTTTTGGCTGCTTGTATGTCTTCTTTTCAGAAGTGTCTGTTCATGTCTTTTGCTCATTTTTTAATGGGGTTGTTTTTTGTTTGTTCAAGTGTTTAAGTTCCTTATAGAACCCAGATATTAGACTTTTGTTTGATGCATCATTTGTGAATATTTTCTTCTATTCTGCAGGTTGTCTGTTTATTCTGTTGATGGTTTCTTTGGCTGTGCAGAAGCTCTTTATTATAGTTAGGCCCCACTTGTCAATTTTTGTTTCTGTTATCATTGCTTTTGAGGACTTAATCATATATTCTTTCCCAAGACGAATATCCAGAAATGATGTTTCCTAGGTTTTTTTCTAGGATTCTTATAGTTTGAGGCCTTACATTTAAATCTTTAATCCAATTTTAGCTAATTTTTATATATAGTGAAAAGTAGGTGTCCAGTTTCATTCTTCTGCATATAGCTAGAGAGTTTTTCCAGCACCATTTATTAAGAAGTCCTTTCCTCAGTGCTTATTTTTGTTAACTTTGTCAACAATCAGATGGCTACAGATGTAAAACTTTATTTCTGGGTTTTCTATTCTGTTCCATTGGTCTATGTGTCTGTTTTTATGCCAGTACCATGCGGCTTTGGTTACTGTAGATTTATAGTATAGTTTGAGGTCAGGTAATGTGATGCCTCCAGGTTTGTTCTTTTTTAAATTTTTATTATTTTAAAAAATGTTTGTGGATACACAGTAGGTGTATATATCTATGGGGTACATGACATGCTTTGATACATGCATGCAATAAACAATAATCACATCATAGAAAATGGGGTATCCATTCCCTTAAGCATTTATCCTTTGTGTTACAAACAATCCAATTACACTCTTTTAGTTATTTTAAAATGTACAATTACATTATTATTTACTATAGTCATCCTGTTGTGCTATCAAATACTAGGTCTTATTCATTCTTTCTAACTATATATATTTTTGGTAATCATTACCCATTCCCACTGTCTATCTCCAAGAGTTCAATTGTTTTGTTTTTTAGTACTCACAAATGAGTGAGAATATGTGAAGTCTGTCTATGTCTGATTTATTTCACTTAACATAATGACCTCCAGTTGCATCCATGTTGTTGCAAATGGCAGGATCTCATTCTTTTTTATGGCTGAATAGTACTCCTTTGTGTATATGTATCACATTTTCTTTATACAACATCCATTGATGGACATTTAGGTAGCTTCCAAATCTTGGCTATTGTGAACAGTGCCGCAACAAATAGGAGTGCAGGTTATCTCTTCAGTATGCTGATTTGCTTTCTTTTGGTTATATACCTAGCAGTGGGATTGCTGGATCATATGGTAACTCTATTTTTAGTTTTTTGAGGAACCTCCAAACTGTTCTCCATAGTGGTTGTACTAATTTACATTCCCACCAACAATGTATGAGGGTTCCCTTTTCACCACATCCTCTACAGCATGTGTTATTACCTGTCTTTTGCATGAAAACCATTTGAGGCCCAGCACAGTGGCTCACCCCTATAATCCCAGCACTTTGGGAGGCCGGGTGGATCACCTGAGGTTAGGAGTTCGAGACCAGCCAGACCAACATGGAGAAACCCTGTCTCTACTAAAAATACAAAATTAGCCAGGCATGGTGGCGCATGCCTGTAATCCCAGCTACTCAGGAGGCTGGGGCAGGAGAATCACTTGAACCCAGGAGGCGTAGGTTGCAATGAGCCAAGATCATGCTATTGCACTCTGGCCTGGGCAACAAGAGTGAAACTCCATCTCAAAAAAAAAAAAAAAAAAAGAAAAAGAAAACCATTTCAACCGAGGTGAAGTGATATCTCATTGTAATTTTGATTTGCAGTTCCAGGAGCCTTTTGGCAGAGTCTTTAGGGTTTTCTAGGTATAGAAGCATATCATTAGCAGAGATAGTTTGACTTCATTTTCTATATGGATGCCTTTTCTTTCTCTTGCCTGACTGCTCTGCCTAGGACTGCCAGTCCTATGTTGAATAGGAGTGATGAGAATAGGCATCCTTGTCTTGTTCCAGTTCTCAAGGGGAATGCGTTCAGTTTTGCCTGCTCAGTATGATGTTGGCTGTGGGTTTGTCATAGATGGCTCTTATTATTTTGAGGCATGTTCCTTTGATGCCTTGGTTCTTGAAGCTTTTTCTATCATGAAGGGAGGTTTGATTTTATTAAAAGCTTTTTCAATGTCTTTTGAGATGATCATTTTTTTGTTTGTTTTTAGTTCTGCTTATATGATGAGTCACGTTTATTGATTAGTGTATGTTGAACCAACCTTGCATCCAAGCAATGAAACCTACTTGATCATGGTGAATTAACTTTTTGATGTGCTGATGGGTTCGGTTAGCTAGTATTTTGTTGAGGATTTTTGCATCTGTGTTCATCAGGGATAGGGGCCTGTAGTTTTCCTTTTTCATGGTGTCTTTGCCAGCGTTTGGTATCAGAGTGATGCTGGCTTCATAGAATGAGTTAGGCAGGAGTTGCTTCTCCTCATTTTTTTTTTTTTTTGGAACAGTTTCAGTAGAACTGCTACTAGCTTAGAGACAAATTTCTGCAGCAGAATTTCATTCTTTTGTTCCCACACTTCTCCTCTGCAGGCATTGCATTTCTCCATCCAGGGCATAAGCAAGAGTAAAGATATGTAGCTTAAACAGCAAGGTATTGGCTGGGTGCGGTGGCTCACGCCTCTAATCCCAGCATTTTGGGAGGCCGAGGTCGGTGGATCACGAGGTCAGGAGATCGAGCCCATCCTGGCTAACACGGTGAAACCCCATCTCTACTATACAAAATACAAAAAAAATTTAGCCGGGTGTGGTGGCGGGCGCCTGTAGTCCCAGCTACTCGGGAGGCCGAGGCAGGAGAATGGCATGAACCCAGGAGGTGGAGCTTGCAGTGAGTGGAGATCGCACCACTGCACTCCAGCCTGGGCGACAGAGCGAGACTCCGTCTCAAACAAACAAACAAACAAACAAAAACAGCAAGCTATTGCTTATTCTACATGGATGGGGGCTTTGTGTTCCATCATTCTTACTCACAGCCCCAGAGGTTCTGCTTCATGCCCTGGCAAGTGGCAGTAGCTTATCAACCAGCCAGCTGCTTTTCTCTACTGCCATTCTGGCCATCTTCTTCTTAGTTTTTGCTTCCCAGAAATAATAATGTATACCCTGTCCCTAAATGTAAGTGGTCAGACAAATTTGGCAAGCTCTAAAGTAAACAAACTGTAATATCAGAACCTTTAATATTTTAATGCTCATTAGATATATTTAAGAGGGAATGTAATATGCAACATTTGGAAATACTGCTTTAAAAATGCAGAGTGCTCATTGCCCACCCATACCATTTTCGTCAACCTTCATGATCTTCTGAAGGTGGTAGTTTCCATTCCTTTGCCCTTCTCCTCACTGACCAGTCCTGCAAACCAGCCCCACTAGCAAAAATATTCCATTAATAGCTGAAACCACAGTTCTTGCCCAATGAATTATAAGGTGTGGTGGCTCATGTCTTTAATCCCAGTACTTTAGGAGCCTGAGGCAGGCGGATTGCTTGAGTTCAGGAGCTTGAGACCAGCCTGGGCAACATGGCAAAACCCTGTCTCAACAACAACAACGACAACAAGAAAAATACAAAAATTAGCTGGGTATGATGGTGTGCACCTGTAGTCTCAGCTACTTGGAAGGCTGACGTGGGAGGATCATTTAAGCCCAAGAGGTTGAGGCTGCAGCTAACTGTGACTGTGCCACTACACTCTAGGCTGGACAACAGAGCAAGACCCTATCTCAAAAAACAAACAAACAAACAAATAAACAAAACTTCCGCAATAACTCTACAATAAGGAAACTCCATGAATCTGGTACAAAGCATTAGAGTAGCTTCCTATCTGAAGTTGAATTTATAATTCATCTTTCACTTTGACAAAAAATTTGTATGAAACAAAAAACAGAACTTTCAAAGCATATCTGAAATATGTGGATAGCTTGTTAATTGGATAACAAACTCTTGAGACAGTTTCAATAATGAACAGCACTTTTTATCTGGATTAGGGTATAAACCAACATACTGAAAGTGATACAAACTGATTGCTCAGACTAAAGAAATGATAACGTGATAAAGACTAACTGGAGAAGGCAGACCTAGAGCAATGTTAATCTGTTTAGAAGCACGATTTGAGTCCCAATTGCATATTTCTTTCTCACTGGGAAATTTTATATCCATTTTTCCCCTCTCTTATTATTTGCTTTTTACAGACAGGCTGGAATACTTCTGGTTTAATTTTATCATACTTTAAATGGCCTTTTATTCTTATACCATTGTATTATGAATAATCTGAGGTCGTTTCACATGTTATTGAACCTTCTTGTTTTACCTTTTGCACAGGTTGTCTGTGCTTAATTTGAATGAAAGGTGTATTTCTTCAACCTTGAATTGTGAGACTACTGGAACTTCTTTCAACTGAAAGATTTATTTCCCTTTGTTTAGAAAAGATAGGGAGTGATAAAAATGTTAAGTAAATATATCCTCTTAATAACAGTCTTATCAAATAATACTTAATTGTATTGATGAATAGTAGTTAATACGAGTTAAGGTCAATATTATGTTAATATATAATATAATGTCATGTTAACTTACTTTACCTGGAGATAAATCAAGTTGCTAAAAATATAGGGGGATGGAAGACTGATAAAATATTGTATTTTGCACCGGCCCTGAATGGTGAGCTATATCTTCTGTCAAAATGATTAAAAGTGATGATAAATTATCTATTGCCTCATTTACTTAACTAATATGAAGATAATAAGGTTTATGTTTGTTTGATTAGATTGCGCTTCTATGTACCCAGAGCTGGGGTTAAAAAAAAAAAGTCTTTAAAAAAAAAATCACTCCCCTCAATGATGAGTTTAATGCAAGGTCCTATATATATCAAATAGGAACACACACGGTTTTGGTGGTTTTCCCCGGATGGTTAACTATTGTTCAACTCATGCAATTCAAGAAACGTTTGAGGTCCTAAATTTTGTGTATAAATATTTCTTTTCAGGAAAGATATGGTAGATGATTTTCTCATTTTGGAAATGACAGCATTTTCCTATTTATAAAGAAATAAGCCCTGAAAAAAAAAGATCTTTATAATTTTACAAAACGTATTGCCATCATTACTTATTTGTGGACTTGCTAATGGTAATGTTTGGCTAAAATGCTATCAATACCTAAGGGGAGATGTAGCACATACTTACTAATTAATAGGTATTCTTATTACAAAATGATCATGCTACAGATTGACTCTGCTTGTTGCATTCAGTAAAGCCTTAAAATAAAGCAGACATGGATTAATCTAGTTATGGTAGGTATTTTACATCGTAAGCTACTACTAAAATAATGTATTTTTAATACTTTTTAGTGCTGGGAAAGAGGAGTTCTGATAAGGGTGAGACTGAGAGTGAAGGCAGTGTCCTTGCTTTATTGGAGGCTAGGAATTTTTTTAAAAAAATCCCTGAATTCCTGATTCAAAAAGTTCAAAGTTCATCTAAATAACAATTGTACTGTTAAAGAGTCTGGGACAAACAACAAATTAAAGCCTGTCTTCATAGTAAAAAGAGTGAGGAGGAACTATATATTAAATATAAATCTATAGGCAATGCTAACATAGGGTTTTAAAATGTCATTTAAAGTGATAGTTTTATTTTTCACTAAAGACTGCAAAGAACCATATTTTCACTTAATTAACTTGCAGCCTCAGTAATAAACATTGGAACAGGACATTATAAAATAGTAAACTGAAACTAAGATGTGCTAAATGCAAAATGATTTTATCTAATGTTTTCAGAGATGCTCTTTAAAAAGGCTTTACCACACCTTATCTACTTCTCACCTCACTATCTTGCCTTTGCCTAGCAACAATGTAACATTAAATTCTTTGCTGCTCTGGAACAAATATTGCCTTAATATTTGTTTTCTATCTTTATGATCTGCAATTTGGTTGTTAAAATTATTTGGCAAATGCTTTTGCTTTACTACAAATGGAAGGGGCAGGCATTTATGGTTTGATGTAAGCGCAAGCCAGAATAATAATTGTGTGAGTGATGGCAAGAGTCACTGAACCAGTGTGGACAAAACAAAATGTTTGAGTGAGTTACTGGCCGACTAACATGAAATGTCAACTTCCTCAGCAAAGTTCAGCAGAAAATGAAAATAATTTGAAGGAAAAATACATGTGTTGCATGAAAAGCCTTTGAAAAGACTGGCTTCACTATGTGAACTGAGTATTAACAAATGAAGCATCTCAGGAATGCTAACAAGGAACATAATTACCCATGTATATTTCTGTGCTGACCTAGCATCTAAACCAACTTGCATGCAATGTAATTTAACACTTGAAGATCACAGCTCTGCTGGGCATTGCACTGATCAGTGGAAAATAACAGTAGTAGCTACTTACTCATCACTCTGTCCCCTGCACCCTCCCCCCACCAAAATTCCAAAAGATTCACTCTAATATTCTAAAAGGAACTGGTCACTTACAATTAAACCTATTTATTACCCCCAAGGAGTTTATTATATAACTTACCGTTGACCTTGCTTACATAGTTAGTGTTTGTGTGAAGGTATGCTTGTTATCTTAGTAGAAAAGTTCTTACTGTAAGAAAAGTAAAAACAATACTTCTTTGTACATTTCTTCAGTAATAGATATAATAAAGGAAGACTGAAGTCTATTTGATGTGTGTGTCTGTTTCTTTTTCTGTTTTGGTTTCTGGACAAAAAAATTCTTTTTTATTTCCTAAATAGAAAAACTAAGACCTTGTATCTTTAATTTATCAAAAGTCTGATTTATGTTTCTCATAGTGCATTTGTACTTCTTAAATGTATATGCTTAAAAACGTATTAAAAACTCTTTTAATGGACCCCTCAAAGACACAATGTTCTCTGTCCATTCTGATATGATCTGAACTCCTTAGTGCTAAAGAAATGTGGATTTTAATTTTGCTTATCTTC
This sequence comes from Hylobates moloch, assembly GCF_009828535.3. NCBI lineage: Eukaryota > Metazoa > Chordata > Mammalia > Primates > Hylobatidae > Hylobates > Hylobates moloch. Next base: position 68,978,479 of record NW_026652288.1, read on the forward strand.
ACTGTAAGTAGTCTTCAAAATGGTAAGGAAGCAAAATCACCTTTTAATAGACACTTAAAAATTAGTTTCTGGCTAGGCGCGGTGGCTCACACCTGTAATCCCAGCACTTTGGGAGGCCGAGGCAGGCGGATCACGAGGTCAGGAGATCAAGACCATCCTGGTTAACATGGTGAAACCCCGTCTCTACTAAAAATACAAAAAACATTAGCCGGGCGTGGTGGCGGGCACCTGTAGTCCCAGCTACTTGGGAGGCTGAGGCAGGAGAATGGAGTGAACCCAGGAGGCAGAGCTTGCAATGAGCTGAGATTGTGCCACTGCACTCCAGCCTGGATGACACAGTGAGACTCCATCTCAAAAAAAAAAAAAATAGTTTCTTAGTACATAGTAACCCATTTCTCTCTTCTACTTTCGTAATATATATTTTGTACTTGCTGTTAACTATATCAATACACATGTACACACACACACACACACACAAATAATTTGAAGGGACAGGTGTGGGAAACTCACTTTATTGTCCCATTACCTTTAACATTCCAGAAATTTACAGGATGTTCTATTTCTCAGAGTTCTATCACTCAGAGTGAATGATCGAAAAATTTATATCCAGAAAACATGTCAGAGGGAAGGAAGAAGTGAAGGTGTGAGGAAAGGGACAGGAAGGGAGAGGAAGGATGAAAATTACACTATCTTAAAATAGAGACCAAAATCATTTGTTTATCTCATTATGGAACTTTGCTAAGCCATTTGAGTTCTGATATATAAGGAAAAAATATGAAATGTTAAAAGCAAGTTATTCTCTCTACTTTGTTGTATGCTGGAAATTTTCCATAATAAATGTACATGAAAAATTATTCTAAATCCCAAGTCTATAAATTTTTGAGAAAAAAATTTACAGTAGATTTCCACACTTTCTTCCTTAGCTGAGATTTCAGTGGACCACATCAGACAGAGCAAATATTCAAATTACTACAATTAAAAATTAAATATAATGATCAAAAGTAGAAAAATTCATGGGAGTTTGGAGAAAGAACAGATTAGGCTGAAATGGATAAATTGGGAGAATTTTGAATGGAAAGTAGCATTTGGAATGGAATTTGAAAAATGGTTGGAGGAAGTTTGGAGGATATTTGAAGGAGGAAAAAAATGACAAAAACCAGAGAAGTGGAAAAATTTTGTGTAGTTACAAGGAAAAGAGGTTGTCCAGTGTGGCTAGAACACAGGGAACAAAGAGAGAAGTACTGAAAAGAATGAATGAGATCTAGTATTTGATAGCACAACAGGGTGACTACAGTCAACAATAATTCATTGTATATTTAAAAATAACTAAAAGAATATAAATTGGATTGTTTGTAACACAAAGAAAAAATAAATGCTTAAGGTAATGGATACCCCCCTTACCTGATGTTTTTATTATGCATTGTATGCCTATATTAAAATATCTTATGTGTCCCCTAAATATATGCATCTACTATGTACCCACAAAATTTTTTTTAATTTTAAAGAAGTAGGGCCCTCTTTGTGGGGAAGTCTTGAAGGCCAAGGTGATAAAGAGGAAGAATAATGGCCGATATAACCAATAATTTTCAAAAATCTTATTTGGAGAAAGAAATAGCTACAAACAACTACATAAATCCTGCAGGAACAGGTCAGTGAATTATCACAATGCGAACAATGTGACCACCACCAGGTTAAAGAATATAACACTACCAGCCACCCCAGAAGCCTCTCTTCCACTGTCTCCCAATCCTTACACCTCTGCCTGTTTTTGAACATTTTGCGAAAGGAATCATATAGTATGTACTCTTTTTATAAGTCTCCTTTCACTAAGTTGTGTTTGACATTCATCTGTTTTGCTTCCTGGTAGCTATATAATGATGCCACTTTCATTGACATTTATTATTTCACTGTATTAAAATATGCAACTTATTTAATCTATTATTGATGAACATTTGGGGTTTTCAATTTTGTAGCAAATGTTTACACCGGCAACTAATGCTGTTGTTTAATGACAAATTATCCAAGTAGAGTATAACCTAATCAGGTGATCTCTTAAAATCATCTGGGCTTTTCCTGGTGAAAGAGATTTAGAATTTGAGAGGGATTTTAAGGGAAGGAAATTCTCTGTTGCTGGCTTTGAGATACAAGAGATCACATGTCAAGGAATGCAGATAGCCTCTGGGAGCTGAGTAGTCCCAGCTACTGGCCAGCAAGGAAAGAGGGACCTCCATCCATCAACCCTAGGGACTGAATTCTGCCACAACCTGAATGAACCTGGGTGCGTATTCCACCCTAGGTCCTCCATTAAAAGAACATAGCCCTGCCAACTCCTTGATTTCAGCCTGTGAGAACCTGAGAGAGGACCCAGCTACCCCATGCCTGGACTTCCAGCTGATAAAACTGAAATAATAAACAGGAGTTGTTTTAACAAGTTTGTGGTCATTTGTCAGGCAGGAGTAGAAAACTGATACAAGTAGTACATGTGGCAAATGCAAGGCTCAAAGGATTAGTGTGGAAGAACCTCAGGAAGAAACTGAGAGAGCAGTCAGAGAACTATTGTGACACAGGGGAGAAGGGAGTTTCAAGGAGACTGTTTCCAAGAGTTTGAATTGCAACAGAGACAGCAACAAGTATAACGTGTAAGGAAGTAAAATCTTTGGATTCAATGATACATTGGTCACTAATAACTGTCAGAGCAGTTAGGGCAGAGGAGTCTCAAACTGCAGATATGTGGGGAAAAAATGGAAAGTGAAGGGGAAACCTATGAGTATAGACTTATCTTTCCTGAAAAGTGATTGAGAAAAGACAGAAGTAGGAAACAAGATAATGAACAAACTGGAAGGGAGATGAGTCTGTTTATATACTCAAAGCAGAAGAGGAATGGGAGAAATCAGAGTAGAGAGGAGAATAACTGAAGTGATGTTTCCAGGCAAATGAGGGAAGATGATACAGTGAGTGCAGATGGAGCAGTTGGTCTTGAAGGGGAAAAAGGTACCTTCCCTTCTGATATTTACGGTGCAGAAGATAAGGATGGAAACAGATATAACTGATTTTGAAAGGAGGAAATGGGCATTGGATGAAGTATCACTCTTAGACCCGGACAATTGGGAAGTGCTAACTTGGGTGTCTACAGATCCCAAGCTTTGGCATGCATTTCTCAAATTTTTCAAGTCCTCCACTAAGAGTTGGAGTTGACCAGAAACAGCAGTGCCTTCATCAGCAGGGTACCCTGGGTCAGGACCCTGGGATAGTTCCACACTATCCCTTGTCAACAGAAGTACCTTCCTCAAAATTGTCTATGTCCTCTTAGATACCTGGGACTGGAGATGGCAGTGCCATCTGAGAGGATGTGGATGGACCTTGGGCCCCATCTTTCCCCTTCAGGACACCCTCTGCTGCTCTGTTACTTGCATGGGCTTACCAAATGCCCCTAAGATGTTTGGAAAGAATACCTATGGGATTGTCATTGGCCTGAAGTTAGTCCCAGATTTTAGGAGAGTGACTTAGTAAGCACATTGTTCTTGCTGGCTGGTGTAGTAACTTTCTTGTATGAGACTGTGTGAGAATGGGCTGCCAGAATGGCACTGGAATGGTGATTTTTGGTGACATTTGCTTGTGAGGATACAGTCCGCAATCAGCAGCCAAGTGCTGTGGGGGTGGCAGCAGAGATCTTTTATCCTATATGCCTTCCACTTACAACACTCAGGGAAGTCACCTTAACTTCTTTACAGGTGCCTTGTTCAAGCAGTCATTGGGAAATGGCTACACCTATCTTCTCTAAAGGCTTTTATGACCATTGCTCCTTAATACCAAAAGGTGCTTCCAGTCAACCCTTCTCTTGCCTCTCATTGATATGGTGACATTGTGCTCCCCTCAGTTGGTCTTCAGCTGTACTGGAAGAGAAACGAATATTTCCTGCATGAAATGGACTGATCTGTTTGCTTCAACCAAGAGTCATTCACTTATCCTCCTCTCCTGTAGTGACGTGTGGAAGGCAGGGTGTGGACATGCTGAAAGAGATCACATTCTTGAAATGCATTCATTATGGCCTAAAACATTCAAAAAAAGGACATGATTGGAAGATGTCTTTTTCTATATTTATTTTAAAAGATTCTGAACAGTAAATTTAACATGACCAGAAAATGAATTATGGTAAGACTTGGATTTGTGGTTATCATCAACAAAGCAGAGTCAGAACTGTCAAGAGGGTCATTGGAAGCTAATATTCATGGGTGGCACAATGGATGATGCAGCATCATGAGTAATGATGTAATGAGCATTAAATAAATGATATCAGGGATCTCGTTTTTTTTTTTTTTTGAGACAGAGTCTCACTCTGTCACCTAGGCTGGAGTGCAGTGGTAAGATCTCGGCTCACTGCAACCTCCGCCTCCTGGGTTCAAGCGATTCTTCTGCCTTAGCCTCCTGAGTAGCTGGGATTACAAGCATGCGCTGCCACACCGGGCTAATTTTTATATTTTTAGTAGACACGGGGGTTTGCCATTTTGGCCAGGCTAGTCTCAAACTCCTGACCTTAGGTGATCCACCCGCCTTGGTCTCCCAAAGTGCTAGAATTCTAGGCATGAGCCACAGCGCCCAGCCCTCCTATTGTTTTAATACGGACATTGGATATTGTGATTCATAATGGTACTGCTACCTTTTACTAATGGTAGGAGATACAGAATTAACCGGAAATGGCTCATCTGATAATAAAGGATACGAAGCCACAATTCCTGAACCGTCTTTCTAGAGATGGTGTTGAACACTATGAAGAATCTTCACATGCACTGAATAGACAATAAATAAATAAATAAATACACAAATGTCTCTTCTCTACCTACTATGCTAAGTCATCATAAATAATTGCTGTAATTTGGCTGGGCACTGTAGCTAAAGCCTGTAATCCCAGCACTTTAGGAGGCTAAGGCAGGTGGATCACGAGGTCTAGGGTTCAATATCAGCCTGGCCAATATGGTGAAACCCTGTCTCTACTAAAAGTACAAAAATTAGCTGGGCGTGGTGGTGGGCGCCTGTAGTCCCAGCTACCAGGGAGGCTGAGGCAGGAGAATCTCTTGAAACCGGGAGACAGAGGTTGCAGTGAGCCGAGATCACACCAAAAAAAATTGCTGTAATTCACATGGGTCCATTAATTTAGTAATACTTTCCTTAAAAATCAAATTGTTTCTACAAATAGGGACCCTGCAAAAAATTTATTTTCCCTGAGTCCTACATGCCCTATAGGCAGCCCCTGAATGAAGATAATTCACATTTTCTCATCTCAATTTTATCTATAAGGTGAGATTTAAGGTCATCAGCTACAAGTGAAAAGGGTGATGTTTTTGAAGAGGTGTGAAAAGAGTTGATGAAGATTTAAAACAATTACTAATGAGAATGGGACACAGTTCTGTTTTGGACACATAAAATGAATAATGGCCAGTTTTAAGAACCCGGTTAAGTATGAAGACCATGAATCTGTACGAGCAGTCTATATATTTGTGGAATTTTATTCCAGCAATTTTCAACAGATCATATATAAGAGTGGAAAAGACAGACAGTGAGATTAATTCTAGGCTTAGGACTGGCCAGATAGTTGTAGCAGAAAGACATGAATCCAAGGGTATTAAGAGAGATTTGGGTGATCTATCATGGGTTTCAAGATGAGTGGTGATGTAACGTAAGAGAGAAGTAAACTAGTAGTTCTTGGAGACAAAACCCAGGGTTGAACCAAAGGTAAGGGATTTTTAGGATAAGAGAGCAAGAGATATAGACGAGTCAGGTGCCAGCACCTTCTATAACTTTGACAAGAAACAGGGAGTTCAAGGTTGTATAAACAGACATCATAAACCTCCTAGGGGGAAGCATTTAGCCACAAAGATTGATGAGTAATGGTGCATTACTTTCATTGATGCTGTTACAAATCAGCAGATACTTAGAGGCTTGAAACAACACAAAGTTATTATCTGTAGTCAGAAGTTCAAAGTCAGTTTCACTAGGCTAAAGTAAAGGTTTCATCAGAACTGCACTCCTTCTTGAGGCTCTAGGGGAAAATCTGTTTCCTTGCCTTTTCCACTTTGTAGAGGCCACCCGCATTTCTTGGCCCAAGGGCCTTTCTACCATTTTAAAAGTAGTATCCTTTCTCCTCTCTGATCTCTGCTTCTTTCCTTATAATTTCTTTCCCTTGAACTCTTATCTTTCTACTTCCCTCTTCTAAGGACCCCTGTGATTACAATGGACCCATCCAGATCACCCAAGATAATCTCCCCCAGCTCAAGACCCATAGCTTCATACATGTGTAGTCTCTTCTATCATGTAAGGTAACATATTCATAGGTTATTAGGAATGGGATGAGAACATCTTTGGGGGTGGACAGCATTCAGCCTCCCACAAATAGTGTATTGAAAGAATGAATATTTCTGCTTGGAGTGCTCTGGGGGCATTTGTATTCACCAGACAGGGCAGGATTTTGCTAGGGCAAGAAAAAGGAAAATATATCCTATGTCAATGTTGAGCCCCATCACAGAACAGTGGAAGAGATTCAGCAACAGGAGTCTGTAATGGAAGCTTCCAGACAAAATGGCTGGGCTTTATATTGTTTATTTAATCAGTAAAATAAAGTAAATTTTCAATGCCTGAGAAGTAGTCATTTTTTTCATGTTTGCATTGTTTTTTTCATTTATAAAAAAGGGTGTTCCATTTTATGACAAGCTTCATACAATTGAAATTGAAAGCATTTCTATTTCCTTGAAAATGTATGAATTTAGATTCTGAAACTCAAGAAAATTATTATAGTGGAAGGCAATGTGTCTATATTTCATATATTGCATAATACTTATATTTCTTAGACTCATGCTGAATAGAATGAGAAAGTCAGTATCATTTACGTCAAACCTTTAAATGGTACTTTTGCAAGAAAGTAACAAAAAAAATTTAAAAACCAATATCCTAGAAAAATTCTGGATATTCTAGTTGCTGACTGAATAATGTCCATAATTGGCAAACTATTTCAATAAAGTTTACACTTTGTTATTATTTTATTTCTACACTCTCAATATTTAATTTCCTTAGATAAATTGATCTGAGATATTCCTTAGATAAATTGATCTGACTGAGGAGCTGATGTCAGTTAGTACTGGTGACTTGAACACTTAAAGACTCAGTCTGGCATAACTTCTGCCCCTTCTCATTACTGGTCAAGGGTAAATTTTTAAAATCTTTTCCTTTAATTTTTATCAAAAGTGGTACCAGGTCCATTTGGGATGAAGCCTACTTTTTGTTGTTGTTGTTGGTTGTTTGTTTGTTTTTGTTAAGATGGAGTTTCGCTCTTGTTGCCCAGGCTGGAGTACAATGGCGCGATCTCGGCTCACTGCAACTTCCACCTCCCAGGTTCAAGCGACTCTCCTGCCTCAGCCTTCCCAAGTAGCTGGGATTACAGGCATGTACCACCATGCCCGGCTAATTTTGTATTTTTTTACTAGAGACGGGGTTTCTCCATGTTGGTCAGGCTGGTCTCGAACTCCCGACCTCAGCTGATCTGCCCGCCTCGGCCTCCCAAAGTGCTGGGATCACAGGCGTGAGCCACCGCTCCTGGCTGGGATGAAGCCCAGTTAATATAACCTCGGTTTTAAGCTTTTCATCTCATAGGCATTTAAAACCATTATTTCTTTTTAGCTGAAAAAGTTAAAAAGAACGATGAGAGCAACCCCCCTGCTCTCATCGTTGAGTGAGCTATGGGATGGGAAGTTGAAGGGTAGCCTCTCACTGTCATTTCCAACCTGTGACCTAACCATGAGAAGCACTTTCACTGCAGTGCCAGTTTCATCTTCTCTATTAGCAAAACATATAGGAAATAGTCTGAGTCTACCTGCCCCTCTAGTACTGTCAAAGCATCAGTAATTTGTCTTTCAAAAAGACACAGGAGATGAATTTCTGTTTTCTTCTTCAGTATAACTAAGAAAATTGATATAGTATAAATGTAAAGAGCTTATCTTTTTCTTTCTGGCTTTTCCTATGCAGCCTTCTTTTTCACCTTATGTGCCTTGTAACCAAAATGTCAGAAAGTTTTCACTCAAATTTTACAAAGCTGTAAGTAACCTATAAATGTTGGGTAAATAAATTTTTTTCCAAGTATGAGATGGTCCATCAGATACTTCACCCACAATCTATAGGAAGTTAGTTTAAATCTGAGGTCTGGAGAGAGAAAGTACTGGGTCAGTAGGGTGATTTTACTATTCCACAGTACATAACCAAAATGAAAATGAGAGCTTTTTTTGTTTTGGGTTGAGTTTTATCATCTTAGTATGGTGAGATTGACTATCCATTGATATTTGATAGATCGATTATTCCATTGTCTGGGTGTGCTACAGTTTATTTATCCGTTCACCTATGGAAGGACATCTTGGTTGCTTTCAAATTTTGGCAATTGTGAAGAAAGCTGCTATAAATAAAGCTACCAAAAAAACTATAGTAATCAAGACAATGTGGTATTGGCAATAGAATAGGCAGATAAACAGTACATAATAGAGAACCAAGAAATAGAGTCACATAAATATAATCAATTGATCTTTGACAAAAGAGCAAAGGTAATGCAATGGAAAAAAAGATTAGTCTTTTTTTTTTTTTTTTTTTTTTTTTTGAGACAGAGTGACAGAGTCTCGCTCTCTCGCCCAGGCTGGAGTGCAGTGGCGCAGTCTCGGTTCACTGCAAGCTCAGCCTCCTGGATTCACGCCATTCTCTTGCCTCAGCCTCTCTGAGTAGCTGGGACTACAGGTGCCCGCCACCACACCTGGCTATTTTTTTTGTATTTTTAGTAGAGACGGGGTTTCACCATGGTCTCGATCTCCTGACCTCGTGATCCGCCCACCTCGGCCTCCCAAAGTGCTGGGATTACAAGCGTGAGCCACCATGCCAGGCCAAGATTAGTCTTTTTAACAAATGGTGCTGGAAAAACTGGTCAGCCATGGGCAAAACAAAAACAAAAACATCTAGACACAGACCTTATACTCTTCACAAAAATTAGCTCAAAATGGATCACAGACCTAAATGTCAAATAAAAAACTGTAAAACTTGGGCTGGGCACGGTGGCTCACGCCTGTAATCCCAGCACTTTGGGAGGCCGAGGCAGGCAGATCACGAGGTCAAGCGATCGAGACCATCCTGGCCAACATGGCAAAACTCCGTCTCTACTAAAAATACAAAACTTAGCTGGGTGTGGTGGTATGTGTCTGTAGTCCCAGCTACTCGGGAGGCTGAGGCAGGAAAATCACTTGAATCTGGGAGGTGGAGGTTGCAGTGAGCCGAGATAGTACTACTGCACTCCATCCTGGCGACAGAGTGAGACTCCGTCTCAAAACAAAACAAAACAAAAAAACAAAGCTGTGAAACTCCTAGAAGATAACATTGGAGAAAATCTAATCCAAATCCTTGGGTTTGATGATCAGTTTTAGATAGAACACCAAGGGCACAACTCTTAAGAGAAAAAATTGATACACCGGACTTCATTAAAATTAAAAATGTCTGCTTCATGACATAAATTGGCAAGAGAATGAAAAGACAAGCCATAGACTGGGATAAAATATTTGATAAAGGACTCTTATCCAAAACCTACAAAGAATTCTCAAAACTCAAAAATAAGAAACTTAACAACCTAATTTTAAAGAGGACCAAAGATCTTAAAAGATACTTCACCAAAGAAGATACACAGGTGGCAAGTAATTACATGAAAATATGTTCCAACTTATATATCACCAGGGAAATGCAAATTAAAACAATAGTGAGATATCCTACACGCCTATTAAAATGACCAAAATCTAGAACATTGAAAATATCAAATGGTGACAAGGATGTAGAGCAGCAGGTACTCTCATTTACTGACAGTAGAAATGCAAAATGACATAGCCACTTTGAAAGACAGTTGGTAGTTTCTTACAAGATATGTTAATATACCTTTACCTATAACCCAACAATTGTGCTATTTGGCATTCACCCAAAGGAGTTGAAAGCTCATGTCTACACAAAAGCCAACACATGAATGTTTATGCCAACCAGCAGTTTTTAATAAAATAAAATAGAAATATCTAGAAATGTTTAAAATAGTAAAAGTGTACTTTATTTCCTGGCGTTTTGTTTTGGAGGCAGTTGGTAAGTTCGCATGTATGTGTGTGCACTGTAAAATCATATGTTTAAAATACATTTTAAAATACATTTTAAACATATGATTACTTTAACACATTGGGGTTTCTTGGGGAAATATTTCAATGGTATTTTCTTTGCACAGGTAAACTCTGAGTAGACTGCAAGAGGAATGAGTATTATGAATTGACACTGAATAAACAGGATCCATCTTGTTAAAATTCCTATCTAGGTATGAAATGAAAACTGCAGGCAACACCCCAGAGACATCGTTTGAATATACTTGTGAGCTATATGCAACATGAAATTGTCCCTATAAGTTTCTGTGTCCTATTGCCAGTCTGTTTTCTATAGCAACTCTTTTCTCAACCTCAAGATTAACACACAATGCAAATATTTGTATAAATAAAGACCAATATATTTAGTCATTTAATAACAATGATATATTTAATTGAATAGTAAGTTCTCCTGTTGTTGCTAATAAATGTAGTTTTAAGAATTTAATCAAAATAGATTAGTTATTTAAAAGTCATTCTTCAAATACAAGAATGACTTTTAAGAGAGAAGTGAGTTAAAGGATGCTGTATCTTCATCACTAGGTCCCAGACCCCTTGGAATATAAACCCAGATTCTGGCACAAGGTACAAATCAAGTTTTTGTCCTGGAAGAAGAATAAAAAAGGCCTTTCCCTCTAATTTGAGAGGATACAATTGCATCATCACAATCCAAACAGTCAAATTAGTGGGAAAGAAAGTAAGATGCTGACCCTGACACACAATTGGGCAATTTACTACTCCAAAATTAGCCTTCTCTATTGCTGTTTCACAAACAAAACTTCTTTAAAAAATTCTTGGCTGGGCGCAGTGGCTCATGCCTGTAATCCCAGCACCTTGGAAGGCTGAGGTGGGCAGATCACAAGGTCAGGAGATCAAGACCATCCTGGCCAACATTTTGAAACCCTGTCTCTACTAAAATACAAAAAATTAGCCAGGTGTGGTGGCACACACCTGTAGTCCCAGCTACTCAGGATGCTGAGGCAGAAGAATTGCTTGAACCCAGGAGGCGGAGGTTGCAGTGAGGCAAGATTGCACCGTTGCACTCCAGTCTGGCAACAGAGCAAGACTCCGTCTCAAAAAAAAAAAAACCTTCATATTTTGTAAGTCTCTTTGCAATGTATGCAGCATATATATATATATTAAGTAAGAACCACAGCAGGAAGCTTAAGACTGGAAATTTAAATAGATGCTTAAGGAACTGCAAATAATTTTTTTAAATGGATTTAAAAATTGTTCAGGTATAAATAATCTGAGTCATTAATAGTAATAAACTAAGTAAAAGTAATTTTAATGTGCTAAATATATTATCTTAACTAATTGGTATACTCAGAATAATTTTATATTGAGAAGTCTAATTCAATGTCTTAGTGACTATTTTAACAGTAGTAGTATATGATAATCCCTAATAAAATTACCATTTAATTTGAGTGCTGAACAAAAGTGAGTGCTATGACATTCTTGCTGCTTTTGTGTGGACTTATAATTTTAAAACACCATAGGAAATGGGTAGTGACAAGGAGAGTAGCTTCTAGAGAACAAAAAGACAGAGGATATCAGGGAAAGATATCCTTCAAAAATTTTTTAAATTACATTTTCAAGTTTAATTTTGAAACTGACTCAATTGTTTCATAGAAATGATGTTTACGGGTTTTTTTTTAATAAACATAGAAAATGACCCTCCTAGTCTTAAAACTTAAGAAATTACATCTGTCTTGTCTGAGTTCCTTTTTCTGAAAAACAACCATCAGGACTCTCAAAGAGTATAAGGAAGTAAAACTTAAACCAGATCACCACATCCAGACAATGAGATGTCAGACCCCTCACCTGTCGTAATTGCCTAAGTGACCACTGCTTCCTGTTGGCCAACTCATCTTCCTTATTCTTCCATAATTCCTGTTTTCCTGCATGTAGTTACGTTACTTCCCTGCTATATAAATCCCTAATTTTAATTGGTTGAGGATATGGATTTGAGACTGATCTGTTCTCCTCAGCTGCGGTACCCAAATAAAGACTTCTTCCCTGGCAATACTAGTTGTCTCAGTGATTGGCTTTCTGTGCAGCAAGCAACAGGACCGAGACCAGATCCCTGGCATTTTGGTAACAATTTTATCTAAAATGTTTACGTGCAGGGTGAGCAAAATGGGCATTTCTTCATCACATTTAAATCATACACAATCTCTCAACAAAATGACTTAAGCCTTGGGTTTGTTCATCTTTGTGTTCACATTTTCCAAAGATTTTTATCTGGCTCTATTACTGAAAATGCTTTGAGTAAATTTATTTCTCTGAAAGTAAAGGGAGGAAAAAAATAATTATGATCATTAATCTGTTCTTTGGAGACTGAACCTAAGGGTAAAGCACAGTGGAAATCACTATAACAAGTATAAACACTTTCCAGAGGACCAAATGATTCTCTTTCTCCCTGCTGCATTCTCCACTGCCCTGATCCATCAGACCTAACAATGTAGAAGAAAAGCTACAAGCATGTGGGGAGAACTGCCCACTCAGAGGCAGCCTTCACACTCTACTGTGTATCTTGCTGGCTAAGTGTAGCTGTCCTTTGCCTGTACTGTGTGTAATGAGCCTTTTACCCACCATACCTTCTCTTCACTTTATGGAGTAGGTTACTTGTATCAGTAGTCCATAGTCAGACATACTGTACCATCAATCAATCCACATCCTGTTGATACCAAGTCTGTGAAAGACTCAGTGCTGAAGCTTTCAGGAAGAGCACCAGAGCTAATGATCATATTTATTGAGCTGTTACTATGTACTAGACTCTAAGGTAGGAGCTTTACATGCATTCATTCATTTAATACTGCCAGTCATCCAATATACCATTGAACCAGTTTTGTATAACATAATGCTGAGAAACAGAGGCTCAGATAGGGAAAGTTTACCTCACAGAGCTAGAAATAGGTAAAGTCTAGGTTTGAACATAGACAGTGTATTAGCCCATTTTCATACTGCTATGAAGAAATATTTGAGACTGGCTAATTTGTAAAGAAAAAGAAGTTTAATGAACTCATGATTCCACATGGCTGGGGAGGCCTCATAATCATGGTGAAAGGTGAAAGAGGAGCAAAGGCACATCTTACATGGCTGCAGGCAAGAGAGTGTGTGCAGGGGAATCGCCTTTTATAAAACCGTCAGATCTTGTGAGATTTATTCACTATCATGAGAGCAGCATGGGAAAAACCCACCACCATGATTCAGTTGCCTCCTACCAGGACCCTCCAATGACACATGGGGATTATGGTAGCTACAATTAAAGATGAGATTTGGGTGGGGACACAGCCAACCATATCAGATAGTATGACAGAGTATATGGTCTTAACCACTACTCTATACTATCTCACTGTAAAGAAGAGAAAGAAAAAATATCTAATGCTGTGTAATTTTGAAATTATAATGAGACATATGAATGTGAAGAAGAATGTCCAATTATCCACAATAAAATTTGGAAAACACCATGAAATGCTGGGGCAGGAGCTGAGAAGTTACAGTGCAATTTCTTGTTTCTCCTACTTTGTGCTGGGACAAGGCTGTGTCCCATTCTGGATCTGTTCAAAGAATGGTAAGAGAAAAAAGGAACTTGAACATGTGTCTATCGTAACAAAGAATCAGACCCACAGATACTTCAGATACCAAAATCAACCAAAAATATATTCAATGTGTTTAATATAATGCTATTGAGGGAGAAGAAAAGGAAAAATCAGCTAGGTAGACATCTAGGGCTAGTCCTCAGAGAAGCAGCCTGCCTGAATGATCACAGCTATGGCAAAAATAAAGCAACCAGGGGAAAACTCAGACTGCAGATGCACAGATAGGGTCTAGCATAGAAGCATTTTGTTCTTTGTGTGATTAGCAGGCTCACAGGAAAAGTTTGCCCCACTTTTCAGACATGTACATGGTGGGCTCCATGGGAGCTTCATGGGGAGGGGAAGGGGGGCTTACCTAAAACAAACCCGCAATTATAAACAAGAGAAGCTTCACTCTGTGCTTACCTAGAGACATACCCACAACTACATAGATAAAAGGGAGTTATGCAGACAGCTTTACAGGTAAGAGAAGTTACTCAAACAGCTACAGAGATTAGAGGAGTTTCTTATAAAAGCTCTTAAATTCAACTGTAAAAGCGGCAATCCACTCGGGCTCCCTCTCTGCTGCAGAGAGCTTTCTTTCACTTATTAAACTTTTGCTCCAACCTCAACCTTTGCGTCCACACTCCATAATTCTCTTGGTTGTGAGACAATGAGCTTGGATAACACCTCAGAAATAAAGACCATTGACACTGACCCATTTCACTATTACATTATAATATTATAATACTATTGTATTGTATTAAATATGTTGTATATAATATTTAATACATTAAAAGAAATAATTCTAAGTATGGATTAGGAACAAGATACTATCAAATATAACTGGATAAATCTTAAAAATTGTCACATAGAACTTATGTAAATTTTTAAAATATTAGCATGCAGCTTGACACGCAGATTCTAAAATACATAGAGAAGAGCAAAGGCCCAAAATTCACTATGATACTCTTCAGGTAGAATATTTGAGAAATTAGAAAATATCAATATGTATTAAAAAGCTCTAGTATTTAAAATGTGTGGCATTGTTACAGAGGTAGACAGACCAATGCAATCGAACAGAAAACAGACATACAAATCCATTCATGTGTGACATCTTAATATGACAGTGACGAATTGCTTATCAGAAGGGGTAAGAATCTTACTCATAATTGCTGAGGGGATAATTGATTACTTTATAACATGCACAAAAATCAATTCTTGATGGATTCATGATTTAAATAGGAAAGGCAAAATTTTAAGACTTTAGTAAACATTGAAGGACAGATTTATCACCTTGCAGAAAAACATTATTTCTTATTCAAGACACAAACAGGGCAATCGTTTTTTAAAAGTTTGATCAATTTTACTAAATAAAATTGGAATTTTCTATCAAAAGACACCACAAGGTAAGTAATAAAAGCCAAAAACTCGTAGAATATATTTGTAATGCATGTAAACAAAAAGGATACATAGTCAAAACATGTATGTAACTGAAAAGAAGCAAGAAAAAGACGAATAGTCCAACATAAAAATGAGCAAAATCTATCAACAAGCATTTCACAAAAGGGCAAAACTCAAGCAGCTCATACTCATTTTAAAGGCACTCATTATCATTAGGACTCAGAAAAATGAATATGAAAAAATAAATTTCACACTCACATATTATCAAATATAAAAGTTTTACAATACAAGGAGCCATGTACAGTGGCACATTCCTGTCATCTCAGCTACTTGGGTGGCTGAGGCAGGAGGAGCACTTGAGCTCAGAAGTTTGAGGCTGCAGTGAGCTATAATCACACTGTGAATAGCCACTGCACTCCAGCCTGTGCAACATGGTGAAACCCTGTCTCTAAATTTTTTTTTAAAGTTTCATAATACCAAGTGTTGGGGAAGATAAGATGTGCAAAATTTGAGACATATAAACAAATGGTGTGACTGTAAATTAGTACAATCACTTTGAAAAAACAATCGACATTACCTACTAAAATTAATCATAAGTATACTCCATGTCCCATGGATTCAACTCATATATATATCTATACACATATATATGAGTCAAATATATATATTCTAGTATACACATATATATATACCCTAGAAATATATATATATACACCCGAGAATATATATACATATATATACACACTAGGAAAGCTCTTATGCATGAGCAAGAGGAGACATGTAAAGAAATGTTAATAATAATAAAATTTTATGGCATTAGGAAAAAAACCCAAAACCTGGGAATAAACAAAACATCATTAATTGGAGAATAGATATATGAGTATTCTATTTATTCAATGGAAAACTGTCATTTGAAATGAATTAGCTAGAGCAACGCTCATCAACATAGATGATCCTCACAAATGCAATGATGTTACATAGATATAACTTCGTAAATATTCAGAACTATACTGTTAGAAGTACATGCATACTTATTAAAAGTAAATGAAAACCAAATGGGTTACAAACATAAAATCCAGGGTAGCAGTTGGGAGAGAAGCAGGCATCTATGATTGGGAAGGGAACACTGGGGACTTGAGAGTTCTTAACATAGGTGGTAACACCCTTTCAATGGCTGTTTTATGTGTTAGCTTTACTGGGCCATGGGATGGCCAGATAGCTGGTTAAACATTATTCTTGGGAGTGTGGAGAGTCTTCTGGAAGAGATTAGCATTCAAACTGGTGGACTGAGTAAAGCAAATAGTCCTCCCCAGTGGGAATAGGCATTACTCAATCTATTGAGAGCCTGAATAGAACAAAAAGATAGAAGAAGATTTAATTTGCTCTTGGCCTGACTGCTTAAACTGGAACATACATCTTCTTATGACCAAAGAACTTCTGGTTCTCAAGCCTTTAGACCTGGACTGGAATCTACACCACTAGTTCTCTGATCTTCTAACTGCACCACCAGATTACCTGAATCTCCAGCTTGCAGATGGTAAGTTGTGGGATTTCTCAATCTTCACAATTATGTGAGCCAATATCTTACAATAGACATCTCTCCCTCTCTCTTGGTTCTTTGTCTCTGGAGAACTCTAATATAATCCTTTTCTGGGTCATTTTAGAAATTCATGATTAGAAGTGCACCATTGGCATTATTGGACTTCAAAATATCTTGCTGAACTAAACCCTTACAAATATGAATTGATAGTATTTTGGTATATGATAATACTGAGCATTTAATCCATAATAATATTGAATTTGTATAAGAAATTACTCTAAAATTTCAGTAATATAGGAGAACTTATTGAGAGGGAAGCGTCAATGGTATAAAGACAATATCTTGAAACTATTCAGTTTTACTCTGCACATCTTACACTTTCTATTCAATATATTCTAGCATTTCTAACTATATATGTAATTGAAAAGTGTTTCAGTTTACAGTACACTAATGATAGCATCCTGTGCTATACAAAGGGAATAATTTTGACACTATAACTTTAAATATAGCTTAGAGCATCACTTGAGAGACTATGATTCCTCCTCGTTTTCTCCATTTCAGCAATCTGTAATTTGCCGTGACGTGTTATCTCCCCCTGCTCTTTTGTCATTTCCTTTGCCTTACACTAGTAAATTTTGTTTGTGATTATTTATCTATCTCCAGGCTTTTATTTACTTATTTATGTATTTAATTTGAGTGTGCGTCTCTATTTCCATATAAAATGGCCTTTGATCTATATGTCTTCTATATCAAAACAAATCGTCAGTATCTAAAAAGAAATTTAACTGCTTCATGAGATTTTCAGAATACATGTGCCCAAACGTTTACATATTGAAGTACATTTTATTTTATTATATTTTGCATTCTTTTCACATATCCTTTTTTATTCCAGTTAATTTCACTGATTTTTAAAAATTGTGTGTAGGTAAGTTGGTTATGAATTTTATTGCCAGGTAATGAAAATATTATTATTTCAAACTGTGTGGTAGATAGACAAGTGGTCATTTCACAATAATTTATTACAACTCTCATACTCATACATGCCATCACATCTGTGTGAAATCTTCCATAATAAGGGAAGAAAACTTTCTTCAGATAGTGCAGGAACAGTTTGAATAATCTTTTTTTTTTTTTTGAGACGGAGTGGAGTCTCTCTCTGTCGCCCAGGCTGGAGTGTAGTGGCGCGATCTCGGCTCACTGCAAGCTCCGCCTCCCGGGTTCACGCCATTCTCCTGCCTCAGCCTCCCGACTAGCTGGGACAGGGCGGGCCACCATGCCCGGCTAATTTTTGTATTTTTGGTAGAGACAGGGTTTCACCGTGTTAGCCAGGATGGTCTCGATCTCCTGACCTCGTGATCTGCCCGCCTCAGCCTTCCAAAGTGCTGGGATTACAGGCGTGAGCCACCGCGCCCGGCCGAGTAATCTTTAGATATTTGCTTGACATTCTGTGATGAAGTCAGTAGCAAAGTGCTGAAGGGAAGAGGAGGGGATGGGGAGTCTATGGACACATGTGTGAGAGGCATATCAAGGGACTGGGACTAAAGCACACTTCTAGGAAGGGATGAGGGGACCCTCTACAGCCTTCTCCATTCCTAGACCTCTCGTCTGCATCTGGGCACCTGCTGCAGATGGTGATGTAGGGTGAGGAGGCTCATTTTCTAAAAAATCTGTAAATCTTTCTTTTAAAAAATCCTCCATGGAAATACCAAAAAGTGAATAACGTATCACTTGCTTTCCACCACATATTTCTCCTTTTAAAAATTTTATTTTATTTTTAATTGACAAGTAATAATTGTATATAGGGTATAATGCAAGATTTCCATGCAGGTATACATTGTGGAATGAGCAAATCAGGCTAATTAGCATATTCTTCACTTCAGATACTTATCATTTCTTTGTGCTACCACAGATTTCATTGCTGAAAATCAGCAGCTCAGACATCTGAAATGTCACCCTGCTAAAATCTTTGTGCTATTTAACACACCATTATGTAGAAGGGTTGAGAAATAGAGAAATATCGAGGTGTTGCCCGCAGGCAGCACAACACAAGTGCAGTCCCAGGTAGGAGATTTTGGAATTCGGTTTAACAAGTAAGGCTCTTAAGGCTGTCAGGGAGGCAGGCAAGACACTCCCTGAATGTTGAAAACAGTAAAGGACCCAGATTTTAGAAGTGAGGCTCAGAGCAAAAAATATGTTATTATTGCAAGTGATTAGGACTCCAGCCCCACAGTAACCAAAATAAGGATCTTGGGGCAAAGAGGAAGTAAGAAAAAGTCACTTTTCCTGGAGCTAAGTGTACAGGCTCAACTACAGTATCCTAGCTGCATGATAGAACCAGATCGAATAAAGCAGAGATGTGACAATGTTTACTAGAACTCAAAAGCATAATTTATCAGTGATAAAATCCAAGATAGATAATCTAATAAACGTAATTGACTTTACATTTATCGTTTGCCTGACATTTTAAGCTGTACACTGTTTTTACAGATTATATTGGTTAGAGTGGTAAATGGAAGTGAGAAGACACTGAAGAAGAAAAATAATCTATTACAAAAGGATCCTCGGGGCAGGACAAAGAATCTTTTATTTTACTGTATGTACTATTTCTGTATGAAATAGTCACAGTGCATTATCAGATTTAAATGAAACTTTCCATTGCCAACAGCGAATTCATTTATGTAGCTTGCTTTATCACTAATGAATATCTGTTTTTTTGTTTAATATTGGGAAACATTTTACTTGAAAAAGAGAGGATTTTCAAATATTTAAAATATAAGCTAATGGTTGTTTATTTTTCACAACCTTAGCCTCTCCAAGTAGCTGAGACTACAGGCGCCCGCCACCACGCCCGGCTAATTTTTTGTATTTTTTTTAGTAGAGACGGGGTTTCACCGTGGTCTCGATCTCCTGACCTCGTGATCTGCCCGCCTCGGCCTCCCAAAGTGCTGAGATTACAAGCGTGAGCCACCGCGCCCGGCCTTCACAACCTTTTATAAAAGTGATACATCCCATGCTATAAATATAGATTCAGATCCACCTTCAAGTGAGAAAATTGTCTTCTATCACAAACATTTCCCAAATGTTCAGAATTCTACTTTGACGGTTTAGCATTGAGAATCAGAATAGAATTTCAAGCAGCATTGATATTTGAGGACTAAATTAGGGACATCTCTCCAGATCAGTGTCTCATAAAATTTGCCAAATGTTAGACATAGAGTCTCTGCAAAAGCATTATCTTGAGAAACAACCTTTGAATATTCAAACGGTTTTTCTTGAGAAGTAAGAAGGATATGGGCTCAGTTGGTTGAACAGACACTTTTTCTGTACTCAGCTAATTGCACACAACATTTTACATGAAGCAAATTAGGAATCTTCTGTTATCAGTTGGACCCATACTGCATTATAATAAGCCATTACTGTTGAGTTAGCCCAGTACTATATTTCTTACCAAGTTCAACTTAGAGTATACAAAATAAGGATCTACCTGAAGATTATATGAGGTTGCTGAAGAGCATACAGCATTTACTAGATTCATTCTTGTATATTCCTAGGGTCTGCATAGAGGGCAGAGGACACCAAGTGTGAGGGAGATTCATAGTATCTAATTTACTGCCTATTCAACACATTTCAGTGCTTAATGCTCAGTCCCGACAAATTAAATCTTTCAAAAGACATTCAGTCCTATTAATAAAAATACAATAACAGGGGAAAAGCTTTTTGTTTCTTTCTCTAAAAGTAAAAACAGTTCAAATCCCAGATTTGTGCCTCTTTGGCTGCTGGTCTTTGGATATGATTATGGTCTATGTCTTGATTTCAGTATGTGCAAAATAAGTGAACAGATGACCTCCGGGGGCAGTTTTGCTTAACAAGAGCTTTGCTTTCTATTTATAGAGAGAGTAAAGAACTACAGTAGAGAATTATAACGTATTGGAAGGAAGAACAAGAGTTTGAGGTTGTCCAAAGAGGCTGTATGATCAGACAGGAGGCCGCAGAGAAGAGACACAAATTA
Organism: Hylobates moloch; assembly: GCF_009828535.3. Classification (NCBI taxonomy): domain Eukaryota; kingdom Metazoa; phylum Chordata; class Mammalia; order Primates; family Hylobatidae; genus Hylobates; species Hylobates moloch. Next base: position 68,999,197 of record NW_026652288.1, read on the forward strand.
CAATTCTTCTTTATAAATTAACATAACTTTGTAACCTTTCTCAATACTGTGAAATTTTTATATTAAAAAGCTTTTAAATCTAATCTTTGGCATGGAGATTATAGAAAACAAAAGAAAAGCTAGTTTTCATGAGAATAGGCATGGGGCACTAGACTTTTGCTCCAGACAAACAAGAAATCAGGAATTTCCCTTCAAATAAAAAATAGAATGCAATTAGAGTATACATAGCCTTCAAACATTCCCAGCACTTGAAACAAAATACCGTTGTTATCTTACCTGATATATTGTTACTTAAAGTAGATAGTTTCTATTAAAAAAAACAATGCTTTTTTCTTCCATCCCCGCATCCTTACCAACCTTGAAAACGTAACTTTAGGAATGAGAGGGTCAAATGATGAAATTACAACATATTTAGCTTAATTTGGCTTCAGTTTTCAATCCTAATATTGAGTAACACCTCGTTCTATGATATAGAATGAGTGTTCTGTTGAGCATGACAGAATGGTTGTTTTTTGTAAGGTGGGAACAAAGAAACAGAATAAATTCTTCTTAAGTGGATTGGTTAACATCAGCTTACTACGGGCCACTTTTCTTGTAAGGGTTAAAGCAGAAGGGACTTCCTTACTACTGACTAAGGTAGAAAGAACTCAGGTAGACCGAGCTCTTTCTTATTGGTTGCTGTGAATCTCCTGCTTTCTGGGAAAACTGGTCTATTTGGGAATTTAACTGCTTTACCTAGCATAAATGACTCTATTTTTGGTTTGTTCTTGCCTTCCCAGGCCCAATTCAGGAGGCTAGTCTAAAACAATGGCCTTCTATAAACTTTGTCTAACAGGAGAAATTTAGTTTGTATCACTATAACAGCAATATAGCACAAAAAGAATTAGATTTTGAGGACGCTTTTTGTGTGTGTGTGGGTTAGCCCAAATAATTTTTAAATAAAAGGACAGTTGTACAAAGACATTTGTAGTGACGGTTTTTAAAACATCATGGCTGATACACTGATCCCATCAAATCAGGAGTCTGTCTTAATCCTCAGCAAATGGAAAGGGATTCCTTTTGGTTCAGAAGCTCTGGTTTAGATATAAAGATATAAAAGAACAGTGGTAAAACTTGGTAGACCCCAAAATAATACTATTTGTTAAATGCATAGTCCACAGGTACATTCAGAGCAGTATCAATTAAGGATTATCTGATAGTTATAATGAAAACATCAGTTTTTATTTTTTACAACCTCAGAAGTGGACTCATTACCTCTCATAATGAAATAAATGGCAAAAAAGGAAATATTACATTTATTATTTGCCTATAATAGGTCAATCAACGTGTTAATGGTTTGCCTACATTGCCATTTAATTCTTAAATTATGTTTTGAGAAATGATTATTCTCATTTACAAACAAGTAAACTTGTCCAAGACCACATCAAAAGTAAGGAGTTAGGGCTGGGATTTGAGATCAGGCTTCTCTGATGCAAACATCAGTACAGTCATCGCTCGGCATTCAAGGGGGATTGGTTATAGGACTCCCCCCCACCCACCATGTATACCAAAACCTGCAGATTCGCAAGTCCTTATATAAAAAGGCATAGAATTTGCATATAACTCACACACACCCTCCTGCATACTTTAAATCATCTTTAGATTACTTATAATAAATACCTAATATGATGTAAATGCCATGTAAATAGTTGTTATACTGCACTGTTTTTATTTGTATTAATTTTTTGTATTTTTATTTTTATTTATTTTAATATTTTCAATTCATGGTTGGTTGAATCTATGGATATGGAACTTGCAGATATAGAGGGCCAACTGTACTGCCATCCTCTATATGCTATGAATATTTGTAGTCACAGGTGTAAGACCTAGTGGGTCTAATTTCTAGAAATATAAAGTGTGTTCACTCACTACTTCGTTATCTTCAGGTGAACTAGTTACTATCCTCTACATTTTCTTGGCTATTATAGGTGTGTTCAGTTAATATCTGTAGATAATTTTGAAGCCTTCTTTAGATTGTTATAAAAATCTTATCCTATGTAATAGTTTGGGTATTTTGAGTGTCCTTTTTGCTACCATGGAGAGGATTTTAACTGCTTACAATTGAAGGTCAGGTCCACTTACAGTTAAATATGTTGTTCTTAGATATATCTCCCACTGAGTTCAACATCACATGGATCTGAACTTCATATAAAGATGGGTAGTGAACTGGGTACTTTGCAAAATTCTATGCAAGCTCAAAATATCACTATTGTCAATTTTGGCAATCATCGTATTTTGTCAGTGTTACTGAGAGGTGACAGCGTGCTGGCAGTCCTCACAGCCCTTGCTTGCTCTCGGCACCTCCTCTGCCTGGGCTCCCACTTTGGCGGCACTTGAGGAGCCCTTCAGCCCACTGCTGCACTGTGGGAGCCCCTTTCTGGGCTGGCCAAGGCCACAGCCGGCTCCCTCAGCTTGCAGGGAGGTGTGGAGGGAGAGGCGCCAGCGGGAACCGGGGCTGCGTGCGGTGCTTGCGGGCCAGCTGGAGTTCCGGGTTGGGCATGGGCTTGGCGGGCCCGCACTCAGAGCAGCCGGCCTGCCTTGCCAGCCCCAGGCAATGAGGGACTTAGCACCCTGGCCAGTGGCTGTGGAAGGTGTACTGGGTCCCCCAGCAGTGCCAGCCCACTGGCGCTGCGCTCGATTTCTCACCAGGCCTTAGCTGCCTTCCCGCGGGGCAGGGCTCGGGACCTGCAGCCCGCCATGCCTGAGCCTCCCACCCCCTCCGTGAGCTCCTGTGCTGCCCGAGCCTCCCTGAAGAGCGCTGCCCCCTGCTCCACGGCGCCCAGTCCCATCCATCACCCAAGGGCTGAGGAGTGCAAGCGCATGGCGCAGGACTGGCAGGCAGCTCCACCTGCAGTCCCGGTGCAGGATCCACTGGGTGAAGCCAGCTGGGCTCTGGAGTCTGGTGGAGATGTGGAAAACCTTTATGTCTAGCTCAAGGATTGTAAATACACCAATCGGCACTCTGTATCTAGCTCGAGGTTTGTAAACACACCAATCAGCACCCTGTGTCTAGCTCGAGGTTTGTGAGTGCACCAATTGACACTCTGTGTCTAGCTGCTCTGGTGGTGCCTTGGAGAACCTTTGTGTCTAGCTCAGGGATTGTGGATACACCAATCGGCACTCTGTGTCTGGCTCGGGGTTTGTGAACACACCAGTCAGCACCCTGTGTCTGACTTGGGGTTTGTGAATGCACCAATTGACACTCTGTATCTAGCTGCTCTGGTGGGGCCTTTGAGAACCTTTGTGTCCATACTTCGTATCTAACTGATCTGATGGGGACCTGGGGAACCTTTATGTCTAGCTCAGGGATGGTAAACACACCAATCAGCGCCCTGTCAAAACAGACCACTGGGCTCTACCAATCAGCAGGACATGGGTGGGTCCAGATAAGAGAATAAAAGCAGACTGCCCGGGCCAGCAGTGGCAACCCGCTGGGGTTCCCTTCCACACTGTGGAAGCTTTCTTCTTTCGCTCTTTGCAATAAATCTTGCTACTGCTCACTCTTTGGGTCCACACTGCTTTTATGAGCTCTAACACTCACCGCGAAGGTCTGCAGCTTCACTGCTGAAGCCAGCGAGACCACGAGCCCACCGGGAGGAACGAACAACTCCAGACACGCCGCCTTAAGAGCTGTAACACTCACCGCGAAGGTCTGCAGCTTCACTCCTGAGCCAGCGAGACCACGAACCCACCAGAAGGAAGAAACTCCGAACATATCCGAACATCAGAAGGAACAAACTCCAGACGCGCCACCTTAAGAGCTGTAACACTCATGGTGAGAGTCCGCGGCTTCATTCTTGAAGTCAGTGAGACCAAGAACCCACCAATTCCGGACACATTACTGTATGTGTTTCAATGCTATACTTAGTTTTACTGATCTTATCCCTCATTTTCGCTGTTCTTGAGCATGTTCATGTTACATTAAAGCTCTTTCTAGGATGATCATTAATAACAATTTCATAATGTTGTTAATCTAGAAATCAGAGTGCGTTTAATTCTAATTCTTAACAAAATCCAATAAATTTGACTACTCATAAGGGAAAATATATGAAAATGTGGCCACTCAAAACCAAGGTATTGCTCGTGATAGGCTACTTTATGCCATGGTAATAGATTAAGGCTTAAACCCCAACGGGCTAACAAAACAAAGATTCATTTTTTGTTCCCACTACGTGTTCACAGAAGTTTGATGGGACACTCTACCTTACATTGTCAGACAAGGACACAGGCTGACAGAGTTTCCTCCATCCTGTAGCCTTACCATCTGAAACTATGTAACTTTGTTTACTATGGCAGGGCAAAGAGGAACTAAAGAACTAGAGAATCTTTTACAGACTTTCACTGCTCCAGTTCTGAAGTCACTAGGTCACCACCATTTACACCTCATTGGCTGGAAATAGTCACAAGTCTCTACCTAACTGCAAGATGCCATTTAAATAAAAGGAAGTAAAGGGCATGCTTTGTGAGACTTATTGCTGCTACCACAAACAGGAACAATTTAGTTTCTACTGCATCTAACGAGGCAGCTTTTAACGGCCCAGTAAAACAACATGTATCCTTTAGTCTTTCCCCTAGATGCACAAACCATTCTCAAACATGTTTACTAAATTCACCTGTGAATGACACAGCCTTGCTTCTTCTCCACTTAAAGCACTTTAAAGTGACATAACCTGCATGCTTTTTCTATGATATTGGTCATAACAACCTACATTATAATGTAGAAAACAGAAACTTTTAGAGAAAAAGGAAATGTGCTAAAGTAACGAAGCTAGTAAGTGGTGAAACTGCGATTTTTAAATGGGCCTCTCTGAAATGAGACACTTTCTTTTAACTAAAATGGTCTTCCTTCATATCACAGCAGACTTAGATCTATGCAGCTTTGAAGGAGATAAGCATAGACATCTTTTCCAAACTCCAGTTTCCGCCCAAATTAAAACAACTGCCAGTTCTCAACAATAACATTAGAATAGCTGACTTCTATTCAAACTTCTATTCAATACAAGGAAAATACCAATCTCTTGATGATTCTTTAAACAAATAACATCACATATAAGAAACTGAGCTTTAGTCAGAAGATGATGTGAAATAGATGGTCCTTATATCAAACTAAGTCATTAGTAGAAATTGAAAGACTTCATTTAAATAAGCCAGCACGTTTTGTGTGTGTGTGTGTGTGTGTGTGTGTGTGTGTGTGTGTGTGTGTGTGTGTAGGGTTCTTACTTCCTGAAAACCTACATTTGAAAACTCTGAGGTCTAATCATTTTCTAATTCCCTCATGTAGAGATAGAAAGGCAGTGTCTTTCTGCTTTAAGTTCATCTTTTGGATATCTAGCTAAAATTTGAGAAATAAAAATCCAGGGGCATGCCAAATATGAATGTTGTTTGAGATGTGTTAAATTCAGATAAACTCGGGACTTTTCCTCTAATAAAAGAAAATATTTGTTTTAATTTTGATAGATTTATGCCTAAAACTATTATGCTCTATTTGCTTTTAAAAAAATACTAAATGTATTTTTAAAGACTAAATGTGTTTTGAAAGATTGTTAGGAGCAGATTTTATTATGGTATGCAAATCTTTTCAAACCTCTGATACAAAAAATTGCCAAATAATTGATTTTGCAAACATATACATTAGTATAAATTATTTCTCCTTGGAACTCACTTTAGTGACTAGGAATTTCTGCTAATTCTGTATTGTTTACTTGGCTTGCAATTCAGATTGTTTCCAGAACCCTACAAGATGGATGTTCAATGTCCAACATGCTAATACCTCACTTATCCAGATACCAACTACCTAGTAACATCAAACATCCAGTAAAAGCAGAAAGGTTGAAGATCAGCTAAGCCAGATAACACAAAATATACTATTTGCTTAAGGAATATACCATCTGGGACATACTCAGAGTCTATTTGTTCATATTTTAGATAAAAATTTACTATAGTCAATAATGCGATTTAGCAACTCAATGCAATAGAGGTAGAGAATTTTGAAAGTAAAGAGAGACTTTATAGAGGCAGGTAGGTGATACCTAATTTTATATTCCTTTTAGTTGATACACATGTAATTTTAGTCAGAGTAAGAATCAAAGGCCAAAGGTTGAGACTTCTATCTGATACAAGAGCACAAGTATTGCCAGGATGTTCTTACCATGGTAAGTACACTTTGGTAACAGTGCAGTGGTAAGGAAAGGGCTGGAGGTGAATTGAATTGGATCAGACATTAAGGGTAAATTCTGAGGTTAATAGAATGCAGTAGGTTGAGTGCAGTAAATCAGCATAAGAGGCCTGCAATAGAAATCATGAGCATGGCATTGAAGTCAAACCACCAAATTCACAGTACGTACATGTGTCTGTGTGACAGAAAACAAAACTTGGAAGGGATCAACAATGCAGTTAAGTTTACAAAAAAGCTTTTTATGCCCTCATCACAATTTTCTAAATCAAGACAAGAAGCACCCAACACTCTGACATTAAATTAAAAAAGGTGTATTTAGACATACCACTCATCTTGCCGTTTCTTTACTTCTACACAAATATTATCAGTGCTAGGTACTGTCCCCAGCTAAGCCACCAATCAGACCTTTTTTTTCTTTTTTACTGTTGTTGTTTTTTAAGAAGACTATTTTTTCTATGGACAGGAAAGTGGTAGAGAACTGACACAAGAAAAGAAAAAGTATGAGATCATAAGACAAAACCAGTAAGCTGAGATTTTAAAACATTTCTAGTTCCTACTAATGGTGTCCAACGTGTCCTGAACATTAAAAGATCTGTTTTATATGTGTGTGTGTGTATATATATATGTATAAAATAGGTAATATAAAATATATGTAATATAAATATCTGTAAAATATTAAAGATACATAAAATATATGTAAAATATAAAAAATATATAAAATACATGTAGAATATAAAAATGTATAAAATATAGGTAAAATATAAAATATATGTAATACATGTAAAATATAAAAATATATAAAATATAGGTAAAATATAAAATATATGTAATATGTGTAATATTATATATATAAATGTAGGGGTTTAAAATCATATTTATATGATATATATGTAAAATCATATATATGTGTGTGTTTTTATATATATATACATATATATATATATGATTTTAAAACCCTGCATTTTTTCTTTGTTGGAGTAGAACCAATCTTTTTGTTGATGACTAAAAGCTAGCCACGGATACATTTGCCTAGATTTTTTTATTTATTTGTGAGCTGCCAAGGATGGCAACAACTTCAAGACTTTCTTTGGCAATAAAACATAGTCAACATATTTAAATAAACATTTAAATAAATATACAGTAAAAAAGTATAATTAAACATTCTTTAAAATGAAAACATTTGATTAAAATTATTCCTAAACTGAATATCAAGATTTTGATACTTATAAGAGATTATGGTGTCTGTGAAAGAATTGATAAATAGATCAATAGAAGTCAAGAAAGTGTTTACTTTTGGAGAAGGGTTACAACGGGGATTTTGATTGCTACCAATGTCCAATTTCTTGACCTGAGTGATAGTAAATCATTTGACTCTTACATTTTTATTTTGTACATTTTTCTATTATTTTGTAATATTAAAATAGTTTAAACTTAACTATTCACAAATAATACACGATACATGGGTGACTATTGTCAAAGACTATAGATGTATTATATTAAACATTGATAACTTTATAGCTATGAAGGTTTTTATAGCATTGAAGACTGAGGTCTTGAGTAACCACTGGTGTGCTATATTTCATCCTCTCCCTTCTGTTTCAGGAGCTTTGTTTCTGTCTCCCTTGTATCATCATTTTTCTCTCTACAATGGTTCATTTCCCCAGCAATCTAGACGTGTAGTATTTCCCCTTTTATTTAAAACAAAACAACACAAAACTTCCTGATCCTTTGTTCTGCCACCACTCTCAGATTAACCTTTTGCTATGGTCTGAAATTCATTTAACCAACCTCATTTCTTACAACGTCCAAAATTCATTTCTTACAACCTAATACCCAATGGGATAGTATTAAAAGGTGGAGACTTTGGGGGAAGCCGTCACGAATGGGATTAATTTCCCTTATAAAAGAGGTTAAAGGAAGCTGTCTTCTCCCTCCTACCATGTGAGGACACATAGAAAGAATCATCTACAAGGAATGGGTCCTCACTAGACACTGAATTTTCTGGCACTATACTCTTAGACTATCTAGCCTCTAGGACTTTAAATTTTGTTATTTATAAAGCATCAATCTAATTATTTTATTATAGCTTCCTGAAAAGTATAAGATACCTTTATTTTCATTTCATTTCAAAGTAAAATTCCTAAAGAATTGTCTAAACTTGCTGTCTCTACTTCCATTTTCTCTTGAACTCTTTCCAATAAAGTTTTCATCACTACTCCACTAAAACTGCTCTTGCCAATTACTTGTGAACCTCCATATTAAATATAATTTCTGAAGTTTCAGTCCTTTCTTGTTGAGCCTATTAACTACATTATATAGAGTTGGTTGATCACACTTTCTTCCTTGAAACACTCCACTTAGCATCTCAGTCACCATTTACCTTGGTTCTCCTCTGATTTGTTCCTTGTTTCTTTAGTTTTCAGTCGTAATAAGCCTAGTGGCCATGTCAACATGTTACATGTCAACATTGGGCCAAGAAATAGTCTGATCTTGTTAATTTAGTTCTCATCTGTCTCGTCCAATTAGAAATTATAGTTTATATTTTAATTTCCCTCTACATCATACTCTCATAGTGAATTGAGGTCAACATTTAGTAACTGCTTCAATAATAAATTTAAATTTTATATGATTTTATGATCTGCACCATTTCTCACAATTTACCCCATGTTTTTCACTGCCCTTAAAGTTCCTATTTTCATTGCTTCTAGAGTTTCCCTTGAGGCCAAGGAACCTGTGTTGCCCTTAATTGGGCTCAGTCATATTTCTTGGCAGGAAACTAAAAAGGGAGAGAAAAATGAGGAAGATATTGTCCATTTGAGAAATTAACTTCTACTTTTCTCATACAAAATTATACTCGTCAATATACCAAAAAATTATTGAGCACCTACATGGTCCCAGATACTTGCTAAAGGCTAAGGAAACAAGGACTAAAAAATAATGCCTATTTTCAAATACCTTGCAAGCTAATAGAACTTTGTTGTTTTTTTTTTTAAATTGAGTCAGAGGAGCATTAATTCATTATAGATTTAACAATCTGTTCCATGAGAACATATTATTCATAACTTGGAAAAAGCATAAGAAATTATTAAGTATTCTTTCAGTGAAGTGCTGGGCTTGATTCTATTGATTGGGCTATGTTACAACTCTCTTAGGGTAGAGGTTAATGAATAGATGTTGTCCAGCGAAGATGCAAGTAATTCCTGTCTGGTGGAAAAATAACTCTAAAGGTTCATTTCTCCTTGAAACATTAACCAGTTTCATAAACTATATACCTTATGTTGACATTCCTGTATTAAATTGCACATATATTTATTAATAGTAGTGTGCTAGAGTCATTTCAGACTAGCTCATAAGAACCAATTGTTTTATTTTCAGGAAATTTGAAAGCTGGTTGACTTCCTGTTGGTAGCTTAAAATTAACCATGGTAGGAGTACCTATACTACAAAAATCAACAGACACTACTAATTAGGTTTTTGTTTGTTTGCTTCCTGGAGAACTAGTTGAATCAATTTTAATGTTTATTGGTTCTCTTATTAATTGATAAGCTAAACAAAATTGCTCATTTAAGTAAAATTTTTAACATATGCTAATTTTATATTTTTATAAACAGCCATGATTTTAAAACTTTTGGAGATTATGCTTTAACAGTTTATGCCAATTGCCTTTCACAAGAATTGTTCAGCCATCATTCAGTTATGTGAATCAAGAATCTGATTTTCACAGTCACTGGAACAAATACAGACTGGCTCAGTTGTACTGCTTTAAGATGACAGTGTAAAAGGTTACAACAGTAACAATTCATCTTCACTAAAGGGAAAGAATAGACAAAATAATATACAATTCCTTTACTCTCTTTATTTTCTCATTGCAAATGCAAACATGAATTTTAATTTGCAACATGATTGCTTAGATTTTGACACTTTCTTAATCTGGGTTGCGGAAGAAGTTAATGAAATAGGAAATAAAACTTGGGTCTAAGGAAGAGTAAAAGCCTCAAGGCAAAGCTTTACTTTATTTGAGGGTAGTAATCCAAAATTCAAGGGTATATTAGTACCTTTGTCCACGTGGCTATTCCCTTTCTTATGTGTTTTTACTTAGGATGGTCCTGGGGCAGACTGGGGATTTAGGGAGCAGAGGGAAAGCAGCAGCCATTCTGTAGCTCAAAGATGTTGCTGTTTTATTTTTTATTTATTTATTTGTTTTTAGAGACAGAGTTTTGCTCTTGTTCCCTAGGCTGGAGTGCAATGGCACAATCTCAGCTCACCACAACCTCTGCCTCCCGGGTTCAAGCAATTCTCCTGCCTCAGCCTCCTGAGTAGCTAGGATTACAGTCATGCGCCACCACGCCTGGCTTATTTTGTATTTTTTTGTAGAGATGGGGCTTCTCAATGTTGGTCAGGCTGGTCTCGACCTCCTGACCTCAGGTGATCCGTCTGCCTCAGCCTCCCAAACTGCTGGGATTACAGGTGTGAGCCACCGCGCCGGGCCCGTGTTGCCGTTTTACTGACTCATCTCTGTGTGAAACAGTAGCTAGGCCTGCGACTACTCTACCTTCCCCCTGAATTCTCCAGTTTCTTTGACTCCTGGGCCATTTGTGTGTGTTTAATACAGAGAGTCTGGCCCAGGCTTCTATAAGACACTCAGCAGTAGCAACAAGAACCGACATAGCTGTCAGTTTTTCTTGTGGAATTCCAGCTCATACTTTTGGGTTCCAGTTTGCTCTTAGTCTCCACCAGTACACATTCATCTTCCCTTCCCAAATGACTGCTCTAAACACTCTAAGCTCCAGCATCAGATGTAAAGAAAACAGCTTTGCAGAGACTGTCCAGCTGCATAATGCCAAATATATATACATGTATATATCTCCTAGTAGTTATTGTTCTCTTGTTAAACTCTGAGTGATAGAGTGTTCTTCAGAATGGTAAGAAACACCTAAATTGTGGAATAAATGCCAGTGTAAGACTTTTAACACAATTATCAAAAATATCAGAGGCCTGGTCTACCAACAGCAGCTGCCCACATCCCCAGTTATATCCTGTTTCTCCATGCCCTCAAGTAACAGACAAGATGGAAAAACACACAACATTAAGTGCTCTGAAGAAAATGCCAACTGATCTCAGATTTTAAAAAGGGAGTTTAGGACAAGTTCCCCATTCTGTACCTGAGCAAATAAGCAGTTTGGAATGGAGTTGACCTTGTCAAATATGATAAGATAAAAGCAAATGGCATGATAGCTATGGAAAAATTCAGATAAAAAAGTGGAGACAAGAAACTCAGTTCTGCAGGACAAATAAGCAGTTTAACATGGAGAAAAAGAAGAAAACATTTCATAACACATATTTATAGGAAAAATTAAAAAGAAAATAAAATCAATGAAACAAAATGAGACAATACACCAAAGGAATATATGATGAATAATGCAGAGCTAAATAAGTCAATTAGGGACAAAACACTACTTTGCTAAAAAACTCATATATAAATTAAAAGAGGCAAAAGAACAACACAGCCATGGCTGAAACCTAATTGGAAGCATGGAGGAAAGGAATTAAGCCAGCCACAGTCACGGCAGAAATATATAACAGTGATAAAATTTCATTTGAAAAAGTTAATAGAAATGGTGAATGAGTAACAATACGAAAGCTTAAAAGTATTCAATGAGTATGAAGTTGGGAAGATTATTAACAGTACAGAAAACGTATGCAATGTTCTAATAGAGAGTAATGGATAGTTTCAAAGGTTTCAGACTAAAGGATTATAGTAATGATGAGCCCATTTGTTATAATAAAATAACAATAACAACAATAAATAATAATAGCTACTTGAAGATAAAATCCAGCCAAACAAAAGTAAATAAAAATAAAGAATTTCAGAAAAGATAAGCTATGGTAAACACTTCTGATAATCATTAACTTCACAGCAATACCGGGGACTCTTCAATCTCTCTAAGAAGTTCCAACTCTTTTCTTCCAGTTTCTGAAATCCACGTTTTCCTCTCACTTCTACAGTTTATCCAGAACTGATTTTAAGGAAGCAAACTAGCAATCTGGGCTAATTCTCTATCTTCACAAAATCTGAAAGTCTAAAAATTGTTGCTTGAATGTTTTCAATGAGCATGCATTAATTTTCTTAAAAAGTGTAATGTTTTTTAAAAAAAGGAAATCCTACAATACACACCACACACTGCCTGATAGAAACAAAAACTGTTAGGTTCTTGAACTTTTATATAATTGTTTGCTTTTTATATAGAAAAAATATTAAATCCTGAAATGATTGATCTCATACTAAGATCTGTGTCAGTTTTAGAGAATCAATCATTGGGTAATCTGGTACCCTGGCCTCAATCTTTAGGCTCCCTGCAAACCTCAGGCTTAAGTAGCTTTTCTGATGAAGTAAAGGGAGACTGAAGCACACAATTTCAGTAATTTATTTACTTTCGAAATTGTTTTGGTATTTGTAGGTAGTTATTAGCCCAGAACACTAGATCTGAACGTTTCTTTCTAAATAAAATCTTAGGGCTCTGAGATAGTTGATGAAGTCTGAAAGTGCATTTGAATACACTTATTCACCAGGAGAATTTCAGTTATATTCTTAAAATTTAATAAGTCTAAAAACGTAGATTTAACCAAACTATATCTAGTATTTATATCCTACTTTATTGTGAAGGTAGGTAGATACCTAGCTATGCCAGATAATCAGAACCAGAAGGATCGAGCTATTTTTTTTCAACCAAGAGGTCTTAAAAAACATGAAAACTGTTTATCTTCACTAACAACAAATAAATGTAATATTATGCAAAAATAAGATAGTGATTTTTTCTACCAAACTAGTACATGTTCAAAATAATAATTTTGTTGAAGTGAGTTAGGAATTCCCAAATATTGAGAATTAAATTTGGTACAATATTTCTAAAAACCAATTTGAGAATTGAATTATTCTAAGAACTTTGTAAAATTAGGGATGACTTCTTTCTCTGAGTTCTGCTTTACTATCATAACAGAAAGTTTAGGGTAACTGGAAGTTAAATTGTTAGTTCTGAATGTGGCACAGTGAGTTGTGAGATAACCCAAAATGTAGATTTTCAAAGGAATATCTAGAAACAGTTTGCATGCTTCCAAAAAGTCCTTACCAACAAGAGGATACTTTTAAAAAGGCAAGAGTTGAATAGTTGTAAAGTTTTGCCAAAAGATTTCTTTGGAGAGAATTGATGCCATATGAGTTCCCCACTCAGCCCACATACGTAACATGACACCCACTCAGGGAGGGGGGATGGGTAGAGCTCTCTTGGCCTCAAGCCTGGAGATTTGGGTGGTAATGGGACCACTACTCAAATATGGCAACTCTTCTAGAACTTGGGAAGGACAGCGGAGTGGCATCTGACTTCTGCCAGATAGGAAAGTGAGAGAGATTGACTGCCAAGCAGAGTTCAGAGCACAAGTGAGGTCCTATTTTGTGTTTGTCTATGCTTCCAGGATAGATTTGGACAAAATATGCATGATTGTTGATTGTGGGTTATATGTGAACCAGGTCAGTGAGAGGGCGAACCTGGAGCTTTTTTGACTTCTTCCCAAGAAGACCACCTAGATATGCTGAGGGTCCAACAGAGCAAGCCCATACAGAATAGGCAACTGGAGAACCAGAGGCTAAAGGTGAGACCAAGGGCAAAGAAATAGAATATATCAAGATAACAGAGCTGCAGTGGGAGCGACCTAGCAGCAGAGTTTTCAAAACTCAATGAAAGCCACGTGTGAAATAAAGCTTACTTTATCTGGCATTTCCACAAAGCCAAAAGCCATATTCCAAAACCAATCAAATCAGAGCTTTCTGTCCCCATTCTCTCTTCCTTCTGCACTTCAATCCAAATAATCCTTAAGAATTTCTAGCAAGTTGGGAGAAGGAAAGTAATAAAAGAAACAACCTAAATACTCTAGTGCAGGAAATCAGGTATCGATTCTCTTCAGACTACACTTGGTGGCCAAGATGAAAGAAGCTTACATTTTAGTGAGGATGGATGTGTTATTCACATATTATAATTTTTGAATCAAAACTGTAATATGCATAGGACCATCTAGTACCCTAGAGAGACTAGACAGTCACAGGGCTGCACGAGTTTTATCCAGTGAAAGGGAAAAACATTTTCCGTAGAAAAAAAATATAAAGTGACAGTGAGAAATTAAAAACTATACGCATCTCTGAACTTTTATTAAAGTGTAATAAACACAGTTGTACACAAACGATAAGACATGTTCAATACATTGTCACAAAGCCCCCATTCCTTTTAACCAACACATGTATCAATACATTACTAGACTCCGCAAAGCCCCCTTCAGGCGACATTTGAATCAATCACCTCTGCCATTGTAACAATTAACCTAACTTCTAACATCACAGATTAGTTTTGCCTGCTTTTGAACTTTATATATAAATGGAATCATACACGTTTTTGGGTAATCATAAACACTTTTGCACTCTTTTGTGTCCAACTTAATTCACTCGATATTACGTTTGGAGGTTATTTTATACTGTTGCATGTACAGAAGTTGTAGTTTTCTTCATTCTCATTTCTATATAGTATTGTTCCATATCAACACTTGGCAAACTCTGGCCCATGGGGCCAAATCTGGCTCACCACCTGTGTTTGCATGGTTTACAAGAAAAAACGGGTTTTACATTTTTTAAAAACTAAATAAAAAAGCGTAGTATTTCAGGACATGTGGGAATTGTATGAAATTCAAATTTCAGTGTCCATAAATAACGTTTCTATTGGAACATATCCATACTCGTTCATTTTGTATTGTCTATGGCTGTTTTATGCTATAATGGTAGAGTTGAGGACTCATGACAGAGATTGTGCTGCCTAAAATATTTACTATCTGGCCCTTTATAGAAAATGTTTGCCAACCCCTCCTCTATGCGAATGCATAACAACTTATATTTATCTATTTGACTATTGAGAAGCATCAGGGTAGTTTTTGGGGACATTACAAATTACATTTTGGGGACATTACAAATAATGCTGCTATGAACATTCTCATGCATTTCCTTTGTGAACATATGTGTGCATTTCTATTGCAGATATTATACTTAGGAGTGGAACTGTTGCATTTTAGGAAGACACTGTCAAACAGCATTCCAAAGAAATGTACAAATTTGCACTCCATCTGGCAGTATTTGGGAGGTCTGGTTGTTCCACACCCTTTCCAATATTTGGTGTGCTGTCTTATCAATTTTAGCCATTTTGGAGAGTTCTTGGTAGTACACTTAGTTTTTAATTTCCTCAAGGAGGCTCTCAAGTATTTGATTTTTTTTCTATACTATTGTCAGTAGCACCATTTTTAAATTTGTATTTTCTGTTTGCTTATTGCTGGTACATAGAAATACAATGTATTTTTATACATTGTCTTTGTATCCAACAAACTTGCTAAATTCATTTATTAATTCTAATAGCTTGTAACTTCTCTTGATTTTTTCCCACCAACACTGCCATGTCTTCTGCAATGACAGCTTTATTTATTATTTCTAATTCTCTTGCCTTTTCTTCTCCCTTCTTCTTCCTCCTCCTCCTCTTCCCCTTTTTCTTCTTCTCCTTCTTCATTTCTGTCTCTCTGTCTCTCTCTCTCTCTGTTTGTTTTGGTCTTATTTCATCTACCAGGATTTTTGACATAATGCTAAATAGAATTGATTATAGTGGACAGGACCTTGTCTCATTTACAATCTTAAGGAAAAATCCTTTCAGTATTTCACCAATACCATAATTTTTCCTTTAAGGTTTTCACAGATACTATTTCTCAAATTAAGGAAGTTTTTTTTTCTGTTTATAGTTTACTAAAAGGTTTTCTGTGTGTGTGTTTTTTTAAGTTACAGATGTGTTGAATTTCATCAAATGCTTTTATATATCTGGTAAGATAATCAATTTTTTTCTACTTTTTTTCTTTAATGTGATGAAGTACATAGATTGAATTTCAAACAGTAAACCATCCTTACGTTCCTATAATATACCTACCCACCTTGGTTATGATGTATTATCTCTTTCATATATTGCTGGATTTGATTTGCTCATTGACAAGAACTGTGAAGGGTCAGAGATTTTACCTTACTGTGCTTACTAAACTAACATGTTAACCTGCCACAGTTTCACGGATGATGGTAAAGGACAGGAAACATCTGAGTCAGAGTTAATGAACAGTTTTTATTCACAGAAACAGTAATAGGCAGAGTATCAGCATTCACATTTGTGTCCTGAGATCCAATTACCACAGGTAGCTCCAATCTGTTTCATATGCAGTTTCCACCTGCATATGAAATACATTGCATTACAAAAGAGAAACCCTAAGTTTAGTGAACCCAAATCTTTTACAATGGGCAGAAATTATATTGTGGTTTTCTCTGGAGAGAAACATGATCTCTGTCTTCTAAGGCTGTTTGCTATATAAACATCCTTGAAAAGAGAGTCCAGATGAAACGCCAATTAATACTTCATGCACGAGATGTGTGGAAATTCAAGAAACCCATGGAGAATTATCTCCTAAGACTATTTGGTTCTTGTTTCTACAGCTCCTTGCCTTTTGGTGTTATTTTGCATGAGTACACCACTCTGCTTAATCTGATGGAGGCTGGGACCCAATCTGCTCTGTTTGATTTACCCTTTAATTAAGGACACTTCCAATATGACTTCAAGTACCAGAAGGAGGCCAAAATGAAGTATTCACCTCAGCCTTGCTCCCCAGATTCCCAGATCCAACCAGGTAAATAAATCTCACAAACCAGTGGTCCCCAGCCTTTTTGGCACCAGGGACTAGTTTCATGGAAGACAATTTTTCCTTGCGCTGAAGCGTGGGGAGATGGTTTCAGGATGATTCAAGTGCATTACATTTATTGCACACTTTATTTATATTCTTACATTCTAATACGTAATGAAATAATTATACAACTCACCATAATGTAAAACTAGTAGAAGCCCTAAACTTGTTTTCCTGCAACTAGATGGTCCCATCTGGGGGTGATAGGAGACAGTGACAGATCACCAAGCATTAGATTCTGGTAAGAAGCGTGCAGCCTAGATCCCCTGAATGTGTAGTTCACAATAGGATTTGGGCTTCTATGTGAATCTAATGCTGCCACTGATCTGACAGGAGGTGGCGCTGTATGGTAATATGAGCAATGGGGAGTGGCTGTAAATATAGATGATGCTTTGCTCACTCAACTATTGCTCACTTCCTGCTGTGTATCTGTGGCCCAGGGCTTGAGGACCCTGTCATAAACCATCATGGTCTACCTTAGAAGGTTAGGTGACTTTCTTCTCAGGTACCTGAACTTAACTTTTCACTTGGCTAAAGACATTAATCCAGGTACAAAAGAATACTATTACATAGACTCTTCCTTGGTTTGCACAGAGGGTGACTAGGGCAATTCTATCATCCATAAAAACCCTGGTTAGTGAGTTGAAGCTGATTTGAATGCTTTCCAGGACTGAGATGACATCATTAATTATTTCGGATAAAGCCAGGGACAAATTTCATAAACGTATTTTAATTGCATGATTTTCACCATAGAGATAACTGTCCACAAGGTACACATGAAGAATGACTCACATACCCTTCCAAAAAGGTCCACCAGTTAGCTAATGCTAGCCTCATTTTAGAGAGATCTCCACAGTCCCATGAGGACTACATGATCTACTGGTAGTGTTTCTGCAAATATTTGAAGGTTTCTTACGACCATTCCTGAAGTACAAATACTTTGGAGAATGAGACAAATTGATGCCTGACTCCTGTATAAGAAGTATGCGTCTGGGAATGCAGATCATGCCTCTGGAGATCAAGGATTTTTTTTTTTTGGTTTTTGTTTGTTTAAGGAGAGTCTTGCTCTGTTGCCCAGGCTGGAGTGCAGTAGCATGATTACAGCTCACTGCAGCCTCAATCTCCCAGGCTCCAGCAATCCTCTGGCCTCAGCCTCCTGAGTAGCTGGGACTACAGGCACATGTCACCATGCCAGGCTAGTTTTTTATTTTTTGCAGAGATGAGATCTCACTGTGTCAAGCGATCTTCCTGCCTCAGCCTCCCATAGTGATGGGATTACAGGCATGAGTCACCATGTCTGGCCAATCAACTTTTGTTTACAATTATTGGGGCAACCTAAGTGGGACCTATTATGTTAGGGATGAAACTTGACAGTATCTTCTACATGGCCTCTCACCCAGCCAGTAGATCTTAGGATTCCAACTTCAGTTTGAATAATGGAGCCTGGTCCTTGTTTTTAGAGGGCTGCCAGGGAAGTTGTTCTATTCTGACTTGCTTGTCCACTCCACCAGTTAGGTGGGTTTGTCTGTCCCACAAGATGACTGAGCAATTATGAGAATAGGAGTGGGGAAGATATCTGATTGTGTTGACAGATGTTATGCATAAAAGATATGACAGCTGGATTATCCCCTGTAGTTTCTGATAGACTTCTCAATAAAATTAAGAATAATGGTGACATGTTGTGGTTGGAGTTATCTGGCAAGGGGTGGCATACCCAGCTACCTGTTACATTTAAACTGCTTGCAAAATTTAAGAGAGCCACAGCAGGGCATTCTTCTTCCCAATAAAAGCTACAGGAGTATCTCTGAAACACAGAAGATCATTAATGTCCCTCCTTCCTCCATAACTCGGAGTAACTAAGGCATTTCTGCTCCAGATACCAGAATTTGTGCTCTTCTGCCATTGCCACAAAATCAACGTGCTACATTCTAGTAGTTACGAATTCATCTTTTTTCTAATCACCCCTTAATTGCATACCCTACGCACACTTTTGATTTGTTTCTATGCTACTGTCAGTAGCATCAAAAGGGTCTGGTGCAAGAGGGACAATGGTATGTTTGTTAAACATAGAGACACAGTATTTGCATCTTCCAAACATGCCCTTTGTGCAAGAGTGAGATACTGTATTTATCTTTTTTTTTTCATTGAGAGGGTGTCTCACTCTGTTGCCCAGGCTGGAGTGCAGTGGTGCGATCTCAGCTCACTGCAAGCTCCACCTCCTGGGTTCATGCCATTCTCCTGCCTCAGCCTCCCAAGTAGCTGGGACTATGCCCGCCACCATGCCTGGCTAATTTTTTTTTTTGTATTTTTAGTAGAGACAGGGTTTTACTGTGTTAGCCAGGATGATCTCGATCTCTTGACCTTGTGGTTCGCCCTCTTCAGCCTCCCAAAGTGCTGGGATTACAGGTGTGAACCACCGTGCCCGGCCAGTATCTATCTTCTAAAGCTACTTGTTACACAAGCATCCTTAGAAAAATATTGAACAAAACTGCTCAGTTAGTACCTTGTTCATATGCTATGCAGAAAGATGAGAGATCCACAGATAATTGTTTCCCAACACTAATATTTCATTAGGACTTTGGCTTACGAGAGAGGTTTGTCACAGTCAAATCAAATATAGAAATGAATCTCTAAATGTAAAATATTTTATTTGGGAAGCAAAAATTGTAGTTCCAGGGCATACATACAAGACCATGTGGTCTTCAACATGTCCGAAAAACAAAGAGGAGGTTGGAAGTTTTATAAAAAGGAGAAATGTTATTTTGTTTGTTTGTTTGAAAGACAGTTCATTGGCACTAGTAAAGTTTTGGAGAGCGGGCAAGCTCTGACTGATGAGTGACTGAGGTGGATCAAACGTGTCTTAGTGTCACAGCAGGTTATTTCAGTAAGCATTGGATAAAACTGGTTTCAGGTTACAATGGGGAGTTTCAGCAGGCTTGCTGAGAATTACATTCTTGGAGCAATGTTATGTTCCCTGAGTGGTTTTTGTTTCTGTTTTTCCCACCTGGCCTCTCAAATTTGTTTTAGTTGACTATGTCAAGAATGATCCAATTTGTATGATCATCTTTCACTGGTTGTTCTGTAGTTTTTGTTTCTTATAAAATTCTTGGCAGATTTTGGTATCAAAGTCTTTCCAGCCTCATAAAATGAGTTGGGAAATGTTCTTTCTGTGTTTTCTGGAAGAATTTAGGGAGATTTGTGATATTTCTTTCTTAAATGTTTGAATAAATTTACCCATGAAACTTTGGTAGTCAGGAGGCTACAACTGAAACTGTGGGCTTCAAAATATGCTGTTGTGGCTGCAAGACAGCCATCAAGAAGCTACTGCTGCCACAAAGTCCTTTCAACACACAAAAAATCAATGACTGGGCACCGGGTTGCTGTCCAGTACTCAGCATCTCCATTACCAGACAGCCCAACAGGGCAATAGGAAGATGACGCTTGCCTCATTTTCATCTTTCAAAATTCCATTCAAGAGCATTGAATGGATAAAATAAGTTTTGCATTCAGCACCCTAGATGCAAGGGAATCCTGGAAATGCTGTACAGTTGTTAGCTTACTAGTGTCTTTAGTTCAGAAAAGCACACTACAAAAGTTTCAAGAGGACAGTATGCCCAAGTTTACCATATTCTGTAAAAGGTAAATAATTCAGATATAACTTAAAAGTAGTAGGTTCAGTCATGCCTACTCTGCTTCCTGAGAAAATATTTTCAAAAATCATTCCATAAGGGGTATCAATGGGTCTTTAGCAACATAAAAAGAATTTGACTAAAGCAAATAGTGGTATATATCAAGAACCTTAAAATAATTATATTCTTTATGCCATTAATTCCATTGCAAAAATTCTGAAATAAAGAAATAATCATAAAAGCTATTTATATAGAAAAGTGTTTCTAATTGCATTATTTATAATATTAAAAAAATTTAAACATCCAATTCTCTTAAATTAGAAAAGTGGCCAAGTATATTGAAAGGCAAGCATATAATATTATACAAATATTAAAATGATGATTATATAATTGTGAATAAAAAGTAAAGCTACAAAATTTTATGCACAGCATGATTTTAACTGTGTTAAAGATCATAAAAGAAAAAATAGGAAGGAAATAAGCCGAAATGCTAGACAATAGATTTCGAGTAGTTTTTAACATTTTTTTCTGCTCTTTTAATGCTATTTATTACTTCCTAAGTTTACTGCAAAAAGCACACATTACTTTGTAATCAAAAATAAAATAAAAAGGGATTTATTCTCTAATGGGACAGTCTGGTATTTGGAAGAAAAATTATTTTTGAATTGTTGAGATTATGTGAATTAAAGGCAATTGGAAAGAATCAGGACTTGTTTCTACTCTGTGCACACCACTAAAGGGATGTTATTGCTGACAGTTTAACAGTCAGTTTCAGGAATAAGCAAGAGAACCATAGAATGCACCATATCTGGTTCAGTTATCTTCTTCTTGATTTTCTAGGAGTGTTGTTTAACATTCTTACTTTTGAAATACGTGAATAGCAACTAGCTAGTTGCTCTTGTTGAAAATAAGAAGAATATCAAAGTTTCTTAAATTTCATTTGTATCATTTTGTTTTTACTATACTTTTTATTTTGAGGAAATTATAGATTCATATGCAGTGTAAGAAATAATACACAAAATACACAAAAATGCTTTACCCAGTTTTCTTCAACAATAACATCTTATAAAATTATAGTCACAGATCACACACACATGCACTTAGCCCACTTTTTAATGGGATTGTTTGTTTTTTTCTTACAGATTTGTTTGGGTTCGTTGTAGATTCTGGATATTAGTCCTTTGTCAGATGTATAGATTGTGAAGATTTTCTCCCACTCTGTGGGTTTTTTGTTTACTCTGCTGACTGTTCCTTTTGCTGTGCAAAAACTCTTTATTTTAATTAGGTCCCATATATTTATCTTTGTTTTTATTGCATTTGCTTTTGGGTTCTTGGTCATAAAATCCTTGCCTAAAAAGCCAGTGTCTAGAAGGGTTTTTCCAATGTTGTCTTCTAGAATTTTTATAGTTTCAGGTCTTTGGTTTAAGTCCTTAATCCATCGTGAGTTGATTTTTTTTTATAAAGTGAGAGATGAGGGTCCAGTTTCATTCTCTTACATGTGGTTAGCCAATTATCCCAGAGCAATCAGACAAGAGAAAGAAATAAAGGGCATCAAAATCAGTAAAGAGGAAGTCAAACTGACATTGTTTGCTGACAATATGATTGTTTACCTTGAAAACCCTAAAGAGTCCTCCAGAAAGCTCCTAGAACTGATAAAAGAATTCAGCAAAGTTTCCAGATGCAAGATTAATGTACACAAATTAGTAGCTCTTCTATACACCAACAGTGACCAAGCAGAGAATCAAATCAAGACCTCAACACGTTTTACAATAGCTGAAAAACAAACAAACAAACAACAACAACAAAACAACTTAGGAATATACCTAACCAAGGAGTCAAAAGATCTCTACAAGGAAAACTACAAAACACTGCTGAAAGAAATCATAGATGACACAAATGGAAACACATCCCATGGTCATGGATGGGTAGAAGCAATATTGTGAAAGTGACCATACTGCCAAAAACAATCTATAAATTCAATGCAATCTCCATCAAAATGCCACCATCATTCTTCACAGAATTAGAACAAATTCTAAAATTCATATGGAACCAAAAAGAGCCTGCATAGCCAAAGCAAGACTAAGCAAAAAGAACAAATCTAGAGGCATCACACTACCTAATTTCAAACTATACTATAAGACCATAGTCACCAAAACAGCATGGTACTGATATAAAAGTAAGTACATAGACCAATGGAACAGAATAGAGAACCTGGAAATAGACCCAAATACTTATAGTCAACTGATCTTCAACAAAGCAAACAAAAACATAAAGTGGAGAAAGCATGCCCTTTTCAACAAATGGTGCTGGGACCATTCTCTATTTCTAAAACTTGTCATTTCAAGAATCTTATATCAATGGGTATATAGCATATAGCGCTTGGAGGTTGGCTTTTTCTCACTCAGCATATTTTTCTTTTGTAGATTTATCCAGGTTGTTTCAAGTATCAGTAGTCTTTCCTTTTTTATTGCTGAGGTAGTGTTCCATGATATGGATCCACCAGTTTGTTTAACCATTAGTCGATTGAAGGATATCTTGGTTGTATCCAGTTTTCCACTATTATTAAGGTAGCTGTTGTAAATATTTGGGTATAGGTTGTTATGTAAGCATACGTTATTCGTTATCATGCTTATTTCTCTGGAATAAGTGCCCAGAATGCAATTCATGAGTCGTATGGTATTTGCATGTTTAGCTTTTAAAGAAACGGCCAGAGTTTTCCAGAGTGGCTATATCATGATACATTCTCATCAGCAATGTATGAGTGATCCAGTTTCTCCACATCCTTGCCAGCATTTGGTGTCACAGTTTTTTATTTTAGCCATTTTAACAGATAGATAGTGGTATCTCATTCTGTTTTTAATTTTCATTTTCCTAATGGCTAATGAGGTTGAACATCTTTTCAGATGATTTTTTTCCATTTGTATACCTTCTTTGGTGAAGTGTCTCTTCATATCTTTTGCCTGTGTTCTAACTGAATTGTTTGCTTTTTTACTGTTGAATTCTGAGAGCTCTTCACATATTACAAATAATAATCCTTTTGTCAAATATGTGGTTTGTAAATATTTTATCCCAGTTAGTAGCTTATTTTTTCACCTCCTTAACAGTATCTTTCAGTGAGAAAATTTTAAAAAACTTTTGATGACACAGAGTTTATTAATTTTTTATTTATGGATTATGCTTTTGTTGTCAAGTCTAAGAACTCTTTACATAGCTCTTAAACCTGAAAATATACACCAATGTTTTCTTCTAAAAGTTTTAGTTTTAAGTCCATGATTCATTTTCAGTTAATTTTTGTAGAAAGTGTGAGACTTAGATCAAGGCTCTTTGTATTTGTTTGTTTATTTGCTTATGGAATGGATTCCCAATTGTTTCAGTGTCATTTGTTGAAAAGGCTATCTTTCCCCCTAATTGCCTTTTCATATTTGTGAAAAATTACTTGGGCATATTTGTGTGACTCAATTTCTGGGTTCTCTATTGTGTTCCATTAATCTCTATGTTTATTTCTCCACATTACCATACAGTCTTGATTATTGTAGGTAAATAGTAAACTTGAAATCAAGTAAACTAATTCTTCTTAATTATTTTCTTCAAAATTGTTTTAGCTATTCTATGTACTTTGCCTTCCTATACAAATTTTACAATAATCTTGTCTATAGCTATAAAAAATCTTTCTGGATTTTGATAGACATTGTGTTCATTCTTTCTTTCTTTTTTTTTTTTTTTTTTTTGAGATGGAGTCTCGCTCTGTCACCCAGGCTGGAATGCAGTGGCACGATATCAGCTCACTGCAACCTCTGCTTCCTGGGTTCAAGTAATTCTCCGTCCTCAGCCTCCCAACTAGCTAGGACTACAGGAACGTGCCACCTCACCCGGCTAATTTTTTGTATTTTTAGTAGAGACAAGGTTTCACCGTGTTAGCCAGGATGGTCTCAGTCTCCTGACCTTGTGATCCACCCACCTTGGCCTCCCAAAGTGCTGGGATTACAGGCGTGAAGCCACCATGCCCAGCCATGTTAATTCTTTATATAAATTGAGAAAAAAAATTTTTTTACTGTATTGAGTCTTTTATTCCATGAACACGGTATATCTTCTCAATTATTTAATCTTCTTTAGTTTGTTTCATCAGTATTGTGTAGTTTCCATCATGTAAGTCTTAAACATATTTTGTTAGATTTACACTTAAGTATTATAATATTTGAGTACTGTATTTTTAATTTCACTGTTCACATGTTCATTGCCAGTATATAGAAATGCAATTGACTTTTATTTATTGTATATTATACCACATTATTGACTTTGCTTATTATTTCTAGGTATTTTTGTAGATTCTTTGTAATTTTCTACATTATATTATCTTAGAAAATAGACATATTGTCTTCAAATAGGAGCAGTATTTATTTCTTCTTTTCTAATCAATATCCCTTTTATTTCTTTATATTGCTGAATGCTCTGGCTAAGATTTCCAGTACTGTTGAAGAAGAGTGGTGAGACTGGACATTCTTATTTTGTTCCTTATCTTACAGGGAAAACATTCACTTTTTTAACATTAAATATATAATTATGTGCAGATTTTTAATAGATGCTCTTTACCAACTTGAATAAGTTCCCCTTCTATTCCTCTTTTTCTGAGTTTTTATCATAACTGATCATTGAATTTCATCAAGTAATTTTTTAGCATTAACTGATATTATGTGATTTTTTCTTTTTTAGCCCATTAGTGTGGTGGATCACACTGATTAATTTTCAAATATTGAAACATACTTGCATTCCTGGAATTAAAGTAACTAGATCACGGTAAATAATCCCTTTCATATATTGCTGAATTCTATTTGCTTTTTTGAAGGATTTTTGTATTTATATTTAGGAAACTAACTGGTCTGTAGTTTTCTTTTTCTGCCCTATCTTCATCTGCTTTTGGTATCAGGGTAATACTAGCTTTATAAAATGATTTGAAAAATGTTACCTCCTCTTCTTTTTTTTGGAAAAATTGTGTAAAGTTGGTGCTATTAAACATTTCATAAAAATTTCCCCTGTAACCATCTGGGCTTGGAGATTTCTTCTTTATGGGGATCTTTTAAATCATCAATCCAATTTCCCTATTAGTTATAGAGCTGTCCAAATTATCTATTTTATATTGGATAAGTAGTGGTTACTTGTGTTTTTTAGGGAGTTGGCCCATTTTTACCTAAGTTGTCAAATTTATGCATGTAGAGTTGTTCATAGTACAGTCGACCCTCTCTACCCATGGGTTCTGCATCTCTGGATTCAACCTACTGAAGATTGGAAATATTTAAAATAAAAAAATGCATCTGTACTGAACATGTACAGTCTTTTTTTCTTGTCATTATTCCCTAGATAATGCAGCATAACAACTGTACATAGAGTTTACATCGTATTTGGTAATATAAGTAACCTAGAGATGATTTAAAGTATATGAGAGGATGTACATAGGTTATTTGCAAATACTATGCCATTTTCTATCAGGGATTTGAACATCCACTGATTTTGGTGTCCACGGGAGATCCTAGAACTGATCCCCAACAGATACTGAAAAACAATGTATTCCTTTATTATCCTGATATTCCCTATTCCATTATTGAATTGGCAAACTGTGTCTTTTTTTTTTCTCCTCTTTGTCCTTCACCTCTCTTACCGCATCCACTTCCTGTGCGTACCTCTAAAAGGACATTGTTACAGAAAATGTAATAATCCCTTTCAGGGGAAAGCAGAATCTGCACTATCTCATTGAGCACATCTGCTTAATATTCCTGCAGTCTTGTTTAATATTTTTACTTTTGAAATATTTGAACAATAGGACCTGGGCAGTTGCTCTTGTTAAACACAAGGAATAACTCATCAAATTGCCCCAAGTTTTCTATTCTAACTGCCTAATTCAATTTTCTTCAGTCTCAACTGACATTTAGGGAATCCTAGAGAAAAGGACACAGAGTACATGATGGAAGTTTTGCTAGACTTTTGTCCTGACCTGTCATTTATAACCTAATTGAAGTGAGAAAAATTCTGTGTGGATACATACTGCCCCAACTTAATCCTGAATCATTTTAGAGGTCTACCTAACCTTTCTCAGGAACTAATTTAAGAGCTTTACAAGGTAACCGAGTTATTCCAGTCCCTTGAACGATTCCTTTACTCTCTTCCCTATAAACTGATACTGGCTTTGTTACTCAGGATTTGACTCTGTGTTCTAACTCTACTGGATTTCCCAGGAGCTTGACACTGTGTTCCACAGGAATACATTATGGGTAGAAAACTCCTCACTGAAAATAAAGATGACAGATTTTAAGGATGACAGAGTATCTATGTTTAGATGAAAAAAAAAAAAACAGATTGGGAAACAAGAAAACTAACTATAGACAATCATCTATCATTTGGATCTTAAGCAAATCTTTAGTAAGTCCCAGTTTCCTGTTTGCTGGCTGCACATATTTATTCCCAGCCCTCAACCTTGGGGAGAGGAATTACCAAAAGGAAACTAATAAACATCAAGTCACATAGAAGTAAACTGAAGAAAACATATGCCGTTAATTAACCTAGTTATTCCTAGTAGTTGCTGTGCATTTTTGACACTGGCACCTAGCTAAGAACAGCCAAAAATATGTTTACAAGATGTTTGTTATACAAAACTATAGTATTTTAGAAATTTTGCCAAAATCTCTCATTCAGAAGATAAGAAAACTAAGTATTGGAGGCATTTCATCAACTCCCTGATGGAGTTTGGACAAGAAAATATGTGTCTTCTAACTTTTCCCATCCGCATTTTGCTTTAGCGTCATTTTTCTTTAATTTAGCAATCAGCTTTTATATTACTGACAACAATGTTTTTTTCCTATACCTATGTGTGACATATATTCCTTTTGGTTTTTTTTGTTTGTTTGTTTTGTTTCTGCAGCAATACTTACTGGAACATTTTACACAAGGGTATCAAATTAATAGAATTTTGTAAATGAATATGGGCCAATCAAGTAGAATGGATTAGGTCTCAATCACTTGTGAGTAAAGAGTTTGCAGTTAAATAATAAGATCATATTCTTTATGCATGGCTAGCTACACAGGCTCCATGTGAAATTGGTAGAGGTTTCTCTCTTTTCACTCCTTGAAAGAGGAAATGCAATTTGGTTTTACTTATATTGAGAGTTAGACCATCAGAGCATGTGTCTTTGGAGGTATCATTAGATGAGGAATAAAGACAAGTCCAATCTGAGAGTTGAGAAAGATTTTAGAAGTTGCCTAGTTTAATTTGGCTATTCATGGCAATAATACTTATTCACCCAATTTAATTAAGGAATGTCATTTTTTGGCATATATCAATAAACATCAAGCTGATTATTTACAGCCTTAGTAGAAGAGCTGGCAGAAATTGGGTGTATGTGAAGTCAGCCTGGAGGCAAATCAAAGCAGATGGCAGCTTTAAGAGATGACCTCAGGCTAAGGCAGTGCTAGAATCAGATGTAGACAAAACCAGGAGGCCACAAAAGAAAAAGATTAGGCATAGCAAGTACAGGTTCTTGGTCACTGGGCAAGAAAGACTTAGACTTGTGTCAATGCCCTCCAGTCAAAGACCACCAGGAACAGACCTGTAGTTAAACAAGCTGAGTGTATTCCTTCTTACAGCAAAGGAGAATGCACACCACAGGGAAGTGTGGGGCATCTCAGGAAAAAAGTGTTTGAAAAAACTTATGGGATTTGGTCTTTGGTTGGGTCATTTTGTGAATGGAACAGGTAGTAGGGATTCACTCTTGATTGGATTTTCTCAGAAGGAAAGAACAATTTTACAATTGGATATCTCAGTATCAAGTAATAAAAGAATAATGTCTATACTTGTGTCTTGTTTTCTGATCTATTTTTTCCCATCCAAATGAACATGTACATACTCTCCCATCCCTAAAATTTGTATTTTAAGTAAAGAGTTTTCGTCCCATGACTGCTTTGTTAGGTGTTCATTTTGTATGCTCTTAATTTTTAGTTCCTTGTTGTGGGTTCAGACAAACACATCTCCCTCACTACTGCCTGTTTGCCTGCTTCTGTTTTATCTTGCCCTTCTCAAATGTTTTTGATGAAATCAAGTTTTCTCATCTTGGTTAAATTTCAGAATCAGCCAAGACCCTTGGTAAGGGTACAGATTTCAAAGATGCTCACTGATTATTATGATTCATTAGTTTTGAGGTAGAACCTGGTAGTCTGTACTTTTATTAAATAGTAAGACACCATATAAGCAAGCTTCTTAAATCTATTAATATTTGTTCATATTAAAAGTAAAGAGCTGGGAGCGGTGGCTCACACCTGTAATCCCAGCACTTTGGGAGGCTGAGGCGGGTGGATCACTTGAGGTCAGGAGTTCAAGACCAGCCTGATCAACATGGCAAAATCCTGACTCTACTAAAAATACAAAAATTGGCCGGGCATGGTGGTGCACGTCTGTAATACCAGCTACTCAGGAGGCTGAGGTGGGAGAATCACTTGAACCAGAGAGGTCGAGGTTGCAGTGAGCCGAGATCACACCACTGCACTCCAGCCTGGGTGCACAGAGTGAGATTCCGTCTCAATCAGTCAATGTAAACAGAACCCAAGTGAAGACATTATATTATCCTTTAAGAAAACGTTTTAACTTTTAAAATTATCCCTTCAGAAAACGTTTTAACTTTTAAAATTATCCTTTCAGAAAATGTTGCATTTGCCTTTGGAAATTGTATTTAATACAGAAAAAGACAAAGAATAACATAATAGACATCTGAATGTTTGCCGTCCAGCATTTTAAAAGGTTAAATTTTAAAAGGTTAAAATTTATCTCACATGTTTCAGAAATTTTTAAGTAAAATAAATACTACCAGTAAATATTATTTTTATCATTTACGCTTGTATTTAGTTCTTATCAATCTTGTTCCCTTGTTTTATTCACAAATGCATAAAAATGCATATCTTTATGCATTTTAACCACTATTATTTTAGATATCTATTTGATCTATCTAGATCTAGTTCATTTATTTCTCACTGCCATATAGTATATACATGTGTAAATAATTTCACCATTTAATTTCCTATTCCCCCACTGTTGGATATCTGCTTGTTTCTAATATTTTGTTCATATATTCAATGCTGCCTTTTCCCTCCAAGCACCTGCCTCCTTGTGCATACACACGAGGGTCTTTAGGGTTTATAACAAGGAGTGGTCTAGTTTGTGCATTTTCAACTGTGAAGAAATTGCCAACATGCTTTCCAAAATGACAACATATATATGTGTGTGTGTGTGTGTGTGTATATGTGTGTGTTACATATACAAAATACTGCATTTTATCAGTGCAAACTGTCCATTGGCCTAACTAATGAGAGGTCCTGTTTTCTGAATTTTTTCATATGTATATTTTATATATATATATACATTTTGTGTGTGTGTATATATATATGTGTATATCTATATATATTTTATATATAGATATATAAAATCGGCAGTTTCTCAGAGTTAGCTTTCCTCCATAAACTTACTCACACCAATAAAATACAGTGTGAAATATTTATACTTACACCATAAAATACAGCATAAAATAGACTTTCAATCTGAGATGTATGAAATAGTAACCTAGCATTTTAGTTAGCATTTATTTATTGGTGAGGATGAGCATCTTCTCAAATGCTCTATACTTACTGGATTCTTGTTCAGTGAATTGGCCTTTCTGACTCTTTTCCCAATTTTCATTGGTTGTGTTGCTTTTTCCTGTTGATTACCTGTTGATTAGAATTTCTTCATAAATTTGGAATACTACCCCCTATACACATTGCAGGCAGTGCACTTTGCTATTGTAATTTTTCACTACCAATTTTTAGTTTTCAGATATATTCCTGATGATTGATAGGGTCTGAAAAGTTACTGCAGGTAAGTATTCCTACAATTAGTTCTTTTCCCTGTTTATAAGAAAATAGATATCACAAAACTTGAGATGATTTAAAGCCTAAGGCAGAGTTTCTATACTTTCGTCATACACATAATGAAACAAAAATAAATAAAAAAAAAACTAAAGCAATACACTACAGTTGATCAGCTTTAATTTGCTTTTTGCTGAAACAGTAGCCCTGGAAGTTGGTGTACTAGTACCCTTCACATCTTTTTCTAAACTAACGAATTTGTGAAAATTATTTTAGAGAGATGTGAAGTTATGCTAAGCCTCCTTCTAAAACAAATGTATTCCTCTGTCAATGAAGATTGGAAGGAATTAAAGGGCACGTTAGCATACAAAATGTAATTTTAAAAAAATACTGCTGAAAAGTCAGACCTTCATGTTGCTAATTCTGGTAGTAAAAATAACTCTATAGATTTAGCATACTGTGTGTGTGTTGCTAGCAGACTAAAGGTTAAACAAATTTAAACTGTTAGACTGAAACTAGTCCCCCAAGCTACTTTCGGCTCAATTTCTCTGGTGAATCAAAAGAAAACAAAAATGCTTGGCAGCTCTTTCTTTCAGTGTAGAGGTAGCTATGCATTTTTGTAGATGTTGATTTCTAAATATTTGGGTTTTTTGTTGTTGTTGTTGTTGCTTTTTGCTCACCTTTAGCATCTCAAAAATGCTGAAGGCTGTTCATTTTATAATATCTCTATTATATAGATAAGAAGACACTCAGAATTTTTTAAAAGGAGGATTTTTATAAAATTGCATTCCTAGAATTCTAGATACTGCTTTTAAATTTTCAAATAGAAACACTTGTTTTTAGAACTGTGTGTTCTTTTTCTCCTGAGCACATTTCTGTCTTATTCTTTTTTTTATAAAATAGGCACAAAATACTCCTCCCATTTTATCAGTACAAACTGTCCCTTGGCCTAACTAATTAGAGGTGCTATTTTCTGAATTTTTTGCTTATTTGTCCCACATGCCTCATAGAAAATGTCAGTCAGCATATTAAGAGGAGTAAGTACGGGCACCAAAATTAGTCTGTGTTTTAAAACCTGGTAAGAGATGGGTCATCCCGAAGCAGTATTAAAGAGGAGGAAATGTTTGTCTCCAGCAAGCTAATTTCTCTTATCTTCACTCTTTCTTCTTTTAAGCATCCCCTTTACCACTTTCCCACCTATGTCCTTCTCCTTTCCACATACAAATATCTCATACACACGCACACACACATACACAATGTCCTTGTGATCTCACCAGTCGTCTCATCTCTTCTGTGTTGTATTAACCACTAACAGAGAGGAATATATTAAGCTCATTCCAAGTGAAATGTTAGGTAATAGTATCATATCCCTTCCTGAAATATTTATATTGTAACAGAGATGCTAGAAAAACCATTGCCTTGCTTTTCTCAGTCCAGAATCCATCTGGTAGTATGTTCAGACTAAACTGTGATTTAATCCCTGGACACAAAAACTAAAATCTCCCTAGATCCGTCCCTGTCCTTTATGCTATTACCCATTACCAGGGGTTTTGCCCTCCCAGATTGTCTGGGGGTGGGAATGCTGTCCTTAACCCTTAGTCTACAGGACTGGCCATTGATATCTGCTGCCAGATCTCACTGACATGAGTTGCTTGCTGCCCAAGACCTACTACTGACCAAATGCCCTCACTCTATAATCTGTCCACCTACTGGGCCAAACTGTTTCTGCCAGTTTGTAATGGCCAGATGGTAAGTATTTTAGGGTTTGTGAGCCATACAGACTCTGTTGCAACTGCTCAACTTCGCCATTGTAACACAAAAGCAACCATATACAGTACGTAAGTGAGTGGGAATAATTGTGCTTCAATAAAACTTTATTTACAAAAACAGACTGTGGTCCTGATATGACCTACAAGCTGTAGTTTACAAGCCTGTTCCCCAGACACTTGGCTATACAGCAGGCAACTGGCTTTGCTCATTCATTCATCTATTCATTCACTCATTCATTCACTAAATGCATATTGTGCCCATGCTGTATGTCAATTGCTTAATGCTTACTACATATTGATACAAAGATGACTAATACACAATATTTCCCCTGTATTAGCTCAGAGTTCCAAGAGAAAGATAGGTTTGTAAATAATAATAATAATAATTTGATAAGGTAATTGTGTGTCATCCTGGCTTTGCTGTTGTTGCAAATTACAGTAAACCTTTCTTGAACTGGCTTAAGCAAAAGATATCTGATATCTGCTGCCAGACCTCACTGATGTGAGTTGCTTGCTGCTCAACACCTATGGCTGACAAATCCCCCACACCATAGTCTGTCCACCTGCTAGGATGATTGGCCACTAGTTTGGATGGCCTAAATTGCCTGATTCAAGGAGACTGTATAATTGGTATAATTCTTGGCCATGCAAAGAACTGTGTGTCTATGCCACCTCTATAATGTCAATAGGAGGAACAAGTTGCCAGTGTGCAATTTGAGACACCTATAAAGGAGTTTAATTTAGCAGAGGAAAAGTTAATCTGTGTAAACAAAAATTCACATCATAGATGCAACTCCCATGTCATATGCACATAAACCTAATCCTAATGGTACAACTAATACAACAACAGTACAACTATAACAATAGTAAATAACATTTACTAAATGCTTACTATGTGCCAGGTACAGTTCTAAGCATATTATTAACTGCTTTAATCCTCACTACAGGATTAAATGATAGATATGGTTTTACCCCCATTTTATAGATGAAGATTCAGGAGTATAGACAGAGCTTAAGTAACTTGCTCATTTAGAATGAGGCACAATTAGGATTCGAACCCAGACAGTCTGGATTCTGCCTTTATGCTAGGATTCTGCCACTCTGATATATTGCAGAGCTCTGTTTCCAGTCTGTTGTAAAACCATAGCCTTGGAGCTTTAACATTACGTTCATTTTAAGAGGCTCAGCATTGTCAGCTGTAGGGTAGGAAGTAAATTCCCTTTTGTTGTTCAAAGATCAGGGCTGTAGCTAGTTGTCCTACATTCTACCATAACATTTTAGTAGACTGTGTTACATCATGTCATTAAATTCTCCCATGTCTTTCTGGGCATTTGCTAAATGAGAATAACTATTTATCTACCTTAGGATTTCTACTGAAAATTATTATATTACAATGCATCTTTGTGAAATATAATCATTTGATTAAAAAACTTTCCATAGAGAGTTTACAACATTAAATACCTATACTTATAAACCAAGTTATTTGCAAAGGAGTTTAGTAATCCCAAAGTAGCTAAAATTCAAACTAGGATTTCCTAGTCTAATTTTTCTTCTATCTCACTTACGTGGATTGTTTTTTGAAAAGATCTAGTGATTATTTCTTGAGTTTTAACCAAGTAATACAATATAAAGTGTCATATTATAAACTTTCTTTAGAAGGTAAGTAGTCCTTTAAATTTACAGTTGAAAATTTGTAGTCTGGCTTTTAAAAGTGTGTGAGTGTGCACAAGTGTGCACACAAATGTGTGGTGTCTTCTGTAGTTTAGATATATGAGAGATTTTATTCTCAAACTAAAATAACAGCTTAGCAGGACTGAAATATCCTTAATTCCCCTCTTTGGATCATAAAACAAGACTATTGAGTAATAATTCTACCAAGGCACACTTGGAAATTATTGCTACTAAATGAACCCATGTTGTTTTTAATATTAATGTTTAATAAAACATTCATGTCTTTTCACTTTAAATTTAAGTGCTAGAATTGCTTGATTGTATTTTGCAGATATCTCACTGTTTTCCTCTTCAATAGAGCATCCATATGAATATTAAGTAACCATGGAACAAAAGTGTATCCACCATTTGTTCTCAAATGCATGTAATTTCAGAAGACTCATAGGATATTAAAGAGTTAGTGGTAGTATTGGCAAATGAGGGTGGAGTTGTTTCAGTTTTAGGAATGAATTACTTTTTATGCTTATTACTTTCCTGTGTTCATAATAAAATAAATGCTTTTCAAATTGTGAATGAGTACAAAACATAGAAAATTATTTTAAAAAATAGGTAAATATTTCCAGAAATAATGGAAAGACAAATTAATGCCTTTTTTCCAATTTCTGATAGTGTAAGTTATTAATACCTCTCCTTCTCTCCATAGATGTAGATTAATTGAGAATTACACTATCTCGTTATATTCAAAAATACATGTTAACATGAAAATGACTCCAATAAACTTTTTACTCATAATACTAGCTAGTGTCACTTAAGTTTTTAATTGTATTAGTCACTATCGAAGTGACTAGCAATAATTTATCTCCTGTAACTTTAACAACATCAGCAGGGAGTTAGGATTATTGCTTCTGTTTTATGAATTTGGAATCTGAGACACAGACGGGGCAAGTGACTTTCACAGTTAGTGGTGGAGCTGGGCTGAGAACCCACACAGTTCAACTCTGGAGACCATACACTTAACTACTCACTATTTTGTACCATGCTTCCCTTTCCTCACCTGTCTTAAGGATTTCTGTTGAAAAATTGGATGAGATACTCCTGTTTCTGGAGAGTGTTTACAATTTGGCCATGAGGTTAATGCAGCTACTTTGTTGCTCTGCAGCTGCGATCACTCTCATTAAATAGTAACATCTATTAAGCAGGAATCTTTTCCCGTTTTTTTTCTAGTATAGTACTTGTTCCTTTTCTTTTATGTGCCTTCCCAGAGATGTGCCTGACCAATTCAAGATTATAGCAGCACGATGCCTCTTTGAAGTTCATATCTTATATTAATAGAAACACTTGGAACTCAATCTTTGTTCATTCTTGTACTGGAGAGGTCTCTGCCACGTGAATCAAATCCTGAACACAGCTGATTTAATTAGAGGTGGTCAAATTATAGCCAAAATCATAGGTCATGAGCAATCCTGGCTAAAAAGCTCTGCCTGAAGAGGGAAAAGGGAAACTAAATGTACCAAATGGATTTAATTTCATGCATTTAAATTAGAGGCACAAACATAATTAGTGTGAGAAGTGGGAAGGCTACTGAATTAGCACCATATAAGGCTTTTTATCCAGTATTTTCAAACTCTACTAGCTCTAAAATAATTTTGCAAAACTTTGTATCCTATAACACGTTTTCAGTTGTAGCCTATAATTTTTTATCATAAATTTAAACAGTTGTAAGGAATATATTTTCTAACATTAGTAAACACTGAAATTTGAAAATTAAGATCTTTTAAGTGAAGTAGAATTCTTAGACATGAGCAAGAGGAACCCCGCACACTATGAAGACATACGATATAAATTCATTTAAAAAACGCCCAGGACCCTCTATTATCAGGAGCCTAGTATTTAACACTCATGCAGAAAGACCTGTAACTCTAAACATCTGTTCTCAATACTAACGCCATTCAACACCAGGGAATCACTTTTGCATATCTCCTGCCCTAGTCCTCCACACAAAAAGAAAATGCATCTAAATGTTAGAAAAGCCTGGGGGAGGTACTGCCACTGAGGTCTGAGTCAGATGCTGCTTTGGAGGGCAGGGTATATTTGAAATGCTTAAGATACAGACAAATAGATTAACTTATCAAATCCCTATACCAGATGGCATGAATGCAAAGTTCTTTAAATAACAAACTAATTTTTCCTACCAGGTCAAATACCCATTTTCTTGCCTCTCTAATTTCTGATTAAAATGATATTTGCCAAGAGTTGTACACAGTAGTTGAGGAGTATTTATCAATAATAAACAATTCCTATTACCCTATATTTATGTATGTGAATATTTAGACCTCTTTTGCACTCACGAGTATATGGAAATTTAACAATAAAATTGCAAATAATTTTCTTTGTATAAATATATTTAATGTTAAATTCAGTGTTCAAAAATTAAGTAATTTTGATTTAAAAGTAACTTTTTTCAAAAACATTAAAAAATTCTTGTTTTTGCATTTACTATAATTCTTTATAAACATATTTTTCAGTTTTGCGCACTTTGATTATAATTATAATTTGCTTTTAATTTTTTACATTACTGTCATTAAGACACAAATTATGTGAAAATTTTGATTATGACAATAATTTAGCTATCCACTAAGTAGAATAAAAATAAAATTTATGAAAGAACATATAATAATTTA
Organism: Hylobates moloch; assembly: GCF_009828535.3. Lineage (NCBI taxonomy): Eukaryota > Metazoa > Chordata > Mammalia > Primates > Hylobatidae > Hylobates > Hylobates moloch. Next base: position 69,035,837 of record NW_026652288.1, read on the forward strand.
TATATTACATATGTCATTACTTTTTGTTTTGTTTTGTTTTTGAGACAGACTCTAGCTCCGTCACCCAGCATGGAGTGCAGTGGCACGATCTCGGCTCACTGCAACCTCTGCCTCTCCAGTTCACGCCATTCTCCTGCCTCAGCCTCCCGAGTAGCTGGGACTACAGGTGCCCGCCACTACACCCGGCTAATTTTTTGTATTTTAAGTAGAGACGGGGTTTCACCATGTTAGCCAGGATGGTCTTGATCACCTGACCTCGTGATCCGCCTGCTTTGGCCTTCCAAAGTACTGGAATTACAGGCGTGAGCCACTGCGCCCGGCCCGTTACTTTTTTAATGTATCCAAAAACAAGTAGTCCACCAAGAGAATACCCAAATGCACATAATAATAAAGGCAGTACTCACAAACATTATGCCATTTTTAGGACATATAAAAACCAAAACTTTACACGTTTGTTATTCTGTGACATTGAGAGAACATTTTTCAAGGTAAAATAGAGCATATTTTTCCTAACAATTTTTCACCTTGACCTGTAACTCCTAAATACCTAAGCCTACAGCAGGTGGGCCTCATTTCTACTCAGGGCTCAGGCCCACTAGCATCTGGGGGCAGCCAGCTTGAATGTATCCCACAGAATCTAAATATTATACTGATTCGATGCTCACTCTTTCCCATTTTTAAACACATTTTGTTTATTTGTTCATTTAATTGGCATATAAAAATTATATAGATTTATGTGCATAATATATCATTTTGCAATACGTATACATCGTGAAATGGCTCAGTTGAGTTTCCTTATCCATTTTTAAAAGTAATCACCACAATTTTTCATGGAATCGAAAACTTTCACTATCCCCTACAATCTTTGTACTCAAATTTCGATTTCACTTCCCCACAGGTGTGTATGTCTTAATGTAATATTCCTAGTGAATTTATTCATACTTGAAGGCCTATAATTAATCACCCTATCATTCTTCATTACAATTATACAGATGATGAAAGTGTATTAAAAGTTTCAATAGGAATATTAAACACAAAAATGCATCTCTTAATGCTGAGAATGTTGTAATTAGTTCATGTATCCATGTATCTGTATTACTTTTGCTAGAATGGGGTTAGGTTTCAGCATCCAGCATCAGTTCAATTCTACATGTTCAATTTTTACAGATTAAGTTCTGAGAAACCTTCTTTTTTTTTTTTTTTTTTGGTTTGTTTGAGACGAGTCGTTGTGTCGCCCGGTCTGGAGTGCAGTGGCACGATCTCAGCTCACTGCAAGCTCCGCCTCCCGGGTTCACGCCATTCTCCTGCCTCAGCCTCCCGAGTAGCTGGAACTACAGGCACCTGCCACCACGCCTGGCTAATTTTTTCTATTTTTAGTAGAGACGGGGTTTCACCCTGTTAGCCAGGATGGTCTCGATCTCCTGACCTCATGATCCGCCCGCCTCAGCCTCCCAAAGTGCTGGGATTACAGGTATGAGCCACCGTGCCCGGCCCTGAGAAATCTTCTTTACAAAAATATGTAGAGGAAATGGAAGGAAATTTTAATTATCTGTCAAGAATATCCACCTTCAATTATGCCGAAAAGAAAGGATTAGAATTTAGCAACTTTTTCCTCTGCTATTACCCTGATCCTGCCCCAGTTCCCTCTTGCCTGGATTATTAATAGGATCCAAAATATTATCCCTGCTTTTACCACTGGTTCTCTTCAATCTATACCTACATTCCATAGCAGCAATGGCTAGTCCGTTAAAGGAAAAAGAAAATCGTATCACTCCCCTGTTAAAAAATCTCCCTTGGCTCCCTATCTCACTCTGAGTAAAAGCCAAAAAACTTACCGTGATCCTCAAGGCTGTGCAGAATCTAGCCTCCTTTTCCCTCCCTGGCCTTGTCTCCTGTTCTTGTCCTCATTCACTCCACTGCACCTCACTGGCCCCTTTGCCATTCCTCCCTCAGACCCGCACGTCCCCATCTCCAAGAGCCTGTGCACTGGTTTTTCCTCTGCTGAGAATGCTCTCCCCTCAACGTCACCACTTACCTTCTTTCCTACAAGACCTTGCTACTTCCTTGTTGTAAAGCTAAGCCTTCTATACCTCCCTGTCTCCAGCCCTGCCCATCACACACGTCATTTCCTATTTTCCTACTTTTTTTTTTCTCCTTGGCAATAATTACTTTATGACATTCTAGATATTTTACATTTAAATTTTGTTTATAGTTATTCTACCCCCTAAGAGGTAAGCCACATGAGGGAAGGGAATTTGGAAAGTGTGATTAAATGCAGTATCACAGTATCTTGAATATAGTACATGCTCTATAAACACTTGTTGAACACTGCATTGATTGTCTATGCTGTGTAACAAAGTACCACAAACGCAGCAGCTCAGAACAACATGTATTTATTATCTCACAGTTTCTGTGAATCAGAACTCCTGGCTGGGTCAGGTTGTCATAAGTGCAGGAATCCCACGAGATATCAGCCGGGCAGTGTTAATTTCTCAGCCTCAGGGTCATCTTCGCAGATAGTCCTTGGCAGAATTCAGTTTCTTGCAGCTTCAGAGCTTTGTTGGCTGTCAGCCAGGGTCCACTGTCAGGTCTTGGGGGACCCCAAGGTTCCTTGTTCCATGGCCCTTTCACAGATCCCTCTCACAATACGGCAGCTGACAGCCAAGAGGAGAATCCCTCCCGTCTAAGACAGAGGCTTACGTGATGTAATGTAATCTTTGGAGTGGCTATTCCATTATATTCACAGTTCCTGCCTCCTTCCAAAGGGAGAGGATTATACAAGGTGTGGGACTGAGACACCATCAGAAACTGGGAATCTTGAAAACCATCTTAGGGCTATGCTTACCACAAAGACTGAATTAAAAAAAAAAAAAAAGATAAGTCTTTTCTTAGGATGTCTTGATTAAAGAACATTTAAAGACACCATTTTACACAAAGTTTTCCTGTGATCTGAGACCCTGAAGGCTTTTCATTCCCAAAAAAGATTCAGTTTGGGTGGGAGTAAAGTAGGTGAAGAACAAATGTGAAAGAAAAAGTACTGACCTCCCATCTTGACATTACTTAGGCAGATCAGCTTCAAGAAAGTGTATCCATGAAAGTTAAGATTCAGAACACTGAGTTCCCTTAAAACTGTCTGTGCCTTTGGAAAGTCTTCGTGCACTCCGCAGACACTAATGTTCTCCAGTTTGAAGACTACTCATATAATCTATCAGAGTGTTACTGGTACCAAACATTGCCACTGCCTGACATTGTGACTTACCTCCAGCTATAATTTCTTTCAGCTGCTGTGACAAGATGCAATCAAAACACTTCCTAAAATAAAAGGATTTTCACCCATCCATCACTAATGCCAGATTATGTCTATTTTCTAATTCCTTGATCATTTTCTTTACGGCATCTCACACTTGTAAGCCCAGCACTTTGGGAGGAGGAGGTGGGAAGATCACTTGAGGCCAGGAGTTGGAGACCAGCCTAGGCAACCTAGTAAGACCAAGTCTCTCATAAAAAAAAAAAAAATTAATAATACAGCCAGGCATGGTGATGGGCACCTCAGCCAGGGACTGAGCCAGGAGGATCACTTGAGCCCAATAGTTCAAGGCTGCAGTTACCCATAAATCTAGGATTATGTAAGATTATGAGATTTTTTTCATTTAAACTTTAAACTTTTCCTTTTTTTGCCTCTGTACTTTTTAATTTTTTGTTAATCAGAAAGCATGGTCAACTTTACCTCAAAAACAAAACAAATCCCTGTTGTTTTGAAATAAAAAATTATTCTAAAAAAAATTCATAAAAAATCAAGAACTCTTTATAAAAATATATTTCATAGAGCAATTATGTATCTCAAGCAAAATATTCTGACAAAATAGAACTACCTCATTAGACTACAGGTTTCCAAACAAAAGACCCCCTTCTGTGTTGTTCCTCCTGTGTCCAGAAAAATACTTAGCACCAAGCAGGTGCTCAATGGATACTTACTGCAAAAACAACTCTCCTCACATAAAACAACTGATATATTTTTTAAAATCTACTTATTATTTTTGTCATTGCCCATCTCTTATTCGTTTCTAAATAACTTGAGGGGAGTAAATATAAAATGTTTTTTACCCTGTGCCTTTTTCTTTCTCAAGCACATAATGCAATATAGAAAACAACCTCAAATAAATGAAATATAATAATAGAAATCTTTAATTAACCATTCTCTTGTGTTCCAATTTTAAAAATGGAGGCGCATATGGTATGCACTAAGCCAGTAACAAGACTGTATTTCTGAGGACTGCCTATCTTCATCGTTCAAGGAGAGGGTTTATTACAAACAGCATTGTGTGTGGACCACTGCATTTCAGAATGATTTTAAACACGAATTTAAACAGGCAAAGGCCACCCATTGCTTACCCAGAAAATCTTGAACAAGAATGTTATGGACATTCCATACATGGTAATTAATCACCACTTTGAAGTCGTGAGTGCGAAAGGATGACTACTACCTAGTATGCTGGTCAGGTTTCTCTAATGCATTCTATTTTATTCTACTTCTTAAAGGAAGCCACCTTGGAAAAGGCTTGTTGTCATAGGTTTGGTTGGAAATCAGTATGAATGCTCACACACTAAATCAGTGGCTCTCAATTCTAGGAGAACATTAGGATTACAGGGGAGTTTAAAAGTGCTGATGCCTGTGGGCCATCTCAGACCAATGCGACCAGAAATCCTGGGGTTGGGATTGGAAACTGCATGTGTGGTGTTATTTTTAATTTTTTCCTGTAATTTAGTGTGCTATCAGGATGAAGAACCTTTACATCAGATTTTTAACTTCCTAAACTTAGAGACTATGTCTGTGTGATTTGCCTTTTTATCCTAGTGCTTACTACAGTGCCTGGTATCAGGGTCTCCCAGAAGTCACGATGCAGTTTTAAGCTTTAATAACTGTAGAAGCATAAATGATACTAATTGACAACAAACATCATTTGAAAGCTTAATTGTATTTCTATTTCACGTATACCTACTTATGACTTTTCATTAATAGACTTTTAATTTTTTGCTTTTTTAATTTTATTTTTTACCCCCACAGACACTATGGTGACTTATGCTTTAGTCTGTCTGATTAATGCTAGCAAAGACTAAAAATTATTAAAATTAAAAATGTTTATTCAAAATTCACAAATAAGTGTAGAAGAAATGAAAGTAATTAGCCTTTTCAGGTGTTCCTATTTGTAAGTTTATAGTATGAAAAAATATATATATGAAAATATTAAAATTTAAAACTATACTAAAATATTTGAAAAATGCAGAATAGTAAAGGATCAAACATTATATGGTTGAATCTTCATCTGAATGTTGAAATCTACTGCCTATCAGAGGTTTTGTTTCAGTTCTATTCTCACATTACAGTAGGAATGCCTTTGGCTGCATGTAAAAGAAAACAGTGCTTTTTAAAAAGAATAATTTGTTTTTGCATAACTAGAAGTCTGGAGTTAGGCAGCTGCTGATGTTGGTTTAATGGTTTATTAATGCCAGGGTGGTTCAGCCCTCCTCTACAATTCCAAGATGGCTTCCATAGCTCCAGGCTACACCTTCAAAGGGTAGGGTGAAGGTAGTAACACTGGCTGCTTGTGACTAATATTTTTATCAGAAAAATGTATGCTTCTCCCAGCATATGTTCACTTAGGTTTCATTAGCTAAAACTATATCATGTAGCCACCCTATAGTTACAAAAGTTACAAGGATATAAGTATTTGACTTCTCTGTCTTCTATTTTATTGATAGAAAAGAGTAAAGTCAGGCATGTATTTGCTAGCCAAACAAGTTCCTGTTATCCTTAATTTTTGTCTCATCTACTCTATTAAGTGTGAAGTCAACTACTTCTGAAACGAATGGATCTTTTAATTGTTAGATAATATTCTCTTTTCTTCTAAGAGAATACAAAGTTTTTAGGGAACCAGAACTTTTAAGGCTTTTCCTTAATAATAAAGATTGTAGTCAACAAATATGCTTTCTCAATTCAGGAAGAAAAATGATGAAACCGATTCCATCAAACCAGTGTGGTTAGAGCCATTAATAAAAGCTTTGAAATTGTATTCCACGTGGAATGGGAAACTGAAGGACTTTGGGCAGAGTAAACAATATGACAAGTTTTGTATTTTTAAAAGGTTTTGTGGAAAAATGAGTTGGTGAGGAACAAGACAAACACAGAGAGGAATTTCTTACAAGAATGTGCCAAATATTACATAGTCTCTTTCTTTATTGGAAATAGGGAAATCAGTTGAGATTGCTGCATTATCCAGGTAAACATTGTTCAGACTAGAGTGATAGTTTGGATATGGAAAGAGGTGAACAGATATTCTGGAGACAGAATTGACAAGACTTACTGAAAGGTTGGAAGTGATTGTGAGGAAGAGGCAAGAAGGAGAGCTGACCCCAGAGTTTCTGGCTAGAGAGGAAGATCGGAACAGTCCTGAGAAGGGAGATCAAGAATTTAATTCTGAAAAGGGGAACTAGAAGAAATCACCCATGTACACTTTTGCACTGATATAGCAAGACTGGAATACAGAGGAGATTGGCATGAACCCTTAGCATGAATGATACATACATTTACAAAATGTTTCATAATTTTAATCACATTCCTAAAAAGAAAAATATAAAGAAAAAACAAACTAAAATATTATTACTATGAAAGATTAATGGAGTAAAATCAAGTGTACTACTTTATACAGTAAAGCAAATTAATATAATCCTCTTATGGAAGAGCAGAATGTCAAATTTTTAAAAATTTTTAAAGGATTTAAAAAAGTTATTGATTATTTTCAATAATCATAATGCTATAAATAAAATTAGAAAACATGGAGATGGTCAAAGGGATGCTAAGAGATTCGAATTAAAAAATCAGGAGTTACAGTAACATCATTCAAGGTGGAATACAAGGATAAGGAACTTGGACTGAAAGTCAATATGTATGATTAAAAGCATTATTATGAAGCAAATATAGCAGTCATAAGTTCATGCATCAAACAATATGGTCACTCAACTCAGGTCAAATGAATATCAGAAATATTTATCACAAAAATATGATAAAATACCTGTATGCTTTCATGCTGAGACTTTAACATACCTCTTTCAGAATCTCACATACCTAGAAGATAAATAAGCAATGTCAATTATTAAAAATCTATACTATTAAAAATCTTCATTTTACATTTGTTAAGATTGAGATATCTCCACATGGAGATGTTGGGTAGGCAGCCCAGGGCTCAGAACAACACATTACAATACAACATATAATGTTTTAATGTCTACATATAATTTACAAGGGGAGGTAATAAGTTCTTTTAGTATCTTAAAACCTCCATAAATTAAGGGCTGACATTTCTCTGACCAGACCTTACTTTGTTTAGCTCCATTACAGTGGGATAAAAGTTGTACACATTAAGAGATAGAGACTATTCACAAAGGTTTTACTACCACTTTATTGCCTGATAAAGAAAATCCTAAGTGAAAGCCAGATATTACATGTACTACTTATAGTCCTCTGGCAAATGTGATATTTCTTCAAAAGTTCAAGTAGCCTGGACAGCAAATTTATCTAGCTTACTTGGTCTTTGGGCAAAAACAGAGGGCCTCACCTGCAACTCACAGACAAGTTTATGGGGCATTATCAAGCAATTATTTCAATGGGGTAATATGTTCTATCTTGTTTTATTACTTTCCTTGGAGCAGAAACCAAGGTCCCAAGTGACATCCAATTATAGTTCTTAGTTCATTTGAGGTAGGTTAAATGGTGACATTGAGTCACAACATCCTTAACCTCATTTGAACACTAAAAGACAAGATTTTTTTCCTATTCTCCAAAAGAAGCTTCAAGCAGCAAATATAATTGCTAGACAAAGAGAGATTTCTTACATGAATTTGCAATATATGTAATTTGTCTTCTTTCACTGTTACAATATGTATAATTTATCTTGTGGGAAATGAATAGGTCAAGGGCACAGCAGTCTTTTTGCAGCTTGGTTATTAGTCACAGCTTATTAATACCATTTTCTTCCCAAGAGAAATAAGAAATGCCACAGTATTGTGATATCAGAGAGTCTCAAGACGGACTCCCATAACACTGAGACACTGATGCTGTCAGATGATTCTACACATATATATTTAAAGTATAAACATGTAGTTTGCTTTACTAGCCTATTAAAATATATTGAGAAGACTATGCTATACTTCATTCCAATCCATCCAACTTTCTAGTAATAAGAAGTTCTCTTAAATGAATGGAAGATCTATAAGCAAAAGAAGTGGTTTTGAAACCTCAGCATGTTTGGGGGAAAGTCTCTTTCAAGGCTGCTTCTACATTATTGATTGGATTTAGATTACTAAATGTATTCAATATGATGTGTTTTTGGAAAGTTGTACTTCAAATTCAGATTCTAGCGGAGCCCAGCTCATCAACAACATATTCACTATTTGAATGATGCAATGACTATGGTAATAATCTGTTTGCCTTATTACAATGAAGATCAAAGACATTAGCTTTTTTATAAAATTATGGTGGAAATATTAATACAACAAAAAGTTTTTTGCTCCTACCATATGCCAGACACCATTCTAGGCACTGAGAATATGGTAATGAATATGGCAAGAAAACATGGCAAGAAAGTCCTTGCCCTTATGGAGTTTATGTTATTTTGACATATGGACATAAAGAGTAAAGATGGAAAAGGAAACTGAAGAGGTAGATATTTACGAACAGGAGAGGCAAAACGAATGGTGGCTTGAGGCATGTCCAAGTAAAGTCAGAGGAATAAGAGGGAAAGTAATAAGTAAGGCTTTCCTAACAGCTAAAGAATAAGAGAGCCTTAGGAAGAGTTAAATGAACTTAGACAGAAACATATCTGGCTTCCCATTGTTTTCACTTCACCATACAGATGGTAAGATCAAAATGGGGGGAGAGGGAGATTAAATCTACAATAGCAATCATCTAATAAACTATAGAGGCCATTTTGAAGATTAAGGTTAAATTAATAAAAATTAGATTAGCTCAATTAGTTTTATTAAAACATAAACATAGTTCATCTAGTCATCATCATCTTTGAACAGAAATAATTGCTTCTGTCCATGCTATCATTAGGAGAAATATCTCCCCACTTTCCATCCCTTTTTTCTTCTTCCCACCCATATACCTTTCTCTTTTGAAAAACCCAAATAGGAAATAAAATCATTTCTTTTGAGCTCATTCTCTGATCTCCTCTTGCACACATGCTTATACTTTCTGAGGAGCATGCTGGTTGGAAGATGAAAACTATTCAGAAGCTGGAATGCACTGACTGGATATAAAAAAAAACACAGAGGTGTTTGAAAATTATTCTTCTCTATGACTATTTATATCAGCAAATTTAGAGCCTGAAATTTTTTACTTCAGAGAAGATGTAGACACTGGATTCTCCTTTTTATTTCTTAGGTGTTCTTAACCTTAAAATTCTTGATTATGGACAGAGAAAACAGAAGTGTATGAAATTCTTCTCTTTCCCAATTTTTAAAGAAATGCTACGGCAACAAACTTTGGGTTTCTAATTCTACTCTTCAGTATACTGTTTTATGGAAACTCTGCTTAGGGGTTATATTTAGAAAATAAACACTTTTAAAGGTATTTAAGTTTAAAACAAGAACTCTGCCTTAAAGAAAAAGATTAATATGTTTTTGCAATGCACATACTCTAACACAATTTTGATCCAAAATATCATGTTAACAGGATATATTGTTTCACTTATTTGTTAGGTCAGTGTGCCATCGTGATGCTGCCTCAGTGGCCATGAAATATTTTACTTACAGTTATCATAGGTATCTCTAAGGAAATAAAGTGGGGGAAAAACTATTATTTGTCCCAAAATATGCGAGACTTAAAAATTTAGAATTTTGGATTTTCCTCTGCCTCAGATAAATCAAAATGTACTAGACCTATGAGGGTCCACTGTTAACCAAACAAGAAGAATACTCTAGTGCAATATATTGTTTAGAGTAGTGGTCCTAGAACTTCCTTCCATTCCAGGGTTGGTGAATCACAGCTATAGTGCCATCTGTAATGTGAGAGCTTGTTTATGCCCATGCCCCCTGTTGGTAGCTAGTTTTTATTATTATTATTATTATTATACTTTAGGTTTTAGGGTACATGTGCACAATGTGCAGGTTTGTTACATATGTATCCATGTGCCATGTTGATTTCCTGCACCCATTAACTCGTCATTTAGCATTAGGTATATCTCCCAATGCTGTCCCTCCCCCCTCCCCCCACCCCACAACAGTCCCCGGAGTGTGATGTTCCTCTTCCTGTGTCCATGAGTTCTCATTGTTCAATTCCCACCTATGAGTGAGAATATGCGGTGTTTGGTTTTTTGTCCTTGCGATAGTTTACTGAGAATGATGTTTTCCAGTTTCATCTATGTCCCTACAAAGGACATGAACTCATCATTTTTTATGGCTGCATAGTATTCCATGGTGTATATGTGCCACATTTTCTTAATCCAGTCTATCATTGTTGGACATTTGGGTTGGTTCCAAGTCTTTGCTATTGTGAATAGTGCCGCAATAAACATACGTGTGCATGTGTCTTTATAGCAGCATGATTTATAATCCTTTGGGTATATACCCAGTAATGGGATGGCTGGGTCAAATGGTATTTCTAGTTCCAGATCCCTGAGGAATCGCCACACTGACTTCTGCAATGGTTGAACTAGTTTACAGTCCCACCAACAGTGTAAAAGTGTTCCTATTTCATCACATCCTCTCCAGCACCTGTTGTTTCCTGACTTTTTAATGATGGACATTCTAACTGGTGTGAGATGGTATCTCATTGTGGTTTTGATTTGCATTACTCTGATGGCCAGTGATGATGAGCATTTCTTCATGTGTTTTTTGGCTGCATAAATGTCTTCTTTTGAGAAGTGTCTGTTCATGTCCTTTGCCCACTTTTTGATGGGGTTGTTTGTTTTTTTCTTGTAAATTTGTTTGAGTTCATTGTAGATTCTGGATATTAGCCCTTTGTCAGATGAGTAGGTTGTGAAAATTTTCTCCCATATTGTAGGTTGCCTGTTCACTCTGATGGTAGTTTCTTTTGCTGTGCAGAAGCTCTTTAGTTTAATGAGATCCCATTTGTCAATTTTGGCTTTTGTTGCCATTGCTTTTGGTGTTTTAGACATGAAGTCCTTGCCCATGCCTATGTCCTGAATGGTATTGCCTAGGTTTTTCTTCTAGGGTTTTTATGGTTTTAGGTCTACCATGTAAGTCTTTAATCCATCTTGAATTAATTTTTGTATAAGATGTAAGGAAGGGATCCAGTTTCAGCTTTCTACATATGGCTAGCCAGTTTTCCCAGCACCATTTATTAAATAGGGAATCCTTTCCCCATTTCTTGTTTTTGTCAGGTTTGTCAAAGATCAGATAGTTGTAGATATGTGGCATCATTTCTGAGGGCTCTGTTCTGTTCCATTGATCTATGTCTCTGTTTTGGTAATAGTACCATGCTGTTTTGGTTACTGTAGCCTTGTAGTATAGTTTGAAGTCAGGTAGTGTGATGCCTCCAGCTTTGTTCTTTCAGCTTACAATTGACTTGGTGATGCGGGCTCTTTTTTGGTTCCATATGAACTTTAAAGTAGTTTTTCCCAATTCTGTGAAGAAAGTCATTGGTAGCTTGATGGGGATGGCATTGAATCTATAAATTACCTTGGGCAGTATGGCCATTTTTACGATATTGATTCTTCCTACCCATGAGCATGCAATGTTCTTCCATTTGTTTGTATCCTCTTTGATTTCATTGAGCAGTGGTTTGTAGTTCTCCTTGAAGAGGTCCTTCACATCCCTTGTAAGTTGGATTCCTAGGTATTTTATTCTCTTTGAAGCAATTGTGAATGGGAGTTCACTCATGATTTGGCTCTCTGTTTGTCTGTGATTGGTGTACAAGAATGCTTGTGATTTTTGTACATTGATTTTGTACCCTGAGACTTTGCTGAAGTTGCTTATCAGCTTAAGGAGATTTTGGGCTGAGACAATGGGGTTTTCTAGATATACAATCATGTCATCTGCAAACAGGGACAATTTGACTTCCTCTTTTCCTAATTGAATACCTTTTATTTCCTTCTCCTGCCTGATTGCCCTGGCCAGAACTTCCAACACTATGTTGAATAGGAATGGTGAGAGAGGACATCCCTGTCTTGTGCCAGTTTTCAAAGGGAATGCTTCCAGTTTTTGCCCATTCAGTATGATATTGGCTGTGGGTTTGTCATAAATAGCTCTTATTATTTTGAGATATGCCCCATCAATACTTAATTTATTGAGAGTTTTTAGCATGAAGGGTTGTTGAATTTTGTCAAAGGCCTTTTCTGCATCTATTGAGATAATTATGTGGTGTTTGTCTTTGGTTCTGTTTATATGTTGGATTACATTTATTAATTTGTGTATGTGGAACCAGCCTTGCATCCCAGGGATGAAGCCCACTTGATTATGGTGGATAAGCTTTTTGATGTGCTGCTGGATTTGGTTTGCCAGTATTTTATTGAGGATTTTTGCATCACTGTTCATCAAGGATATTGGTCTGAAATTCTCTTTTTTTGTTGTGTCTCTGCCAGGCTTTGGTATCAGGATGATGCTGGCCTCATAAAATGAGTTAGGGAGGATTCCCTCTTTTCCTATTGATTGGAATAGTTTCAGAAGGAATGGTACCAGCTCCTCCTTGTACTGCTGGTAGAATTTGGCTGTGAATCCATCAGGTCCTGGACTCTTTTTGGTTGGTAAGCTATTGATTATTGCCTCAGTTTCAGAGCCAGTTATTGGTCTATTCAGAGATTCAACTTCTTCCTGGTTTAGTCTTGGGAGGGTGTATTTGTCGAGGAATTTATCAATTTCTTCTAGGTTTTCTAGTTTATTTGCATAGAGGTGTTCGTAGTATTCTCTGATGGTAGATTGTATTTCTGTGGGATCGGTGGTGATATCCCCTTTATCATTTTTTATTGCTTCTATTTGATTCTTCTCTCTTTTCTTCTTTATTAGTCTTGCTAGCGGTCTATCAATTTTGTTGATCTTTTCAGAAAAACAGCTCCTGGATTCATTAATTTTTTGAAGGGTTTTTTGTGTCTCTATTTCCTTCAGTTCTGCTCTGATTTTAGTTATTTCTTGCCTTCTGCTCGCTTTTGGATGTGTTTGAGTATTTTAAATTAGATGATGAGAGTGTTTCAGACCATATCACCATGAGAAATGGGCCTAACTGGAATTGTTCATCCAACACTATTGATGCTTCTGCTGTTGTTTGCAACATATCACCATTCCTTCTGAATAAGCAAAACACAATATATCTTTGGGGTAAATTTCAAAATCTGTAATCCCAAGAGTTTATATGTGTACAGCATTTTATAGCTTATAAAGAGCTTTTCCATTGTGGAACCAACCTGGCCTCATGAATGGCAACAAGGGAAGGATTAAAGGGTGTTGACTATGGCCATTGGATGGCTGTCTTCTCAAGTATCTCAAATTTAATGGATTTTGACATGTATTATATATTATTTTTAAATTTTTATATATATTTTTTTTTTTTTTTGAGATAGAGTCTTACTCTTTTTGCCCAGTCTGGAGTGCAATGGCACGATCTCGGCCCATTGCAACCTCCGCCTCCCGGGTTCAAGTGATTCTCCTGCCTCAGCCTCCTGGGTAACTGGGATTACAGGTGCATGCCCCCATGCCTGGCTAATTTTGTATTTTTAGTAGAGATGGGGTTACACGATGTTGGCCAGGCTGGTCTCAAACTCCTGACCTCAGGTGATCTGTCCGCCTTGGCCTCCCAAAGTGCTGGGATTACAGGCATGAACCACTGCATCCAGCTGACAAATAAAAATTGATTTTTATATTACCCTGTCTAATTTACATGGGAAATCTGTATTCTTTCTAGGGATGGATTTACACTGATTCTGTATGTGTGTGTGTGTGTGTGTGTGTGTGTGTGTGTGTGAATGTGTGTGTGTGCAAAATAGCTACATTAGCTTTATTAAGAATCTGTTTTGTCCTCCTTCTGTTTTGTTATACATTTTAGTATTTCCTGTCAATAACTGAACATAAATGGTACCGTGCCTATAATTGCTTCTTTCTGATTCCCAAGTTGTTGCTTTGACCACTTGGATAGCAGTAGGACAAGATAAAGAGAATTAAGTTTCAGTTCACTCCAACGCATTTAACATATTTAAAAATATTTATATTACATGTTTATCAAATGTTTAGCATTTTTGAAGATGAGAGTGCCATTGTTTATCACTTCCCCCATTGTATCTGTTTTTAAACACTTGACTTTAATTTAAAATATTCCATTTTTGAAGCGTTAAAGACCTTTCAGGTTCACAGCATGTCAAATGAGAGTTACAAGTTTTTCAAGATATTTATTCTATAAAGAAACACTTGGTTAAAAATACAATTCATAGAACAATTTATAATTAAATTTCATCAAAATTGCAAATCCCATAATTGATTATATTAATGACAATTTTATTGGCAGAAATTGATTGTTAACCTTTTTTATTGAAAAGAGGTTTTTCTGATTAATTTGCTATTAACATATTAAAAATGAATAAAACATTAAATAAAACCTATAAAGAAACAAAATATTTCCAACTTACCCAAAGTGTTACAAATTAAATATTTATTAGATACATAAAATTAAGATAAAAGTATCCTGAGAACTAAATAATTAAAATACTAAATTTCTCCCGAAATATAAAAAGTAAAGAATAGATCATTCAATATATACAAACACACTGAAAGGAGGTTTCAGTATTTGGAAAACTCCTTTTAGACAAAGGGATTTTAGGTGGAGTACCTTTAGCAAAAATGGTGTATTTTTGTCACTATAACATTAATGTTTCAAAATATACCATAAAATTGCTTACATATATTTAAATGCTATTCATAACTATTCCAAAAAGACATTTTTTACCCTCCAACACATTTTTAAGTATTTACACAATCATGTATGTATATGTTTATGTATATGTATATTTTGTGTCTATACACATAGATATCAGTTATCTATTACCACAATAATATTGCATAGGAAAGAACTACAACACCTTAAAAGCTTAAAACAATATATTATTTATTTGTTTCACAATAATTACTCATGTGATCTTGGCTGGGCTTCTTCCTGCATCTGCAGGCAGCTAGAGTGACTGGATAGCTCTGCTGATCTTCGCTGGGCTACTCAAATGTTTGTGATGAACAAGTCTTATCTGATGGAGGATGACCTTGGCTGGAATGATTATGTTGATGTGGTCCTACTCCATGTGTCTTCCAACCACTAGCAAGGTAACCTGGCTATGTTCATGTGCAAGAGCTGTGGCAGATGCTTCAGTGCTTTCTTCTCAAGTCTAACATATGTCGTCACTGTTAACATCCCATTGATGAAAGCAGGTCATAAGCTGAACTCAAAATCCAGGGGTATGGAAATGTATTTCACCTATTTTGGGGGGAAGTCATGCAAAATCATGTGGCAGGTTGTTGATGAAGGGAGGGGTGAAGAGTTGGAGATTCCATCTAAATATAAAAGTTACAGTAGATTGTTACATTGGAATTAATGTAACAATCAGTAGATTGTAAGTAGATCAGTAAGGAGAGTGTAAGTAGATCAGTAGATTGTTACATTAATTCCAACGTAACAATCTACTGTAACTTTTATATTTAGATTTTTAAATAAGACTCACCTTAATAGGATTAGGAGATTTTATGGGCTAGAACTCAGACAAATCATTATCTATAATGAAAAACAAGAAAGGCTTGAAATTTCCCTCATATAAAGACAACAGTTTTTATTCGGTCAGACATTTTAATATTAAATTTTTATTTTAACTATTAATAAGTAAGATAAAATTAATGAAGGTGGAATTGACTATACACTAAAAGGATTTGAGGGTAAATGGCCAAAAGTAGACAGGAAAATATTGAGCATGTGTGTGATGGCTTTCTGAAATTCCATGACATTACTGCTCCCTCTCCTCTTGTAACATATCTTGTACTTCTCTTCTTCGGTTATGTTTAGACATCATAGAAACACTTAATGGCACTTGAGCTACATCAGGCCAAAGAAAACAAATGAACAAGTGGAAACAAATGGATTTCACTTCCAAATTCAAAGCATGAGATGGGAAAAGAATTCAAGAGTTTGGAAACTAGTCCTGGCAGTCAGCCATTTAAAGGGTGCCTGCATGGACATTTTATACCCATATAAGATACACCAGAATAGAGGAGAAAGGAAAGTATAGATCAAAGCTGTATAATCTAAATCATAAAACTGTAGAGATATAAAATAATAAAGTGAAGCTAGTATCAAATTAAGGAGATAAGCTTAGCTTTCAGAACAATAGGATTTGAGTCTCACCCTTCTACAGTTGTTATTTCTAAATGTTTGTAGGCTTGCCAGGCAATGCTGGAATTATCTCTGCCAGTTATTAAAATCATTTTGTGTTAGTAATAATTTTGGAAACCTCTGTACTGAAGTTGCTTTTCTCTAGGAAAGCATGATTTTCTCCTTAATGCCAGCTTGAGAAAGAATAAGGATAAGTAGGAAAGAGGACTGAAACATAAAATATGCAAAACGTATCTGAAAGATTAGTTCATTTTAAGTAAAATGCTTTTAACAAGTGTCCTCTAGAACACAAGAGTAAAAACAGCTTACTATTAAAACAAAGGAAGAAAACTCTTACAAATTGTAAACATATGGAATATTTGCTAAGCTCTATCTTGACTGCTGGAATAATTTGTACTCAATTTGTAACCATGAGAAACAGTTTCTAATTAATTAGTCTGAATCATTTATGCTTGGCATCATTCTTAGGTTGGTGCACTTATTTTAGAAAAGAGGGAAAGTTCAAGGGACCTAGAGATAATGGAGATAACATAACTATGAATTTGCTAGCACATACATTTAAAATCTGTAGCTCCTGTGACTTAAATACTTACCTCCAACAACTACTTAGGCAATTCATTCCACTATCAGTGGTCCTTAAAACTTTTGAGATAAAGATCCCTTGGGAGATTGAACTCTCCTTCCATGGATCATTCATAAACCAGAATTTTAGATTCACTTTATAGAAAAAAAATGATTTGTAGAACTACTGAATTTTAGCTATATTGAAAAACGGTGTAACCCTGTCAAGTTTAAGGATATAAAAGCCATTCATAGTGTTGCTAATTATACCTGAGCAACCAGGTGGAGAATTTTTACCACCTGATAATAATAACATAATAATATTATTGATAAGTTGGTATAATGTTTTATAATTAAAGCATTTTCAGGTACATTATGTGTTTATCCTCAAAACAACACTGTGAAGTAGGTAAGACTTTTGTTATCATTGTTATTACTATCACTACTATTATTACTATTTTATAATTGAAACTACTGAAACTTCATTCTAAATGACTTCTTCAAAACAACACTAAATGACAGATGTGGAATGTGAATGTAGATTTTCTGTTTCAGGGATTAGTATTTATGACTTTATACCACTCTTTTCTGTGCAGTGTATTCCATTTTTCTGTTTTCTAAAGTGTGCTTAATAATAGTACCTGCCTCACCAAGAAATAAAGAGATTTAATTAGATAGATAGTATGTAAAAAGCACTTAGAATATAGCACTTAGAACATAGCATTTATGACATATAGCAAATGCTTGATACACATAGGTTATTATTATGAATATACATTAATCAGAATTCAAACTGTGATGGTTAAACAGAAACTTGATACATAAAAACGTGCTCAGAGTGAATTTATTTTCAAAACCAAGAACATTTTCAATTTGCCTAGAATCAGCAAATACTTATTCTGGTGACTTCTAACATAAACACTAAAGACCAACAAAAACTGACATTTGAAATTATGTGAGTTTTTTAAAACATTCAGTTATATTTTACCATGAATTTTATGAAACTAGTGATCCTCTCAGTTTTGGAGCCCCAGTAAACTGGTATGTATTTTCTCTTAAACCCTGGAGACAATCAACAGGAGAATGTACTTGATGCTTAACCAAGTTGTGCTCTAATCTAATGCATATGAGGTGTCATGTTATCCTATACACCAGTCACCAGATTCGGTTTCTGAGAAAGAATACATAGAGTACACAAACATATAGGTCTTATTTTTGTAAGGTCCTCTTACCCGAGCCTCACATGCCTTTGCGTTCCTGGTAATCTAAACGGAACATAACTTCTTTATAACTCAAGCTTACATTATCTCACTGCTTCTTCATCTTTGAGGTATCCCTGTATACTCAAGGATTTTCTACAGATGGAAGACATACTTCTACTAAATACGAGAAAGAGACGAAGCAAGTGAAAAAATTCTCTTAGTATTTTTAAGTTTCACATTTTGTTCTGTAATTGTCATCTTTATCATTGTTTAGCCTTAGTCTTAGAGTTCAAGGAAATTCACATTAATTCAATCTTTTTTATAACAGTGTCTTCATTTATTTGTTGAGTAGCTAAAATTTACTCTTGTATATTCTGAGTTCTTGCATGTTTAAAAAGTTTGTTGCCTTCGCTGTTGCATGAGAATTTGGGTGTGTATAAAATTATTGCCACACATTCTCTTCCTTTGAGAACATTGTAGACGTTACTCCATGGTCTTCTAGTGTTCCTGTGAGACTTTCAGAGACTAGCCCGATGATTTACCATTAATAAGTATGGTTATCTTTATACTTATACATTTACAGTATCAATTAAAAAGTATTAGTATACTCTTTCTTTATCTTGAAGTCCAGTTACTTTATTATCTTAATACCAATAATTCTATATCCATTTTCCCCCAACATATGCTGTGTTCTTTCTGCTTTTAGATGTATCATTATAATGTTGTATATTTCTGAGAAGTGTTCTTTATTATATTTTTAAATATTTGTTGTGTTTTATCATTGTCATTATCACATTTAGGAGAAAAATTTATATGTATTGGTTTGTTTGCCTTCTATAGTAATCACTTTTTCTCTAGTCTCTTTAACTTCATTTCCATTTAATTTTGCTTGCTGTTTACAATATTATTCTCCACGTTCCTTGCAGTATTTTGTACTGTGTGATTCTGCCAGTGTGTCCTGCATTTCTGTAGCGATCTTACTTTCTATTCCACTTTCCTAAGTTGTTTCAGTTCATATCTCCTGCCTTTGGCTATAAACTCTCATATTTCATGACGTTTGGACCTTTTTTTGAGTTATTGCTTTGTATAGACAATAATTTCATTAAGTATTTTTTATTTATGACAATATTTTTGGTTATCTATTCTGTGGCAAAATTATTTTGGTTAATGTTCTTTGCTGTTTGAGTTTTCTATTTCTTTCCTTATTCATGTGTCATAAATAAGCAACTGCAGGTATCCCTACATTTATGCTCTGATCTTTTGCTCTGTCCCACCGACTAAATGCTTTCTGAAAATACGGCATGTCATTAGGGTAGTTTTTCAGCCTTACCTGCCCTGATTTGTTATTGCCATATTGGTTCACAGAAACTCCCATGCTTAGCCCACACACCCTGATGTTTCAATCAAGGGATGTTACATTGCATTGCCTACTTTGGAAATATTGCCAGATTAGTCTGAACTCTGCAACCATAGCCATCTTCCTCTGATTATTTCCATTATATTGATGGAAATAATCAATTCTCTTAATGAGAATTCTCTGAATTACAATATTCTCTGAATTTGCTCATATTATTGTTATTCTAACTCATAAATGCATCTTCTAGGTTTATTAAAAGTAAATTTTTCTTTACATTTCATATTCTCTTTATTCGCTAGTATAGTACCATTTCTTTGTGTTAAACAGGGGGATAAAGATGTGGTTTTTAAAACACAATTTTCATGTGTTATCCAAAGGCATTGGAAAACCATTATAAAGTTGAATTAATTTTCAGTGTAAATAACATTATTCCTATTCTTAAACACATAAGCCCTCTGTGACAGGAAATATCACAACGTACACTTACAAAGCATAAGCTCCTACACAATAACCCAAATCCATTTCTTCATTTAACAAAGGAGAATTATATCTAGAAAGCTCTAAAGAGATTATGAAAGTGAAACAAATTAAGAATCTAATGTAATCCTGCCTGATATGGCTAACAATGGGAAAATCTTCTCAGTAATTAACCACGCTGGACTCAAGACTTCCACAGTGTTTATAAAGATTCTTGGGCGGCCGGGCGCGGTGGCTCACGCTTGTAATCCCAGCACTTTGGGAGGCTGAGGCAGGCGGATCACGAGGTCAGGAGATCGAGACCACGGTGAAACCCCGTCTCTACTAAAAATACAAAAAAATTAGCGGGGCGTGGTGGCGGGCGCCTGTAGTCCCAGCTACTCGGAGAGGCTGAGGCCGGAGAATGGCCTGAACCCGGGAGGCGGAGCTTGCAGTGAGCCGAGATTGCGCCACTGCACTCCAGCCTGGGGGACAGAGCGAGACTCCGTCTCAAAAAAAAAAAAAAAAAAAAAAAAGATTCTTGGTTACAAAGGGTTTTATTCTGATGTATAAAGATTCTCCACAAACCTTTTATGATGAGCTAATGTTAAATACTCAAATTTGCTGAGAAGTAGATTTTTTTTCAGCATCATCAGGGATGTGCCCATGAATAAAATCCTATAAAAATAATATGTGAAGCAGAAATTTGCAGAGGGAAAATTGGGGAGGTTTTTAGAAATAAACCTATGTTTTTAGAGGAAGGATTTGTTTGAATTACAAGTAAATTTGACACTGTGAGGATGAGCCTATTTGAGGGTATGAGACAATGCCTTCCAGATTCCTGTGGTTCAGGATTCTGCTTGGTTCAAATTCCTGCTTCTCGTATAGGAACTATGGAGCTGCCTATTTAAATGCTTATTATAAATGCAAAGGAGGTAATGAATCTGATATATACTATGTATAAAAATATTAAAACACCGTTAATTATGCTTGAAATTATTATTTAGTTTCACCATCCTATGACCAAGAACATTTTTTCCATACCATTCTGGTGGTAACCAATCTAGTTTTAAAGGGACTGAAAATATATTTTCTGAATTTAAAATAAATGACTAAACTTGTAAAAACAAAAAAGACACTTCTCTAGAGGGCAACTCATTTAGACTGTCAGGATTTTCAAAATAAATCTTTACCTGGGATTCTGTCCTCTTCATTGATGTTAAATTTTTTTGTGTGGTTTTACTTTTTTGTCCCTCAAGATTTTTATGCTGTGTGAGTTTGTTTCACCAGTTTGTATTTTTCATATTAAATATGTTGTCTTAGGTTTTCAAAAGGCTACAAATTTAGCTTTTCTCCAATTGTTGGATACTTTTTCATTCTAAAAATATATTTTATAGAATATACAGTGGCTCGATAATGCTTTCAATTAGATAGAGAGTAAAAGGGGCTAAAAGGGTGCCCATATTTAATAACAACACAAAACCCAACTATATATATTTGAAGCCTATATATTTCAAGAACACTTTATCTTTCCTGTCTTTTGAAGTTCATTTTTTCCTGACCTTACTGTGATAAGATTTTTTCTATTTTTACTCCTTCTTTGTAATCTGCCCTACTTTATCACTCATTTTTGTCTGTGTGTTCCTAAGGACCCTATCACCAACCTCAGCCATCACCTGCAAGACTAGAAGGAAAAGTACCAATCACTTCTTTGTACCCCTGTAGTGCTTAGCATAGTGCTAGTTCAAAGAAAGTGCCATATAAACATACATGTGCTTTTGATCACTTGATCATAACTTTGCCAGTGATGGGAAACTTTTAATGGGTTCATGTTTCTGATATGTTTCCTTCTGCTCCCCCAGCTTTATTATACACAGGATTGACTCTTCTTCTTTATCCCTCTCCATTTATAGCTGCTCTTCTGCTGTCTACCCAACTCCTTTAGACTATTTGAATTCACCACAATCTCATATAGTCTTCTTTTAAAAGGTTCCCAGGCCACCAAAATCTATTTTGTTTGAAAATTATTTTTGCCTATGCTATTGCTTCTTTGGGGTCA
Source organism: Hylobates moloch (assembly GCF_009828535.3). NCBI lineage: Eukaryota > Metazoa > Chordata > Mammalia > Primates > Hylobatidae > Hylobates > Hylobates moloch. Next base: position 69,057,847 of record NW_026652288.1, read on the forward strand.
TTACTCACATTTTGTTTTTACACCATAGTGGTTTTAAAGTAAAAATAATGTAACAAATCCATATTCTTCTAAAAACTCTAGCCCACTTTGGATTCCCAACATATGCACAGATGGATTGTCTTGAATGACCCATGCATCCTTTTCCTCCTTTTTGCTTATAATAGTGTTGGTGCTAATTCCTCTAGTTGCTAACACCAAAGCAACAACATTGCTAACCATGCCTACTAAAGATTCTGCTGCTGTTCCTGGTCTATGCTGAAGTTCCACATCAAGGACCCTGACATCTACATCAAGGTCACTCTGGAATCTTTCATGAAACATTGGTGCAATTTCCTATTGTTGCCCCAATGATTAGCCCACATCTCCCGTTGTTGCAGAAACTAGAACCATTGTAGTGAATGACTTGTGCTTGCAGATTGTTTTTACTCTTTTAGGTTTTACTTACTCTTATATTGCAAACTGTTTGGCTTAGGAACCTGCTTTTGCAGTCTAGCCTAAAAGACAGCCTGAGTAATAAACACCAAGATATTCTCAGAATCACCCTGACAATTATCTATTTCCAGTCCAATTCTGTGTCAAAATGTAACCATACTGAAAGGATAATGGTCTAAATATAATTTCTCCTTTAAAAATCTATTATTGAGATAACATAATGTTATAAAATTAGAAATTTACAATTCATTTCTAAACATAAATGATGAAGCACCATTTTCATCAATAATTTTTCGGTATGCATTTCCTCTTCGTTTAGAATATAGGATTAGAGTCAAAGAATCTACCCCCTTTTAGACTCATCTATGCTTAATATGCAAGTCTGAAAATAGGAAATATGCTATAAATGGTGAAGACAACCTTCCCTTTTAGATGCAGATACTTATTTGAAATATGTTAGTATGGTCTACCATTTCACTTGTTGAGTACCTTAGTCTATTAGTTTGTCACATTCATTGCTGATGCATTAACATAAATTCCTTCATGTATATGAAAGAAAATGTGAGTGCTTTTCTCTGCCTATTGTAAGGTAGAGAAAAAGGAGAGGTGGCTCAAATACCAGTAAGAAAGAATGGTGACCAAGTGCTCATAATATTAAACGTTGGGGGACACAAACTCCAAAGAAAAAGAAAAGCTGTATCATTCTCTCTTGCTTATGTTTCTTTAAGAATTAGATAGATCATCACCTCCACTAAGTTTCAACAAACTGTTACCTTGAATGAAGTACAGTAAAGAAGAAAGATAATTTTCAGAGACTTTTGCTTAAGCTCCTCAAAGGATGCTAACTCTTTGAGTAATGGCTTATGTTAATAATTGTCACTGGTAACAATGCTCCCTAAGAAATATGAGATTCAGAAACAATTATGACTATGAACATAGCCTTTTAGATATTTAATTATGTAATTACAGAATGCTATTTTTTTGCCTTCTGAAATCTCTAGTTAAATGTTTACTGAAGTGTGGTCATTAGGTTGCAAGTTCATAGAGAAATATCAGGTATCTCATAATCAAATATCTTTGATAAATTAGTATTAAGTAAAATTAAATGGGTGTTCATATTGTAGGGGCTTTTCAGAGTGTTTATTATGTAAATAAAGTATACATGACCAAAGGAGGGACTTTATGAACCAAAGATTGGTTCAGCTGCATGGAAGAGAAACTCAATTAAACTGGCTTACCCAAAGAGAGATTTTTGTTTTCTTTACCCTATGAACAGAAGTCCAGGGAAAAATAATTGAGGGCTGGTTCAACAGCTTGATTAAGTGGTCATATCCTGAGCTCTTTCCATTTTCCTGCTCAGCTAATGTTTTAGGTGACTTTCAACCTAAAGTTCTTAGGAAGACTCCCACATCTATTGCCATTGTGTTACAATTGCTTCTGTAGGGATTTCACCCAGAAGGTTTTTGCTTAAATTTCATAGCCAGAACTCAGTTACTTGATCCTTCTTCTGAACTTTTTCAGAAACCCATGCTTCAGAAAGTCCAAAATTATGTGGAAGTGAGATTTTAAACCGGGGACATTTTGTCACTCTGAACCAAATCAGGATTTTGCTGGTGAGGAAGTTGTGGGGTATGGGTATTGGGAGGCAAATAGAAGTGTTTGTCATGTAGCATTCTTTAATTTTATCCTCGGCCTTCTCCTCCTCCCCAAATTTTTAATGGATTATCTGACAGGACATACTGATTCTAGTCTAACTCTTCAGATATACATTTAAAAAAAAAAACCGAAATACATTAAAAATACTTGCTTAAGTTCACATGCTTCCATTAGTTTCATTTTAAATAGAATTACAGATAATTTGAAGTAAATGTCTAAGAAAACAAGGAGATGAAAATTAATGTGTCTCAACAAGTTTGTAAACATTTCTTACAGGTGTTTCATTGTTAGCCACTTTAGTTCTCTCTTTGTTTTACTTCACGATTTCTAGTTTAAAAAATTATCTTAGCATTTATCTTCATTTGCAAATTGAGAGGTTTAGTTATTGAGATCATCATAAGAAGGAACAATTTTAGAACTTCAAGCAGACATTTTTAATGTGGGCCATTTGTCTCTGATATCAATTTTATCTGAGTACTTTATTACATATGCATGCTACAAGTGACAGATAGTTTTAATATCACCATGATTAATCGAATATTTTTCTTAGGTTCTCCTGCAGAGAAGAATATCATGATGAAATATTGATAAAGTTCTTCCAAGAACAGCAAAATTGTTGCGATGCTTAAAGAAGTCTTTAAAACTAAGATTGTATTTTCTCTGGCTAAACAGCAAAGGTACAATATTTTACAGGCGAAGATTGAAATACTTTATTGATTTTGTTATGGGAAAATCATCTCATGAAATTTCTGTGTTAATCAAAAAAGGGTCTTTCCGATGGCCTTGGTCCTCATGGAATTAGGTCATAGTTGACTAAATAAGATTAAATTTGTCAATGACTCCAATTTGGGAGCTAGTGACTTAGAAATATATATTAAAATCATAACTTCTGCACTATTTTTTTTAAAGTAGTTAAAATATGGACTACATTCAGCAGAAACAAGTGGAGTGTACTTTACGTAGGGAAGAAAAAAATTGATAAAAATATCAATACCAGATTTCTTCTGGTATTATTTCTTAATTTTTCTATATAACTTTGCTCTCATTCTCACAGAGAAATTATTAAGGAAAGTATACTTAAAGAATAGAACAATGAGTGTTCTAAAATTATACATCCATATACTCAAAAAGTATTTATTGAAGGACAGCTATTGCCAAGCACTGCTCTACACACCAGGGAAGACAGCAATGAACAAAGTTGACAAGTCCCTGTTCTCTTGGAGCTTAAGTTGTAGCCAGGGGAAACAAGTAATAAGCAAATCAATATGTCAGTGATCAGCTGTATTAAACAAAAGAAGAGAGCAGAGAAACCACAAGTGACTGGGAACAGGGTCTGGAAACACTTCATGGGGTTTAGCTGAATGAGCTGCTAGTTACACTGGCTTTACCTGCCTTTTATTGGCCTAATCTACATGTGTCATTGAATAAACACCCTCATTCTCTAGCCCAGGACATCATTGTTCTAATTGCTCTCATTCTCCCAAAGCCACAGTGTAATAGAGTAAAAATTGGCAATTAATTGGAGTAAGAAGACTTGGATTCACATCTTAACTTCACAATTATCTTAGTTTTTGTATCTCAAAAATTACTTCATGCAATTCCATCGAGTAAAGTGACAGAATGTGTATTAAAAACTTATAAACGGAAAAAGTTCTATTCAAACATCTTTGCTCTCCCAAGAATAAAAGTACATTTGCTGTTCATTCTTTCACTGATATACTCACTTACTAAACACTAGTTGACTTGGGTAAAATATAATTCCTACTTTTAAAGATCTTTCAAGTGGGAAAAACAAACAAACAAATAAACCTGCCTAACATCTTTTATTGTAAGAAAAGAAATAGACGTGCTACGAGTGTGGCCCGGAAGGAATATGAACAATCCCTCCTCATTCTTCCTGTCGTTGGTACACCAACCACAGTTTTTCCTCTCCTCCGCCCATTTTCAAAGCAAGAACGAGTTTTAAAAACTAGAAGATCCTTATGTGCAAACAAGTCACAGAGGAAAGGAAGGAAGAACTGTTCCCTTGTTGTCTCTATGGAAACACCACTGTAATTCTAGCCACTTGTAAGGTGCCTGGGCGGAGGGCAGCAACTTGGATACCTTGTGTAGGAATGAAGACTGAAAAAAGATGAAAGCTCCATGAGGAAAAGTAAAACTGAACAGAGTCAGTGAACAAACCATCACTTTTACATAAAATTCACTATCATATCTTTCCTTTATCCTAAGTAGTATTTGCAAAGCCTCTTCTGTTACTTCTACCTAAATATATGTGTGTGTATGTGTCTGTCTGTCTGTGTGTACATACACATTATTTTTAATATGAATACTCTAACAACAAAAGTAAGTGTAAAATTTGGCTTCTTCTCAAGAGTCCTTTCACCAACCTAAGAGATCTACCATCTAACAGGAATGTTTACTTAAACTTTTTGTTTTATGAATTTATTAAGATTTTTACAGTTTATAGACACATTTTCTTTTAAAAACACAAATATAGATAATGAAATAGTTAAATAATGTCAACAACTAGAAAATTCATTTTCTGACAAGGCACTTAGAAACACCCATCAACCGGCTAGGCGCGGTGGCTCACGCCTGTAATCCCAGCACTTTGGGAAGTGGAGGCGGGCGGATCATGAGGTCAGGAGATCGAGACCATCCTGGCTAACATGGTGAAACCCTGTCTTTACTAAAAATACAAAAAAATTAGCCGGGCATGGTGGCGGGCCCCTGTAGTCCCAGCTATTCGGGAGGCTGAGGCGGGAGAATGGCGTGAACCCTGGAGGCAGAGCTTGCAGTGAGCTGAGATCGCGCCACTGCACTCCAGCCTGGGCGACAGCGAGAGACTCTGTCTCAAAAAAAAAGAAAAAAAAAGAAACACCCATCAGCCATATTGCCTGTATGTGGATAACACCCAAATAATAACTGTCCGCCTCCAATCCATCTTCTGCACATCTCTCACACTCCTAAGTGCAAGCTGCACACCCATATTTGAGGATCCCACTGGTATCATACATTTCATTTGTTTTAAATGGAATTCATTTCTCTTCTAAAACTTGATCTTTATTCTGAACTTTTTTAGAAACTCATGCTTAAAATTTTTATTTTTATTTTTTTCTTTATTTCTTCTAAAAAAAAAGCAGTGTACTTGTGCAGAACGTGCAGGTTTGTTACCTATGTATACGTGTGCCATGGTGGTTTGGTGCACCTATTGACCCGTCCTCTAAGTTCCCTCCCCTCACCCCCGACAGACACTGGTGTGTGTTGTTCTGCTCTCTGTGTCCATGTGTTCTCATTGTTCAACTCCCACTTATGAGTGAGAACATGTGGTGTTTGGTTTTTTGTTCCTGTGTTAGTGTGCTGAGGATGATTGGCTTCCAACTTCATCCATGTCCCTGCAAAGGACATGATCTCATTCACTTTTATGACTGCATAGTATTCCATGGTGTCTATGTACCACATTTTCTTTAGCCAGTCTGTCATGGATGGGCATTTGGGTTGGTTCCAAGTCTTTGCTATTGTAAATAGTGCTGCATTAAACATACCTGTGCATGTGTCTTTAGAGTAGAATGATTTATATTCCTTTGGGTATATAATCATAATGGGATTGCTGGGTCAAATTATATTTCTGGTTCTAGATCCTTGAGGAATCACCACACTGTCTTCTACAATGGTTGAACTAATTTACATTCCCACCTACAGTGTAAAAGCATTCCTATTTCTCCACATCCTCTCCAGCATCTATTGTTTCTTGAATTTTTAATAATTGCCATTCTGACTGGTGTGAGATGGTATCTCATTGTGATTTTGATTTGCATTTCTCTGATGGTCAGTGATGTTGAGCTTTTTTCATATGTTTGTTGGCCACGTAAATATCTTATTCTGAGAAGTGTCTGTTCATACCCTTTGCCCACTTTTTTATGTTTTTTTTCTTGTAAATTTGTTTAAGTTACTTGTAGATACTGGGTATTAGAATTTTGTCACATGGGTAGATTGCAAAAATTATCTCCCATTCTGTAGGTTGCTTGTTCACCCTGATGATAGTTTCTTTTGCTGTGCAGAGCTCTTTAGTTTAATTAGATCCCATTTGTCAATTTTGGCTTTTGTTGCGGTTGCTTTTGGCATTTTCATCATGAAGTCTTTGCCCATGGCTATATCCTCAATGGTATTACCTAGGTTTTCTTTTAGGGCTTTTATGGTTTAGATTTTTACATTTAAGTCTTTAATCCATCTTGAGTTAATTTTTGTATAAGGTGTAAGGAAAGGGTCCAGTTTCTGTTTTCTGCATATGGCTAGCCAGTTTTCCCAGCACCATTTATTGAATAGGAGATCCTTTCCCCATTGCTTGTTTTTGTCAGGTTTGTTGAAGATCAGATGGTTGTTGATGTGTGATGTTATTTCTGAGGTCTCTGTTCTGTTCCATTGGTCTATATGTCTATTTTGCTACCAGTACCATACTGTTTTGGTTACTGTAGCCTTGTAGTACTGTTTGAAGTCAGCATGATGCCTCCAGATTTGTTCTGTTTGCTTAGGATTGTCTTGGCTATAAGTGGTCTTCTTTGGTTCCATATGAAATTTAAAGTAGTTTTTTCTAATTCTGTGAAGAATGTCAATGGTAGTTTTATGGGAATAGCATTAAATCTATAACTTACTTTGGGCAGTATGGCCATTTTCACGATATTGATTCTTCCTATCCATGTTCCATTTGTTTGTGTCCTCTCTTATTTCCTTGAGTAGTGGTTTGTAGTTCTCCTTGAAGAGGTCCTTCACATCCCTTGTTAGCTGTATTCCAAGATATTTTATTCTCTTTGTAGCAATTGTGTGCTTCCTTCCTCTCTGTGGATCATGCCAGCCTCCTAGTCAGTTCTGATGAGAGAACCTGGCTACCTTGGTTTCCGGTGAAGGAGTCACACACTTATTATGGTTCTTTCGATGGGAGCTTCCAAATACCACTGTTTCTGGTTGGCCTTCTTGGCCCTACCCCCTAAACTTCAGGAATATTTTAAACTAGTCTCTTTCATTCATCGCCAGTATCTTCATCCTATTTCTACTTGTGTTACTCCCACCATCATCCCCTATGTATGTTTACTATCTCATGATTTCCACTAAGACTGTTACCACCAGTTTCCCTGCCTCCCATTTCCCACCTACCAAATGTAGCTTCTGGAGCATACTCCTGATTGTATCGACTCCAAAAATGTTGAAAGGTTTCCTATTGCTCACTACTGAGTGATTCTCAACATAATGCTCATTTGCAATCAATCATGTATTTTGCACTAATAATAATTTGTTTAAAGTTTTAAAGGTATTTACTGTTTAAAAAATTTAGATGATCCAAGATTGGCTTACAGAAATGTCATTCTCACTTACTTGCATTCCAATATGTTGTTTTGAGTAGGGAAAAGAAGGTTAAAATATCCACTGACACATGGGGATTAGATATAACCTACTCATAGGAGTGTGTCACACATATGGATGTCCCTATCCATGAGTTTGAAACTTCAGTTTCAAACATTTCAGGGGCTGGGGAGAAAGCTAAGGATTATTTAACTGTTTTTGATCCACCTTCTTTGCATGTCTTATATGGTTGGCCTAGCAACTCACTTTGGAATATAGGAGAGGTCACACCTATTGTTTTAGGGAAATCAAAGTGAAACAAATAGAGGTTCATTTTAACACCTTCTTTCACTAAAAGCAGATCTATAAATTATGTGAGGATGTAAAATACTTTCTGGAATTCCCAAATCTCTGGCTATGGACAATATAAATTTCCCACTGAAGCAGTTGCCGGGGCACGTTTCCCCACTGACCCTAGTGTTTGGCTCTGAATGTGACATTCTTGTATTTCTTTACTCCCTGAGACTTCGGCTGTATCACTATGCAGAAATGAACTAAGTGCTATCCTTTGAAAGGTCTGTTTATAAAGTTGGCCCTTGGCTGGTGTCTGGGAACTTGGATTTCAGGAGGATTCCCACCATTCCCAGAACACATAAGAGTAGCTCACTATGGCTAAACTGTTTGTTCAAACAATTCATTTGTACTGAACATTTGCTTTTGTTCTGGGAGTCTGGAATTTTGATCTGTGACTGGTAGATATTATCTATGTTAAAATAAAAGCTTTAGAGGAATTAAATTTAGCAGAGTTTATTTGAGCAAAGAATGATATATGAATCAGGCAGTACCCTGAACCAGTAAAGGTTCAGAGAGCTCCACTCAGTAGTGTGAGCAGTGAGCTTTTATAGAACAGACACAGAAAAAAACAGAGAATTCATTTGATCAGATACAGCAAGCTATCCGCCTTATATGGGCATGTTGTGATGAGTTGGCAGGCTGTAATTCACTGAGCTTGGCTGCTGTGATTGGCTAAGATTCAGCTATTTGTTACAAGAATATACTCTCAAGTTAGGCTTTCAGTTTAAGTAGTAAATTAGGTTGCAGTTGGTACATAGGTACAGAGGTAGGATTGGGCCAAATTTAATTTAATTTAATGCCTATGTGACCAGCTCTCCATCAAAATTCTGGGTGCTAAGGTTTTAAAAAAGTTCCCTAGTTAGCAACATTTCACGTATGTTGTCACAGTTCACAGAGGAGGGGAATTAAATGCATCTTATGCAACTCCACTGGGATAGGACTCTTGTAAGGTTGTACCTGTTTTTTCTTGAACTTTGCCCCATGTGCCGTTTCTTTTTGTTGATCTTGCCCTAAATCCTTCTGCTACAATAAACCGTAGCCACGAGTATGACTATACTGAATTATTAAACCTGGGAGTGGCCTTAGGGAGGCTCCACTCCCAACATAGTCACCATTGCCAGTTCTTTTGAGAATCATAGTGTTCTTGCTGAAATAATCTTAGAAATGTGTTTTGTTTTTTCAAATATTTAAAATTTACCTTTCATAAAATCATAATCTTAGCCAAGAAAAATTAAAGTGTTATAGGTTTCAAATCTCTGTGTCACTGTGTTTTCCTTCATAGCACAGAGGACCATCTCAATTATATTCCTTGAGTGCTTCTATGAGTAGTCACTTTTGGCCTTTTTCTATGTAGTGAATAATTTGGCTTTGCCCAAAGATAGGTTTGGCCTTTTCCTTAGGCTTCTGGGAGGTAATTTATGTCATGACCTCTTATGAGTCTCTTGGTTTGGGCAGGGACTGGTCACATCAGAAAGAACAACCATGTGATTTAAGGTAGGGTCTTTGGGACAGGTAGTATCAGTTGACCTGGAGGCTGAATTCAACCAGCAGGGCAATCAATCAATCAATCATGTCTATATAATGAAACTCCAATAAAAACTCTGGACACTGAGCTTGGATGAGCTTCTGTGGTTGGCAATATTTCTTGTGTACTGTCATACTCAATCCTGGGAGGGTCACCTGTTCTAGCCCCACAGAGGACAACAAAAGCTGCTTGCTAGGAACTCTCCCAGACTCTATGTATCTCTTGCTTTGGCTGATTTTGATCTGTGTTCTTTCCCTATAACAAACTGTATCTGTGAGTATAATAGCTTCCAGTAAGCTCTGTAAGTCCCTTTAGCAAATTATCAAATTTGAGGGTCATATGGGGAGCCCCCGAACTTATAGTTGATGTCAAAAGTAAAGGATGTTTTGAGGACCATGCCCTCAAACATCACAGTTTGGCTAGCTCTGAGTACCCCCTTTCCCCTTTCCTTGACTTTGTTTTGGTAATTGCCAGCTGCTGAGGCCAACTTCATCTACTTGCTATTTTGTGAATATTTCTTTATGTGTTCCACTTGTATTATAAGACAGGATAAAGGTGGGGCAGGGGCAGTTTGAAATGTGACCATAAGAAGCATGTGCACAATACTCATAAAAAACTAGCTACCAGAGGGTGGAGCCACGATGGCCAAATAGGAACAGCTCTGGTCTAAAGCTCCCAGCCTGAGCGACACAGAAGACAGGTGATTTCTTTTTTTTTTTTTTTTTTTTTTTTGAGACGGAGTCTCGCTCTGTCGCCCAGGCTGAAGTGCAGTGGCGCAGTCTCGGCTCACTGCAAGCTCCACCTCCCAGGTTCACGCCATTCTCCTGCCTCAGCCTCTCCGAGTAGCTGGGACTACAGGCGCCCACCACCACGCCCGGCTAATTTTTGGTATTTTTAGTAGAGACGGGGTTTCACTGTGGTCTCGATCTCCTGACCTCGTGATCCGCCCGCCTCGGCCTCCCAAAGTGCTGGGATTACAAGCGTGAGCCACCGCGCCCGGCAAGACAGGTGATTTCTGCATTTCTGTTTGAGGTACCGGTTTCATCTCACTAGGGAGTGCCAAACAGTGGGTGCAGGACAGTCGGTGAAGCGCACTGTGCACGAGCCGAAGCAGGGCGAGGCATTGCCTCACTCGGGAAGCACAAGGGGTCAGGGAGGTCCCTTTCCTAGTCAAAGAAAGGGGTAACAGACGGCACCTGGAATATCGGGTCAGTCCCACCCTAATACTGCGCTTTTCCAACGGGTCTGGAAAATGGCACACTAGGAGATTGTGTCCTGCACCTGGCTCCGAGGGTCTTATGCCCATGGAGTCTCGCTGATTGCTAGCACAGCAGTCTGAGATCAAGCTGCAAGGCGGCAGCGAGGCTGGGGGAGGGGTGCCCGCCATTGCCCAGGCTTGCTTAGGTAAACAAAGCAGCCAGGAAGCTCGAACTGGGTGGAGCCCACCACAGCTCAAGGAGGCCTGCCTGCCTCTGTAGGCATCACCTCTGGGGGCAGGGCACAGACAAACAAAAACTCAGCAGGAACCTCCACAGACTTAAATGTCCCTGTCTGACTGACAGCTTTGAAGAGAGTAGTAGTTCTCCCAGCACGCAGCTGGAGATCTGAGAACGGACAGACTGCTCCTAAAGTGGGTCCCTCACCCCTGAGCAGCCTACCTGGGAGGCACACCCCCAGTAGGGACAGACTGACACCTCACTCGGCCAGGTACTCCTCTGAGACAAAACTTCCAGAGGAACTATCAGACAGCTGAATT
>NW_026652288.1:69083906-69117494 GCF_009828535.3 Hylobates moloch
ATGTACCCTAAAACCTAAAGTATAATAAAAAAAAAAAAAAAAATTTGCTAGGGCTGCCATAACAAACTATTGCAGATCAAATGGCTCAAACAACAGATACTTATTTTCTCACAGTTCTGGAGGCTGGAAGTCCTAACCAAGATACTTGCAGGTTTGATTTCTTCTGAAGCCTCTCTTCTTGGCTGGCAGATGGCCACCTTCTCATTATGTTTTCAGGTGGTCTTTTCTTTTCTTTTCTTTTTTTTTTTTTGAGACGGAGCCTTGCTCTTTTGCCCAGGCTGGAGTGCAGTGGCGCAATCTCGGCTCACTGCAAGCTCCGCCTCCCAGGTTCACGCCATTCTCCTGGCTCAGCCTCTCCGGGTAGCTGGGACTACAGGCGCCCGCCACCACGCCCGAGGTGGTCTTTTCTTTGTGTGCATAAGTCCCTCACTCTGTGTCCAAACTTCCTAATAAGGACACCAGTTAGGTTGTATTAAGATGCAACCTAACAGCCTCATTTTAAGTTAATCACCTTTTTATAGACTCTATTGCCAAACATAGTCACATTATGAGGTACTAGGAATTAGGACTTCAACATATGAATTTGGGGGGATGCAATTCATCCCATAATGGAGCAGGAGAGGAATCTCAGCTTTATTTGGAATCTGTTCTCCAACTCCCTGTCTTGAATGGATGCTTTGCCTTGTTTTGTGCTTTGTCGTGGGCTTAAAAAAACCTTAAATTTTTTGTTCTAACTAATCAAACTCCTAAACATTCCTGAAACCTTAGCGTATTGCTTATCTGGTTTGCAGTGACCTCTTCATTTTAGCCTTCTGAGGAATTTTCATTACATTCTCATGGTTTCACCTATATGTCTACAGGGACATTTACTATACATTTTTTCCTCTCATATTTCTAGGTGCCTTATAAAAGGGGTTGTTTTAAATATTTGTTATGTAATCCACCCCGTTGCCAGAAATTAAAATTAGAATTAGTGTATAAAATTATTAGTTGACAATAGTACAAAGCAAGAATAGGAAGATAACTCAGTAATCTTCCAGCTACAAGGCTAGTTTAATGAAACTTTTTTGACTTAGTTTTTCATGCTTAGTCAGAAATTAAGACATTTAACAGGCCAGGTGCGGTGGCTCATGCCTGTAATCCCAACACTTTGGGAGGCCAAGGTGGGCAGATCACGAGGTCAGGAGATCGAGATCATCCTGGCTAACACAGTGAAACCCCGACTCTACTAAAAAAATACAAAAAATTAGCCAGGCGTGGTGGCGGGCACTTGTAGTCCCAGCTACTTGGGAGGCTGACACAGGAGAATGGCGAGTGAACCCAGGCGGCAGAGCTTGCAGTGAGCTGAGATGGCGCCACTGCACTTCAGCCTGGGTGACAGAGTGAGACTGCATCTCAAAAAAAAAAAAAGAAAAAAGATATTTAACAAAGTTAGAAATGCTATGAACATACCCTGTGTGTATGAGGGAAAGTGATGGAGGAAACCCTTTCTTTTGAGGAAAAATTAAGCTGAAATAGGAGCAAATTTTTCAGGGGGTAAGGGGGAGGTAAGCACTTGATATTAGTCTATTACCAGGAAAAGCAAATTCACAGCTTTGATTTTCACTAAAGAGGGCAAAAGGAAGACGTTTTAACCAAGCTTATAAGACCGAGATATGATGTGTATCTCCTATTAATACATACTTAAATAGGATCTGTCTACTTTTATAAACATTAAATTAAACTTTTAGGAAAATCTAACAAGTTATCGTATTAAGATATTGTGAACATATCCCAGTGCGGTACCACTGTCAGCAAGAGCTAGTCTGAGGAAAAGTGAGACACTCCTGGTAGTTTAGTAGAATACAGATTCCTGAGGAGTGATAAAACTTATAAAGAATGTCATGTTTTTACAAATACAATTTTATGCCGGTGTTAAAGGTCTTTTAATCAGTCCTTTGACCAGGTTATTTTATACCTTAAGTCACCAAAGAGTAACAGATTTATTTAGGGAAATTTGTTTTTAAAGCATTGAATGCAAAATTGCAAAATAAATGTGGAAGCAATCTTTTTTTTTCAAATATCTCTTCTATGCACATTTATTTGAAAATAAAAACTGCCTCCATGAAAACAATAAATAAATAAATACCACTATGGCATGTTACTTAGAGCTGAGAGACAATGTCCTCCTGCATAAACGAAATGAAAAAAATTCAGAGGGCAGGTGAGATTTCCCCTTGACTTTACCTACTACATGGTTTGATCAACAAGGAATTTAATTGTCAGCTTATGGCATATAAATAAAGCATTGAAGTCATTAAAGAACTATCAGTTAACACATTATAAAGCTGGGAGAGAGTTGAAGAGATTTTCATATTCAGGTCATATATTTAGGTAGATGAAATCAGGAATATCCAACTAGCTGGGATCACATCATCAATTATGTAGCTGATATATGGCACAATGCGGCAGTGTCAGAGGTTATAGGTCTCACCAGCGGGTAGGATATGTATCTGGAAACTCTGGAAACTGCTACCACATACCTCTCTTTCTTTTATATACTTTTTGGGAAGCCGTCCATTTTTTCTCTCTCTCTTTTTTTTCCTGTTTGTATTATAAGTAATTCCCACAAGCAATTTAAAGTCTCCTAGCTTTGGGCTAAAATGGAAGAATTTATAGCAGACAAAATGCTCCCACTGAGAACAATCAGAAAATGGGTACAGTGTATACACACATTCACTCAAATTCAACCTGTCTGAAGGTGTTGTAGAGCTTCTCAGAAGCCAAGCCAGGAGTTGGCCCAGTATTTTCGAGATGAACAGCTCACTGAAGAGAGTCCACAGTGAGTAATGTGGACTAGTATTGTAGCATTACTCTTGGGGCATGAGCCAGTTCTTAAGCTTGGTACAGTGAGAGGCTGAGGGCAAATGCTAAGAGGCAAGAAACCCAGCAGAATTTTGAGCAGTTGCATGGGGCTTGGGAAACAAAAATAGAAGTAAAGACCTGTGATGGCAGGCAGGACTTGAGGTCCAAGATTCTGGAGATAAATGAAGTACAGGGAGATGTCTTGGGAGTGGTAAAATACAAGTGGGCTATTTGCCCTCCAGGTATTTTTGTGTGTGTAGGCTACATAGATCAAGAAATCCAAATCTAGGCAAAAAGTGGAAATCCAGCAAAGATTTCAGCAGTGTCACTTTTTTGCCAGTAAGACAAAAATTGGAGTAAAGAATATCCCAAAAGGAGCCTTGGTAAACATCCCATACTCTCAGTAAGGAATCCCTGGGGAGAAGGGTGGTGGTCCTACATTTGAGGAGATAGAATGAAGCCTTACAATATCTGACAGTCTCAAGTCGGTTATATTGAGAAAACCTGCCAGCATTCCAGTTGTCTGTCAGAAAATGAGATGAGTGGCTTCTGGAGGGATATATCATCATCTAGAGCCTCTCAATTTTTTTTTTTTTGAGACGGAGTCTCACTCTGTTGCCCAGGCTGGAGTGCAGTGGTGCAATCTGAGCTCACTGCAAGCTCTGCCTCCCGGGTTCAAGTGATTCCCCTGTCTTAGCCTTCCAAGTAGCTGGGATTACAGGCATGTGCCACCATGCCTAGCTAATTTTTTGTATTTTTAGTAGAGACGGGGTTTCACCATGTTGGCCAGGCTGGTCTTGAACTCCTGACCTCAGGTGATCCACCTGCCTTGGCCTTCCAAAGTGCTGGGATTACAGGTGTGAGCCACCACGTCCGGCCGTGCCTCTCAAACTTTTTATGCACAATGACTAGAATTCATTAAAAAAATACCATACATACCAAGAAACATGTCCAAAAGGAAAAGAAAATAGAATTAGCCTCGTGGCTGATGCAGACTACTGCAAAAGACAAACCAAGACTTTAAGTTTCTGCTGATTACTGTGTTTAAGATAATAGAGGATGAGAGGAGCAATTTAACTGGAGACATAGAACTTATTAAGAGAAATTGTAGAACTGAAAGAATAACTTAAAGATTCAATAGATGTGTTTGACAGCAGAGTGTGACGGCTAAAGAAAGGGTATACAGTTGCATGTCAAGAAAGACTCAAGCACAGAAAGTAAAAGAATGAGAAATACAAAAAGTTCATAAAAGACACTAAACACAATGAGAATGTCCTATATTTTTAGTTGAAATAACAGAGAAAGAAAGTGAATGGTGCAGAAGCAATATTTGAAGACAAAATGGTTGAGAATGTTTCAAAATTGATGAGCATAAACAAACTAAAGTTTCATGAACAGCTGTGAACCAAAGTAGAGACAAATTAGAAATTTTAAAAAAGTCCTAACTTCATCATAGTACAACTGTTTCAAACCAAAGGCAAGGGAATAAAATATAAAAAACAGAACAGCCTGAGACTAAAAGATGTATTACTATTCACTATATCAGCTATAAAACTAATGACTGACTTCTCAAAAGAATCAATAAAAGTCAGACAATGGAATAATATCTTTAAAATACAAAAAGAAAGTGACTGCCAACCTAGAATTCTTGGTGAAAAGCTTCTCCAAAAGTAGAGGCAAAATAAAAAATATCTGCAGGCAAAGATTCTGAGAATTCTTCACCAGGAAGCCAGCACTACAAGAAATACTAAAGGGGATTCCTCAAGAATAAGAGAGAATATTTCAGATAGAAACATGGAAATCCGGGAGGGAATGAAAAGTAACAAAATGGTAACTATGTGAGTAAATCTAAGCAACTATTCACTGTACAAAGCAAAAATAGTACAGATCATCTCCAACTTAAGATGGTTTGTCTTCTGATTTTTCAACTTTATAACAGTACAAAAGTAATACGTCCAGATAAACGAATCCTACACTGAAAATATTGGCACTTTCAACTTACAATATTTCAACATATAATGGGTTTATCAGGACCCAACCCCATCATAAGTTAAGGAGCATCTGTACAAGTTTCCTGGGAAGGTTAACAGTTTTTTAAACTTAATCTAGTATTAATATAATAATATAATATATAATATGATAGTCTGTTCTCATGCTGCTATGAAAAAATACCCAAAACTGGCATAAAGAAAAGATGTTTAATTGACTCAAGTTTCTGCATGGCTGGGGAGGCCTCAGGAAACTTACAATCATGGCCAAAGTCACCTCTTCACAGGGCAGCAGGAGAGAGAATGTGTGCAAGCAGGGGAAATGCCAGACATGTATAAAATCATCAGATCTCATGAGACTCACTCACGAGAACAGCATGGGGGAAACCGCCCTCATGATTCAATTACTTCACCTGACCTTGCCCTTGACATGTGGGCATTATTACAATTCAAGGTGAGATTTGGGTGGGGACACAGATCCAAACCATATCTATCCTCTTCAGAAGTAAATTCTCTTTCTTTTTCATGTTCTAACTATGTTCATTTTCCTGTGGGCTAGAGAAAATCTGCTTTTAGTAGTTGAACAATGAGACACCACCTAGCCTTGTCTTAGTTTAGCTAACATGTATGATAACTGCAGTATCCTAACCCTTTTCCTTCCCCTTGAGTGCTGGTAGAATCCCTTTGTCAGGCTTAGGTCTGGGAGGGGTCATTGTTGTGTGTATGGCCGAGCTTTGTGTTAATTCTGGTGTCCAGATTATATGTATCTTGTTTCATCTTGCTGTCCTTGTTTGTTGGTTTATGTTGTTGTTGTTCTTTTGATACGGAGTCTCTGTATGTTACACAGGCTGGAGTGCAGTGGCGTGATCTCAGCTCACTGCAAACTCTGCCTCCCGAGTTCAAGCAATTCTCCTGTTTTAGCCTCTGAGTAGCTGGGATTACAGGTGTGCACTACCACACCCAGCTAATTTTTTGTATTTTTAGTAGACAGGGTTTTGCCATGTTGGTCAGGCTGGTCTTGAACTCCTGACCTCAAATGATCCGCCCGCCTTGGCCTCCCAAAATGCTGGGATTATAAGCGTGAGCCACCACACCTGGCCTGGTTTTTGGTTTTTATAATTGTGACACTCATAAACCCGCATTGCCAAAAACAGCTCCCGGAACTTTTTCTTTCTGCTTTTGCATATCCACTTATTTTGAGGTGACTTCATATCCTGGCATAAAATTTGCTAACATTTTTATCATTTGTGTGCTTCTAGGTTTGTGAATTTGAATGACAAGTTTAAAAAATATTTCCCCTACAGGAAAGAGGGTGTTTTATTGGATTTGTGACTAGAGCAAACACGGAATCCCTAAACTAGAGACAGACCCTGAATGCCAGACAGGGTCTTAGTGTTTTGTTGATTTTAAATATCTATACCTATATCTATATCTTATTTCCAGCCATAGCTTCTATGCTAGTCCAGAGGTTTGGATATACTTAGTCAAGGATTATATATTTAATAGAATCTGCCTAGAACACAATACTACATTGCACAGGCTACTGATTTATTGTCATTTCAAGTAGACATTCTTTAAATATTTATTTAGATTTATTTACTGTGGGCAGGAACAGGCCTATTTTAAATTAATGAACTACCTACTGATTTCTGTATGTTTAAATTAAGTAACTTACATTTTATGTACTGAACATGACAGAGTATTTTATTATATTGAGAATTACCTTTTATTTTACAATCTTTCTGTTACTCATAGCTTACAGAATTTTAGTCACTTTCAGTCACTAAGGATAGAGGTAAATTGGATAGAATTACAGTCTTATTCAAAATACGTTTACGGTTTTTTTTGCCTGCTTTCATGGTGGAAGAAAAAATGTTCCCTACTGGTCTGTATTCATTGTTCTGTCTGTTTTCTTTGAAAGTCCCTGAACCAGTTGCCTTTCTGGAAGGCAGATTAAATGTTTAAAACTTGAATGATAAAACCTGCCACTCACCCCGGTTCGTTGCTCTGCGTGTGTATGATTTTGGTTCAAAATTTCTGCTGACAATGTCTTCTCAATGTTGGCTAGCTCTCAGCTGGCTGCTTTCTGAGTTAACGGTGGGCTTGCCAGCAGTTGCAACATGTGCACAGCAAACTTGCTGTCTGAATTGCAGAGCCACTCAAGCAAGATAGGATGGTGGAATTGAGGAGTGTTTTGAAACAAGTGTCTACATGGGGGCACTGTCTACTTCAGTGGTAGTATAATCAAACTGCATTTCAGAAGTTACATAAGGAAAGCCCAGTAAATTGGCACTGATGTCTCATTGATTGCAGTAGTACTTTAGCTTTTTTTATTAGTATGGTCTCAGGTAGCTTCCAATGGCTTGTGACTGACTCAGTTGTGTTTCTCAGTCTAACCCTGCTGATACCGCAACTAGTAGAACTGCTCACCACATTCTCTCAACATCCACATGCTTGGTTTTCTGTAATCTTGAACGTTTTTACCATTTAATGTATCTTCATGAGTATTTTTTTTTCTTTTTTTTTTATTATTATACTTTAAGTTTTAGGGTACATGTGCACAATGTGCAGGTTTGTTACATATGTATCCATGTGCCATGTTGGTGTGCTGCACCCATTAACTCGTCATTTAGCATTAGGTATATCTCCTAATGCTCTCCCTCCCCACTGCCCCCACCCCACAACAGTCCCCGGAGTGTGATGTTCCCCTTCCTGTGTCCATGTGTTCTCATTGTTCAATTCCCACCTATGAGTGAGAACATGCAGTGTTTGGTTTTTTGTCCTTGCGATAGTTTACTGAGAATGATGGTTTCCAGTTTCATCCATGTCCCTACAAAGGACATGAACTCATCATTTTTTATGGCTGCATAGTATTCCATGGTGTATATGTGCCACATTTTCTTAATCCAGTCTATCATTGTTGGACATTTGGGTTGGTTCCAAGTCTTTGCTATTGTGAATAGTGCCGCAATAAACATACGTGTGCATGTGTCTTTATAGCAGCATGATTTATAGTCCTTTGGGTATATACCCAGTAATGGGATGGCTGGGTCAAATGGTATTTCTAGTTCTAGATCCCTGAGGAATCGCCACACTGACTTCCACAATGGTTGAACTAGTTTACAGTCCCACCAACAGTGTAAAAGTGTTCCTATTTCTCCACATCCTCTCCAGCACCTGTTGTTTCCTGACTT
The DNA here is from genome assembly GCF_009828535.3 of Hylobates moloch. Classification (NCBI taxonomy): domain Eukaryota; kingdom Metazoa; phylum Chordata; class Mammalia; order Primates; family Hylobatidae; genus Hylobates; species Hylobates moloch. Next base: position 69,091,933 of record NW_026652288.1, read on the forward strand.
TTTAATGATGGCCATTCTAATTGGTGTGAGATGGTATCTCACTGTGGTTTTGATTTGCATTTCTCTGATGGCCAGTTCATCTTTTCATTTCTTTTAAATTTGTTTTCTTTTTCTTTTTTAAACATAATTAAAGCTCACTAGAGTTAAGAAATATCTTTTCTTCAGAGCACTTTTGATCTAGGGTTCTGTGATTTGTCCTTCTCTTCCTCTAACTTTTCCATGAGTAGGGGTGCACTCAGCACGGCCATGCTTGGCTCTAAAACACCCTCTCCCTTGGCAGACCCTTTCCTACTCTTGAGCAGAAAATAAGTGTACTTCTTACCCCTGACTGATGTCATTTTCTCTCCCCTTCATCCCACAGAGGGTTCCCATTCTGAGAGGTTGTGTTTAGGCTTATGGAAGGAGTACATATACATACAGCATATACCGTTAGTATGTTAACTTTGGGTCCAGGGGAGGCTGTGGGCACAGTAGTAACCTCAAATGCATATTTGCTAACAATCAGCTCATTTCACTTACCTCCTCCCTCTACCTGACAGCATCACCAGTACAGACAAACCTCCCTGGCACAGAGTTCCAGTTTATCCTTCCCTGCCTAACTTTCGCCTATCAGAGTCTAATAGCAGAAAAACACATAGACCTGAGCTTGGTTCTCTATGGACCCCATTTCATGGATTAATGATAAAAAGCAAGGATCACAGAGCTGTGTTATGTGGGTTCGAGACCAGGCTCTTCATTTACTAATTGCATGATCGTGGCCAAATTACTTAATCCGCACCTCAGTTTCCTCCTCTGTAAAGTGGGAAATAAAAAACAGCATATTTATCCCATAGTGTTGTCATCAGTATTGATGGAAATAATGTATGCCTCTTCGTGAGTAGTATGCTTGACCAACAGTAAGTTCTATGTAAGTATTAACTATTATCCTCTGACATATTTGAAATACTGTGGGGTGCCGTGGTATTTCTTCTCTTGTAAAAGGACAATTCTAGTTTATTGATCTTATTAAGTTGAAAGAACATTCAGACTCTTCAACTTTCTCACTCCCCTTTCCTTTTCCCTTTCCGTTAATTATATCTCTGTGTCTGCATAGAGACATATAGTATAAAAAAGTCCACGTTGCTGCCTATCAGTGCCAAGGACTCCTTAGGCAGCACTTTGGAATACTTGACCATTCTAATGGTGTGTCTCCTGATGCATTCCAATGCTCATAACACAACTTAGTTTTCTTCATTTAACAACGACAGTGACAACAACATGCAACTAGTAGCAGCTACTTACCATGAAATAGAGCCTATGATAGGTAGATATACTACAGTCTGTTTCTTTAAAAATTTAATCTTTACTTTTAGAAATATGGTGGTAAATGCCAAATGAAATAGCTAAAAGAGTGAAAGTAGTTTCCTCTGGGAAGAAGACACTGGAGATGGGAATGGATCAGGCAGGGAATTGCAATGGTATGTTATGCCCTTTGCAAAATCATTTTATTTTTAGTTATTTCTTCTGGTATTTATCGTCATTACCAGAAAATGCTTATACTTCCATTTCTTGATTTTCTTTTTCAGTTTTATGTATTACCTATGGCTTTCTGTTATGAAGAGGTGAAGGTTTATCTCTCTTACACCCCTCCTTCCATCATCCCAATATATTATGATTAGCTCATTACTGTAGACAGCATTCTGACTGTAAATATTAGTCACCACAGAGCCATGTGGCATAATTTTATTTTATGTCCTTTTGTCATACAGTGTTGACTATCCTTGGAATTGATAGCTATTATTTTTGTTTACTTTTCTGTGGATCAATCAGTTATTCATACCCTCTTGACATCTTCAAACACAATATGTAATCTATCAGATTTGGGTTTTTTTTAAGCTATGTTCTTCTGGCCCTCCATCTTCCTGCTCTAACGTAATAGTTAACCTGAGTCTCCCATCAACATCACCTGGAAGCAGGGTGTGTGATTCCCTCTGCTTCACTCCTTTGTTGAATTTCTTGCTTCTTGAATACCTATTTTCCTTTTGTTAGTCAGGTGGAGCACATTATCCGCCAGACTCCTGAGCAAGGGAACAGAGAAGACATATTTTTTGAGACTTTCCATGTGTGCATATCTATTATTACTTACAACAATTTGGAAGATAATTTTATTATACTTATTTTGTTGATTAAAAAAGTGCCCTCTAAAGAGGTTTAAAACATTTTCCCAAACTCATATAGCTATTATGAAGTAGAATTGAGAAGGGAATTGGCAGAGTTGTATATCTAATACACAACATATATACAACTCTGTATATATAATATATGTGCAACTCTGCCAAATGCAATTTTGCCAATGTGTACACAAACACACACACACATACACACACACACACACACAATACAGAATTGACTAGTACCATTTATCACTAATTCATTTCATCTTTACAGAAACAAATTTTAGAGAATTATTCTTGAGATTTAGCGTATATTTTTATTTATTTAATCTTTTTATTCCATTTCTAGTTTTGCCTGGCAAATTAATTCTTCACTCTTTTTAAATGATTATCCTAGATTTTAAAATGTCATTTTCTGTAATTAGGATATCAGCTTGAATGTTAAAAAGGTAATAATCAATGGAGAAATGTTTACAAATATAAAAATTGAGTGATTATAATATATCATATGAATTTTCATTTAGAGATTTAAGATTTTTTCACATGGATATAATATAAATAGCAATAGGACTACAAAGATTTTATCTTCTAGCTGAGTAATTAGAAAACTTATCTAGAATTGCTGACCACAGTTCTAATAGTAGAGAAATAATTCTTCATTCCTGTCTTAATTATTGAGTTATTTGACAATTGAACCTGAAGTCCAAGCAATGACCTAGATGACTTTTACCTGTCCTTTTTAGACCTAACATGTTCAAATGGCTTCATATTAAAATGATGGACTAATATAAAAATGGTAGACCAATATCTAGTTTCTCCATAAAATTATTATGGACTGAACATTTTTTGTGTCCGCCTTTCAATTCATATGTTGAAACCCTAATGCTCAATATGATGGTATTCGAAGGTGAAGCCTTTGGGAAGTAATTAGGTTTAAATGAAGTTATAAAGTTGGGTCCCCCCTCATTCTTCTTTACAGAAATTAAAGAGATCTCTAAAGAATACAGAGATAACTGATATAAGAAACAGCCACTACACCTATGGTGAGATACAGCACCCAGAGAAAGGCCCTCCTGACCCAGGCTGAGGTCCAGGCCTCCCTGGAGCGGGGACAGAGGTGGCTTACTGGCTCTGCTTATTGGCAGAGAAGTCCCAGCAGTGTTGGGCTAGGAGAACATGCCTGAAGTCTTCCTCAGGATTGTTGGAGAAGGCTGACTGCAGGAATCTGTGGAGCCTCAGAACTTTCTAGGTGCTCAGGGAAGCTGCGGGCTGCTGAGCACTGGTGGAACTGGGTGCTGGAGAGGCTTTTCTTCTGCAGCGTTTAGTTCACTTTTGTGCTTGGATTGGACCAGAGCATCTCTAGGACATTTAGAGGGATAAAAGTCAGGTGGCCAGCTTGCTAGATGCCCAGCCTTATGCAGTCCTGGGCATGTACGTTCGTGAGGTTTGGAACAGTGACCTAGGCTGGGGCACCAGCCTGCGTGCTCTCGGGCTCCCAGGTACACCACCACTGCTGGAGTAGAGAGCCGGAAGGATTGCACTGCAGCCAAATACTGGAGAAAGGAGCATTCCTTACGAACTGAGCACAGGAGAAACTGTGTGGGCCAAGCAATAGAGAAAACACTGTCTGCTGGAGTCTGGCGAGAGAGCCATGCCTGAACCAAAAAAAGAAAACTCCTTTCTCCCCAAGTCTCCCTTCAGCATCCTCTATTGACAAGGAGGAACATCTTGCTGGGTGTCAAAGAAGAAATTTGCAGGGCCCAATTCTTTTATCACGGAGCATGGAAGAAGATGAATTTGTGGTTTAGCTGTAAATACACAATAACCAGTATCATGTCACAATCAGAAACATACATACAAAGAAATAATCAATTCACAAGCATTTTCCAGTATGCTTGGCACTATGTGCTTTGAAGAAATCAAACATTATAATCTCTAGCAGACTGATAAATGTAACATGCACCATATTTCGTATCTGGCATCCAGAGACATTTAAAATCTAGTCTTCAAAGAACTTAAGCTATGGCTGAGGAGGAAAGAATATAATGCAAGAAACAATGAAAAACAAGCAACAATATGAAGTTGAGTGTTCAATAGGGTCATACAAACTTTTTGCCAAGCAACTATGGAAGTGATGCACTTTTTACCATTGTTTTTATATTTTTACAGCTCCCTAATTCTCCACAGACACACTCCAACTGCTTTCTACTTAAGCATTTTTTCAGTTCCACATTAAATTAGAGTGTATTTCCCTACAAGCCTTAAAAACCACAAATAAACATTACCTTAAAAATTCTATAAAATATTCTACATTCACTCATTCTGAATTTCTCAAAGCCTGAAGACCATTACTTTGTAGATTGGCTAGAACTTTTCTTGGTTAAATTACAGTTGTTGCTCCATCACAGTGACTTCTTGTTTGCTGCCAATTTGTCACTTGGTTTTCTTACTATTGTTTCTTTTAAGAAACGCATCTCAATAGTGAAGAGAACATATTTGAATTCAGTATAACTGGTTTCAATACCAGCTCTGCCACTTGTTAGTATTGTGGGCATGACCAGCTTACCTATCTCAAGGATTTCAGTTTCTTCATCTTGGAAAGGAAAATAAAAATAAACATCTTATCACATTCTCATAAGGATTAAACACTTACATAACTTACAAAGAGATGTACATGTGTATTTATATAGTATTCAACATACTGTTGGCACACTGTAAATACTAGTTGCATTTCAAGGATTAACTAGCATAAGAAAGGAGAGAACATAAACTAATCAGTTTGTTTCCTACTTGATAACATCTGTGATAATAGAAGTAAGGGGAAGAAACTTTGAAACTGCTAAATACAGTCATTCACCAGTGGACATCAGTATGATGCAGACTTTCCTATATATTGATGGCCACAGAATTGTCCCTACAACCAGAATGTCTTAACAAATCAAGTTGTGAGTTTGGGTGCACGTCCATTTATTCATTTCCCTCCTTCTCCCAGGACTGTGGCTGCTTTGGTGCTCTCAGAAAGTGAGGCAACATTAAATTTAGATATTCTGTGTAAAATTGGGTCCTGGGAGTACACAGAATGTCTACATTCCGAGTTCACCCGCTTTCTTCAGGATAAGCCAAGATCAACTGGAACAGTCCATGCAGCTTACGTGGTATGGTGAGAAGCTCGCAGTTGCCAGGTGTTTTACTTTCTGCACTCTCCCACATGGTAATTAGTGAAACTGTCTTTCAATTACTCTAATAAATCAAACTTTATTCTCTGTCTCATCTGGAATGCTAACTTTATAAATCTTCTACTCCACACATTATTTGCCCCACATTTCCCCCCCTGCATTACAAACCTTAAACTCCACAAAATGCCAGGGAACGAATACTAACAAATTTCTGAGAGAAAGCAGAGCTCCTTAAAGAAAGCAGAGGCTATTTGGTCTGCTTTCATTTTATTGATCAGAATAATGTAAAAACTATAAATCAAAAAATATATAGTTGAGAAGGAATTGAGGCCCAAGATATATAAAGATCTAGAAATCAAGCAAATATCTGTGTTGAACAACTTTAGGTCTCAGGTTTAGATCTCTGTTTTCATGGTAAGCTGTGGAGATGGAAATCACAAAATCATTCTGAAAAGTCATGGGAAACAGTAACAAAAATCAAAATTTTGAAACCATGAAGAAGTTGGATTCCACATACTATCAAACAAAAACTTCACCACAATTTTGGGGAAGATGCTGCAATGGATTAATCAAATGGCAGCTTGTGAGCTCTTAGAAAGGAAGCAGAGTTCTCTGCAAACCAGCATATGTTCTCTATGATCAAACCATGTCAGACAGACCATGACTTGACCCAATTCTCACACCTTATACAAACATTAACTTAAAATAAATCACACACTTAATTGTGAAATGTAAAACTATGAAACTTTAAGAAAAGAAATACAGGGGAAAGTCTTTCAGATTGAAGGCTCAGACAAATGTTCTAGATTTGAAACCAATGGAATAATCCATGAAAGAAAAAACTGATAAATTGAATTTCATAAATAATATATATATTTTTTGCTCTGTAAAAGACCTTGATAAGAGAAAAGAAGTCACTAACTGGGAGAAAATATTCACAAGTCACATATCCAACAAAGGACTGGTACCTACACTATATAAATAATTCTAAAAACTCAACAGTAAAAATAGAATCCAACTAGAAAATGGGAAAAGGCATAAAAATATTTCACTGATGAGGATATACAGATGGCAAATCAGTACAGAAAATGATGTTCTACGTGATTAACCAATGAAATACCACTCTAAATTTGTCAGAATCACTAAAATAAAAAATAACAGGAACACCAAGTGCTTGTGAGGATGTAGGGAAACTGGATCACTCATACATTACTGATGGAAATGTAAAGTGATACAGCCATTCTGGAAACATTTTGTCAGCTTCTTAGAATCTTAAGCTTGCAACTATTATGTAATCCAGCAGTTGCGCTCATGGACATATATCACAGAGAAATTAAGGCTTACATTTACACCAAAGCCTATATAAAAACATTTACAGCCCCAAACTGGAAACAGCCCAGATAATCCTTCAACAGGTTAATGGTTAAATAAACTCTCATAATCCATACCATGGTACACTGCTCAATAACAAAAAGGAATGAGCTATTGATACATGAAATAACCTGGATGCAACTCCATAAAATTATGCTGAGTGATAAAAGCCAATCCCAAAAGTTTGGGATTTGTATAATTCCATTTATGTAACATTTAAAAAATAAAGAAATGGAGAATAAATTAGTGGTTGCCAGTGATGAAGGAACGTTTGTTGGTTGAAAAGAAAGACGATATGGCTATAAAAGTGCAGCATGAGAGATCTTTATGGCCATGACAATGTTCTGTATCTTGATTATATTAATGTATTATTTGGGTTGTGATATTGTATTGTAGTTTAACAGGATGTTACTATTGTGGAAAACTGGGTAAAAGGTACAGAGATCTCTCTATATTCTTATAATTGCATATGAATCTATAATTTTTTTCAAAATACAAAGTTTAATTTAAATATATTGTGGCTGGTAACAGTGGTGCCCACCTGGAATCCCAGCTACTCAGGAGGGTGAGGTAGGAGGATCACTTGAGGCCAGGAGTTCACGACCAGCCTGAGCAACATAGTGAGACTCCATCTCTAACACAAATTTTATTTTATTTTATTTTATTTTATTTTATTTTATTTATTTATTTATTTATTTTTGACACGGAGTCTCACTCTGTCACCCAGGCTGGAGTGCAGTGGCGTGATCTCGGCTCACTGCAAGCTCCACCTCCTGGGTTCACGCCATTCTCCTGCCTCAGCCTCCCGAATAGCTGGGACTACAGGTGCCCACCACCATGCCCGGCTAATTTTTTTGTATTTTTAGTAGAGACGGGGTTTCACCGTGTTAGCCAGGATGGTCTCAATCTCCTGACCTCGTGATCCGCCCATCTCGGCCTCCCAAAGTGCTGGGCCTTCTAACACAAATTTTGAGCCACCGCGCCAGGGCTTCTAACACAAATTTTAAAAACTGTGTGTGGTGGAGTATGCTTGTAGGCCCAGCTACTTGGGAGACTGAGGCAGTAGGATCACTTCAGCCGAGGAGTTCAAGGCTGCAGTAAGCCATGATTGCATCACTGCATTCTAGCCTGGGTAACAAAGTGACTACCTCGTCTCTTAAAAAACAAAGAAAACCCATAATTAAAGTATGAAAAAACAGGTTGGGCATGGTGGCTCACGCCTGTAATCCTAGCACTTTGGGAGGCCGAGGCAGGTGGATCACCTGAGGTCAGTAGTTCAAGACCAGCCTGGCCAACAGGTGAAACCCCGTCTCTACGAAAATACAAAGATTAGCTGGGCATGATGGCAGATGCCTGTAAACCCAGCTACTCCAGAGGCTGAGGCGGGAGAATCGCTTGAACCCAGGATATGGAGGTGGCAGTAAGCTGAGTTCGAACCATTGCAATCCAGCCTGGGCAACAGAACGAGACTCCATCTCAAAATAAATAAATAAATAAATAAATAAATAAATACCTATATATATATGTGTGTGTATATATATATATATATATGAGTGTGTATATATATACACACATATATATATTTTACATATATACACGTGTGTGTGTGTATATATGTGTATCTATATGAAAAACAGCAAATTTCAAAGTGCTTGGAAATCTGTTAAATAAATCAGATAAATAAATGTATATATACTTGTATATGAAGATATAGCATATGTAAATTGATAGATACATATTGATATGTACATTTATTTGTTTATATAAACAAGTGAATATATTTATTCTTTGAACATTTATTTAGAAAATGTTTGTTACCCGATGGTATACTACACTCAGCCACACACAGATTTTTGATATTTGAAGATTCAACATTTACTGTATGCACTAGGACCTAAGAAATGCAGGGCAAATAGGAATTTGGTTCTGCCAATTCATGAATTTTCTTTGAACTTTAAAATTCTGATGTGTGTTAGAAAACTGTTTGGCTAGCCACTGAGCAACTAAAACGCAATTTCATGCTTTACTTGTAATTGCATATCTTCTACATCACATATATTCTGTATCTTTATATTCCATCCCTTTTATATTACTTCATTTTAAAAGTTTATAATATAGACTTTTCTTCTTCCTGAAGAACAGCCATTAAATAAGATAAAGAAGCTAATAAAAGTGTAGTTAATTTTCTGTGTTAGGTTATACAGAGAAAAGACTACGTGTTGATAAAGGAGTAAGTCAGGAGTTTATAAAGAAGAAATAGGCTAAGAGTTTACAAAGTACCTTTTGTGTTTTTCAATTTGACGCATTCATCAATATATGGAATATATGCCTTAAAATATTAAAAGTACAGAAATAAATGTAGAATAAAATATGAATTGTACTTTATTGAAGAAATTTAAATAAAATGTGAGAGAATTTTAATAGCAGACCATGTATTAGATGAGGATTCCCATAATGTAAACACAAATAAATTTCTAAGGATTCTTTTAACATAATTAAGTCAATTATATTAAAATTATATGAACTTAGTGTTAATGTTTTTAAAACACCACATCACTTGGGAAGGTATTGTCTGAGACATTCCTGTAGAGGTTCATCTCCTCCCTTTTCTTACTCCTCTGTATAGTCTTTTTTTTTTTTAATGTGGGGCTATAATTCTGAATACAGATCAAAGAACTTCTCATTCAGTTGCATACAACCATTACAATTTTAACATGTCCTTTGCTGTCAGAACCCCTCTGTCTCCCCTCCCAATTCACAATGAACAGCATTTAATACTGTGGTTACATTGGAGGAGGCGGTATCATTGCATCAGTAAATAACACTAGCAAAAGCACTCAATTTACTTTTCTGTACTTTAAGTTGGGACATAATACAGATGCTTTAAACAATCACACAAATGATTAAAAAATATTATATATTTTACTTTTTTAGTGTATTTAGTACTGTATCCCACTTCACACCTTTATGGATTACAATTTCATTGAGTTTGGCTATTATAAATATGCTTTTACTTGCATTAAAGTTTTGCATATTTTTTATTTTAAATTTATTCTACTTATTACTTCACATGGAAATTTATGGGTCAACAACTTTTTATATGAGTTTCTAATAGCTTATTGTTGTGCTTGGAGGAATATTAACATGCTATGAAATGTTTGTAGGCATATCAACATACAATCTTACACTTATCTATAAATGGTGTAAAATTTTGTATCCTTGAATTTTACTGAAGTTGTTTCTCAAAGTCAGGAGGAGTCTTTAGGGTTTTCTAGGTATAAGATTATATCATCAGCTAACAGATAATTATCCAATTTGGATGCCTTTTTTTCCCTTTCTCTTACCTGATTGCTCTGGGTAGGACTTTCAGTACTATGTTGAATATTAGTGGTGAGAGTGGACATGTATGTCTTGTTCCAGTTCTAACGAGAATGCTTTCAACTTTTTCCCATTCAGTATGAATTGGGCTGTAGATTTGTCATAGATGGCTCTTATTATTTTGATGTATGTTCCTTTAATGCCTAGTTTGTTTAGGGTTTTTAGTGAAGAGATATTGTATTTTATCAAATGCTTTTCCTGCATCTATTGAGATGATCATGTGTTTTTTGTTTTAAATTCTGTTTATGTGAGAAATCACATTTATTGATTTGCAAATGTTGAAACATCCTTGCATCCCTGGAATAAAACCCACTTGATTGTGATGAATTATCTTTTTGATGTGCTGTTGGATTTGGTCTGCTAGTATATTGTTGAGGATTTTTGCTTCTGTGTTCATGAGAGATATTAGCCTGTAGTCTTCATCTTTTGTTGTATCCTTGCCTGAAGGAATAATTTCAGTAGGGTTAGTACCAGCTCTTTGTATGTCTGGTAAAATTTGGCTGTGAATCCATCTGGTCCTGGGCTTTTTTTTTTTTTTTTTTTTAAACTGGAATTTTGTTTGTTACTGATTCAATTTCATAACTCACTATTGATCTGTCCAGGATTTTTATTTTTTCCTGGTTCAGTCTCAGGAGGTTGTATGTTTCCAGGAATTAATTCATTGCCTCTAGATTTTCTAGTGTGTGTGCATAGAGATTTTCACAGTAATTTCTGATGATCTTTTGTATTTCTGTGGTATGAGTTGTGGTGTCTCCTTTATTATTTCTGATTGTGCTTATTTGAATCTTCTTTTTTTTCTTGCTTAAACTATTAATACACATCAGTCTATCAATTTTGTTTGTTCTTTCAAAGGACCATTTTTTTGTTTTATCGATCCTTTGTATCTTTTTTTTCTTTTGGTCTGATTCTCATTTAGTTCTACTGTGATCTTTGTTATTTCTTTTCTTCTGCTAGTTTTGGTTTGGTTTGTTCTTTATTTTAGTTTATTTTTAAATTATTTTTTGAGACAGGGTCTCACTCTGTTGCCCAGGCTGTAGTGCAGTGGTGTGAACCGGGGTCACTGCAGCCTCTGCCTTCCAGGCTCAAGCGATTCTCGTGTCTCAGCCTCCCAAGTAGCTGGGACTACAGGCATGTGCCACCATGCCTGGCTAATTTTTTTGTATTTTTAGTAGAGATGGTGTTTTGCCATGTTGGCCAGGCTGGTCTCAAACTTCCGACCTCAGATAATCCACCCACCTCAGCTTACCAAAGTGCTGGGATTACAGGCATGAGCCACCGCACCTGGCCTGGTTTGTTCTTTCTTGTGTAGTTCCTTTAGGTGTGATGTTAGGTTGTTAATTTGAGATCTTTCTATATTTTTAATGTAGGCTCTTAGCACTATATCCTTTCATTTTAGCCCTGTTTTTGCTGTATCCCAGAGATTTTAATATGTTCCATCTGTTTTCAATTATTTCAAAAAAATTTTTATTTCTGCCATAATATTATTGTTTACCCAAAAGTCATTCAGGAGTAAGTTGTTTAGTTTTTATGTACTTGTGTGGTTTTGAGAGTTCCTCTTGGTATTGATTTCTAATTTTATTTCACTGTGTTCTGAGAAGATACTTGATATGCTTCAATTTTTTTTTGAATTTGTTGAGACTTGTTTTATGGCCAAGCATATGATCAACTTTTGAGATTGTTCCATGTGCAGATGAGAAAAATGTACATAAAATGCAGTTTTTGGATAGAATGTTCTGTGAATGTCTATTTGGTCTAGAGTCCATTTTAAGTCCAGAGTTTCTTTGTTGACTTTCTACCTCAATGACCTGTCTAGTATTGTCAGTGGGGTTTTGAAGTCTGTTGATCTCTTTTCTTAAGTATACTAATATTTGTGTCATGAATCTGAGTGCTCTGGTCTTGGGTGAATATATAGTTAGGATAGTTACATCTTGTTATATTGACTGCTTTATTATTATATAATGCTCTCCTTTATCTTTTTTTTTTACTGTTGTTGATTAAAGTCTGTTTTATCTAATACAAGAATAGCTACTGCTGCTCACTTTTTGTTTTCCATTTGTGTTATATGTCTTTTCCCTTCCCTTTAATTTGTGTCTGTATTCAGCCATTGTGTCTTTAGCCATTAGTTGGGTCTCTTGTAGGCAGCAGTTGGTTGGATCTTGTTTCTTTAATCCAACTTGCTAGTCTATCTTTTAAGTGTAGAATTTAGGCCATTTATGTTTAAAGTTAATATTGATATGTGAGGTTTTGTGCCAGTCATAGTTTCATTACCTAGTTTCTTAGAATTTCAAATGTGTAATTGCCTTGTAGGATCTGTGAGCTTTCTACTTACATGTACTTTTATGATGGTGAGTATCGTGCTTTTGTTTCCATGTTTAGAACGTCTTTGAGTATTTCTTGTATTTCTGATCTAGTGGTGATTAATTCCCTTAGCATTTACTTGTTGGGGAAAGATTTTATTTCTCCATCATTTATTAAGCTTTAGTTTGGCAAGATATAAAATTCTTGGATGGTTTTTTTTTTAAAGAAGACTAAAAATAAGCTCCTAATCTCTTTTGGCTTGTAAGATTTCTGCTGAGAATTCTGCTGTTAGTCTGATAGGATTTCCTTTATAGGTGATCTGATGCTTCTCTCTAGGGCTTTTAAGATTTGTTCTTTCACATTTATCTTGGATACTCTGATGACTTTATGCCTTCATGATATTCATCTTGTGTAGTATCTTCCAGGTGTTCTCTGAATTTCTTATATATATATGTCTACATCTCTGGCAAAATTAGGGAAAATTTCCTGCATTATTCCCTCAAAATATGTCTTGAAAACTTCTTACTTTTTCTTCTTCTCCCTCAAAGATGCTTGTAAATTGTAGATTTGGTCACTTCACGTAATCCCATCTTTCTCTAAGGCTTTGTTCAATTTTTTAAAATTACTTTTTTGTCTCACTTTTTTAATTTAAAAGATTTGTCTTCAGGTTCTGCAGTTCTTTCTTCTACTTTGTCTAGTCTATTGTTAAAGCTTTCAACTGTGCTTTGAAATTCCTTCAGTGCATTTTTCATTTCTAGAAGTTCTGTTTTATTAAAAATACATATCTAGGCCAGGCGCGGTGGCTCACACCTGTAATCACAGCACTTTGGGAGGCTGAGGTGGGTGGATCACGAGGTCAGGAGTTTGAGATCAGCCTGGCCAATGTGGTGAAACCCCGTCTTTACTAAAAATACAAAAATTTCTGAGTGTGGTGATGTGCACCTGTAATCCCAGCTACTTGGGAGGCCAAGGTAGGAGAATCACTTGAACCCAGGAGGCGGAGGTTGCAGTGAGCCGAGATGGTGCCACTGCACTCCAGTCTTGGCAACAGAGCAAGACTCCATCTTGGGGGGGAAAAAGCTATATCTATCTTGACTTTCATCTCCTGAATTATTTTTCTGGTTTCTTTGTGTTGATTTCTATCTTTTCTTGGATTTCATTGAGCTTCCCTACAATCTATATTTTGAACTATTTATCTGTCATTTCAAAGTTTTCATTTTGGTTAGGTTCCATTGCTAGAGAGCTAGTGTGGTCCTTTGGGGGATGTCACAATATTCTGTTTCTTTATGGTGCTAGAGTTTGTGTGCTGCTTTCTTCTCATCTGTAGGAGCTGTCACTTCTTGTTTTTGAATTTCCTTTCTTTTTTACAGGATTTTTTTCCTTCCTGCTTGAGGGTGTGACTGTTGAATATGTTCATTAGGGTCCTTTGGCTTTGCTTCTATTTGCTTTTAGGGGACCAAGGCTCTGTAAGAATTCCTTGGTTATTGATAGCCATAATGTAGTGGTTTTCTTCAAATGCTAGTTGTCTGTAGGTTGTAGTAGTGGTGTGCTGTGCATGTAGTCAGGCTCACTGTCTCCTACAGGGATGAGGAGGTGGAGGTCTTTGGAGGCTTATCTCATTCCCCAGCACTGTGCAAGTCAACCAGGAGAAATTACATTGATTTATGCAGTTCACCCTACCGGCCAGTAGGTGGTGCTTATGACTTAAGCTGGCTGAACACTGTTCCATGACAACAGAAGTTGTAATGCACTGCACAGTTTGATCTCTAGGCCAGTAGGTAGAGTTTGCAGGTGAGAGGTGGTTGCGGTAATGACAGTTGACTTTTTACTTGGCCTTTGTTAATCAGAAAAAGTACCAGAGTGTTCCTGGCAATGAGCAGGACATTGGGTTCCCAGAGGTACAGTTGTATGCTTTACCACCAAGGCAGCTGGAGGGGGCAAAGCTAGGTGGAGCTGAGTCAGGAGAGCCTGCAACCAGGCTCTTTGAGGCAGGTGCAAGCTCTGACCTTGGCAAGGGTCCATGGGCATTTCTCAGGCCACAGGAACAGCCACCTAGGGAGGGGCAGAGGTGCATCTCCTATACCACAGTTTGCTCAGGGAAAGAGGGGAGGCTCCAGCTGGTAGCCATGGGGCCCACCCAGCTCCCACATGCGCAACTAGTGCATCTCCATCTGGTGTCCAGCCATGGCAACAGATCTGACTAGTTAGGCTAGTCCCAACCCACCTATACCCAGATCACCTTGCCATTCCAGGCATTTTGACCACCTGACTCCCTGCAGCAGAAACCACAGCTATCAGGCCACACCTTTTTCAACCAGGTCCCATGACATTAGCAGTGCTCAGTTCCAGTGCCACCAAATTAACCTGCACCACACTCTGTGTTCTGACAGTGGGGGCACTTCCCCATTTGAGATCAAGACACAGTTTTCATCAGCATACCCCTGGATGGTATGCTTGAGTTCCAGGGAACTGGGATCAGGCCAGCAGATTTGTCCTCCAGTCCCTCAGAATCAAGCACTGCCTGTGAACTGCTCCTAGGCCACCAACAAACCACGCAGGCAGGGCAATGAAGGCTATGCTGTGGGCCCTCTCCTGAGGGAATAGCCAGGTGGGCAGTCTTGGGAAGAACTGGCAGGCATGAGGGTGCATGGTTCAGATGCACCCCAGTCCCATGGCATTGGCATGGAGCCTGTCTTGGGTGTGTGAGCATACCACAGCCCTGCTCTCTCCTGGCCAGGAGACAGCAGGAGCTGCAGCCACTTAGGGCAAGACACAGAGCCTTGGAGGGTGGGGTCCCAGAGTTGTGTTTTGCTGCAGCTGCCCGGCATATGAACACTTTTGGGTTCCACATAGGCTTAGGTAGTGTCTTGCACATTCTTCAGGTAGCTCCCCCTGCCAGTCTAAGACCTGTGGGTCACGAGAACTCTAGTAGCTAGGATCTCAGAGGTCTATGGCAGGAATGTGGTGCCTCAGGGTTCTTTCACTCACCCCTTCCTTGGGTCTGATCCAGGTCTTGGGGCTGGTCATCATACCCAGCGTTGCTGTGCAGGCAGAAACACTTCCTCTTTCTTCAACCATGGTGCCTTCCATTGCCTTTCTATTAAATGTCAGTGTTTTCTCCCAAAAGATCTGTTCAAAGTATGAAGGTTTACTTGATAATTTGTTTCTTCTCCATGAAAAAGGCACATCCTAGCCGCATCTAGTCAGCCATCTTCTCTCTTTGACAGGTGTTTTTAATCTGAGTATTCATGCTCTCTTCAACTCTAAAACATTTTTCAACATTATCGCTTTAAGGGCCTCCCCTCATTTTCTGGAAGTTCCACAATAGTGCTGGAAATAAGTTGGAACATCTAATTCTTTGTATGTTAACTTTCACATTTTCCTTCCCTTTTATTTGGCTATGCTGTATTCGGAGTAATTTCTTTATATTTATCTATCATTTTGTCAATTTTCTCTTTGGCCAGTTTCAACATAACTACTCAAAGTTTTGAGTTTTTAATGAAAATGAACTATATTATTTAATTCTAGAATTTGCATTTTCTTCTTCTGATCTGACTCCTCTTTTTTCCCTATTATGTTTGTTATTAAATTTTTGTTATGTTACTTTCACCTCTGAATATTTTACATCTGTTTCTTAATATCTCTTTTAGATTTGTCTAAAAGGATTGATGGGACATGAATTTTTCCATTTTTGTAGCTGCCAACTCCAGCCTAAGCAATATTTTTTTGTGTGTACATGCTGGAATTTGTACTATGAGCTCATCTGTGGGAGTTATTTTTTAATAGGAAGACTGAGTGATCTGAATTGTGAGACTGTCCTTCCAGCTTTTAGATAAATGTCTTGGCTCTGTGCTTCCCATACTGGGTAAATGTGCAAATTCAGACATGGCATCCACAAGTTTGTGTTTTCTATTTCCTGCAGGTTACAGTTATTCTTCCAGAGATCCATGGAGATCAGATACCTTTTACCCAAAGCCAGTGGAAGTCTCTCTAGCCTTTTTAAATGGACAGGATAACTCTTTTTTTTATTATTATTATACTTTAAGTTCTAGGGTACATGTGCACAATGTGCAGGTTTGTTACATATGTACACATGTGCCATGTTGGTGTGCTGCACCCATTAACTCATCATTTAACATTAGGTATATCTCCTAATGCTATCCCTCCCCCCACCTCCCCCAACCCCACAACAGGCCCTGGTGTGTGATGTTCCCCTTCCTGTGTCCAAGTGTTCTTATTGTTCAATTCCCACCTATGAGTGAGAACATGCGGTGTCTGGTTTTTTGTCCTTGCGATAGTTTGCTGAGAATGATGGTTTCCAGCTTCATCCATGTCCCTACAAAGGACATGAACTCATCCTTGTTTATGGCTGCATAGTATTCCATGGTGTATATGTGCACATTTTCTTAATTGGGCAGGATAACTCTGGCAGATTCTTCTCTTTATGTATAAATCTCTTCTCTTTATGTATAAAACTTTCATCTTCTATGCACCAGACCTATACACACTCTAAGCATCTCACTGAAGTTGTCAAAAATCCAGGCATTTAGAGATATGTCAAATTAGGATGTTCTGTAAGATATTTGTTTTCATTCTCACTCAATAGTGCTTTAAGTTTTCTCTTATTTTCTAGTACCAGGGATATCTCATTTTTAGTTTTAAGCTTGGTCTTGAATTTAAATTTTAACTGTTGTATTTTATCAATAAAATGTTAATGGATTATTTCTACATTTGAAGTGGGAGGAAAGGTCTTCTACATTGGCTAATTTTCCATATTGACTAGAACTTATTTGAGTTTCTAACATGTCAGTTTTTCTGGTTATTGCTTTTGCTTCTATATCTTTAATTTTTTTAAAAAAATCATTATTTCACCTAGCTTTACCTACCTCTGAATATTTTTCTCTCCTTATAAGCTTTCTGTTTCATAGAGATTTGCTCTTTTTTTATCCTACTGAGAATACCAAGCTTATTTTAAAATGCTCTTCTAATTCGTATAGTAAATATATTTCAGAAGTCTGTACTTCTTTTTTGCTTTAGCATGAAGTTTTCTTCCCTTTCATCTGCAGTAAATTTTTCATGGGTTCTGTACTAGAGTCTTTTTCTGTTTGACCCTCTAGAGCCACTGTTTATTCTTTTCCATCCTTTGTGCTCTCACAGTGTGCCCTGTGAGGCTAATATCCATGGACTGCACCAACAAGGTGGAGAATCCTCTGGCTTTCAGTTGAGTTCAGCCAATGGGAGCACCAGCAGGAGACTGGAGGGCAGGAAGAGAATGAAATTAGAAAGTTTATTTCCCTTCATCTATTCTTTCCAGCTCGTTGAGACTTGAGAGGACTCTTGTGAGGGGTCCTTTGCATATAGATATCCTTTCTAGTTTCTAAGAACTGTTCCTTGACCTTGTCCTTTCAGACTTGGGGCAGAAACAACTCCCTGTGGTTGCTAACCCTGGAGATCTGCACCATCTATACCTTTATAAATGATTTTTTTTGTATCCAGCTTGTTTATTTATTATTTTTTGCTGAGTCCTTGATTAATAAAGGTTTCATTTTGGATTTTATTTTGTGTTATGCTTTTCTTCATTCTTTATAGGGAGGTGATCTATGTATCTAGAGCAGCCAAAGAGTATACAGAATGTCCTTGGCCATAATCTGTTAAAATGTGTCAATTTTGTTTTACAGATTCATAGTTTGAATTTATTGCATTCATATTGTAAGGCTTTGTTAGATTCAAGTAGAAATTTCTCCTGCCCCATTGTTTGGCTCTCCAATACTCTTCACTGCAATATGCAATGCCAATTGTGCTACATATATTTAGCTAGCCAAGTTGATTTTTATAGAAATGGAATAGAATGGCACATATGAATTCAGAAAATATTCTATTTATCTATATGCATTGTGAAATGATTACTTAAAGAGGTACTTCATCTGTCTGAGAGGTTAAGACAAACAGAAGGACTTAAGACTGGAAAAGTTAGACTATAAAAAGTCTTGCAGAAGCATTCTGCTTCCAGTAGGGCCAAATAGCTCTTATCAGACCACTCCTCCTAGGGTTGATAAAAACTATCAACCCTTGAAAAAACAAATATAAAACAACCATCTTATGGCATTGGAGAGTGAAAAAAAAGCAGGCAGAAATTAGAAGGGAGATGACACTCTAACTTAGGATTAGAGGAGAGATGGACGAAGGGAACCAAGTCTGGTGAGATTCCTGTTTTCGAAATGTCTAGCCTGGGGGCAGGCCCCAGTTTGTACTTGTAGAGAAAAAAAACTGATGAAAATCCTACAAGTTTCCTTGATTAACCAGCAAAGAGAGTTCATCAGTCAACTACAACCACTGAAAATCAAGGGGGGACATACTAGAAAAGGAGAAAACTAGAGAGAGGGTGTATTAGTCCATTCTCACACTACTATAAAGAAATACCCAAGACTGGGTAATTTATAAAGAAAAGAGGTTTAATTGACTCACAGCTCCACATAGCTGGGGAGGCCTCAGGAGACTTCCAATCATGGTGCAAGGCGAAGGGGAAACAAAGACCTTCTTCAAAAGGCGGAGGAGAGAGCGTGTGAAGGAGACAAAGGGGGAAGAGCTCCTTAAAATACCGTCTGATCTCGTGAGAACTCACACAGTATCATGAGAACAGCATGGGGGAAACTGCCCCCGTGATCCAGTCACCTCTCATCAGGTGTTTCCACAACACCTGGGGAATACAATTCAAGATGAGATTTGGGTACTCGGTTTAATACTTGGTTGATGAAATAATCTGTACAACAAACTCCTGCAACACAAATTTACCTACGCAACAAACCTTCACATGTATCACCCAACCTAAAATAAAAGTGTTTCTAAAACAGAAAATACTTTTGGCTTAACAAGTCTAGTAGTGCACTGTTATTAAGTGCTGTACCTTTATAATTACCAATCACCAATTATTGATTTCAGAGGTCATGATATACTTGACATTGTAATGTGTTCCCTTATAGACTTGATTTGGGTGGGGACACAAAGCCTAACCATATCTGAGGGAGCCTCAGATTCTGAATATAAACTCTGCTCAAATTTCTGGCAGCCCAGCAAAGCTAAAAAAATTAAACTGAGATTTAAGGTGCTGCCCACAGCGAAAAGACTACATTTTGCAGTTTGTGTTCAAACTACCTGCTTTAAAAATAGTAAGTTGAGTGAAACTCCATCTCAAATAATAATAATAATAAGTTAAATAGAATATTTTTTAAAAATTTGCAGTATTTTCTTACTGAACTTTGCAATACAGGGCAAAGCTTACCTGTGTGAGGAGTGTTTCCTTCTCTTTAATTCTTTTTCTTTTTTGTCTTCCTTTCCAATTTTTTGATGCTTTTTTGTGAAACTCCATCCATCTTTCCACAATTCACATAAAACCTCTTATCTCTTTTCCTATCTTGTACCCCATTTAGTCATTACTTGCAAGGTACAAAAATACACTGAAAATAGCACAACAGAAAGAGAAGGTAAGTGTTGCTCAAAGCAGAGAAATCCAAGACAGAAACTAGAGGTGAGCTTTGTGCAGATCGAACCTGAGTATAAGAAAGTCTTCGGATCTAGAAAAATGGATATCTTTCTCTTTCCGAAGCTACATGGTCTTTTGCCTTTGTTTCTCTTTGAAAGTGGTCCAATATTGCACCCCTCAGAAGAGAAATCTCCACCCTTGAGTATACTTGGCCTGCATAGTAATATGACTCATTTTTTGAGGCCAGTTTCCAGGAAAAGTTGAAAATCAAAAACAAGTAAAGTTACTTTATATATGGGACAGATTCGAGTTCTGATACTAACAACTGGTACCATCAGTAGTGGCTGGTGAGATATTCATGGGGTGGGGAGTGCAGTTGAAGGAGAATGAATGAATGAGTAACATGGTTCCTCCAACTGCAGATCTCTGGGCTGCCAAGATTTTCCAAGAAGACAGGCAAATCGTATGTGAAGTATATCACCATACTGCTTTCCACAATGGTTGAACTAATTTACACTCCCACCAACAGTGTATAAGTGTTCCCTTTTCTCTACCACCTCACCAGCATCTGCTATTTTTTGATGTTTTAGTAATAGCCATTCTGACTGGTGTGAGAGGTGTCTTATTGTGGTTTTGATTTGCATTTCTCTAATGATCAGCGATGCTGGGCTTCTTTTCATGTGCTTGTTGGCTGCATGTATGTCTTCTGCCAAAAGTATTTTCTTTCTCCATTGTCAAAAGCAGAGTTACATAGATCAAGGTAATGATCACTTTGATTGCTAAGAAACCTAGGTCATGATTTTCTTTACATTCAAAATTTATATAATGTGATTTGATTCATTGTCTCATTTTCTAGTGGTGGTAACATAAATCATGGTCGATTTTATTATTAAATAGTTCTTCCTTTGTATTATCTTCCATCTAGAACCTTTTAATGGTCTTTTGTTAATTATACTAGATAGGTAGGTAGGTAGAGAGATAGACAGTATCCTTTATCTACTGGGAAGCAGTGCTCATACCCAGAAGAAGTCTGTAAGAGAACACATTACAATGTTAGCAATGATTATCTTTAAGAGTAAGATTTGTAAAGTATTTTTCACTTAAAAAAACATGTTAAAAATTTTGTAATTAATTTGTATTGCTTTACTAATAGAAAAATTAACTTTGTAAAAATAATTAATTCTAACTGCACACAGGAAAAGATTTTTTTGTAAACAAGAACTGTCGGAAGAAAGAAGTGATTAGGTTATGTAAACATCTAAGTATAAATGAGAAAGGCACAGAAGTAAAAAATCAACCCAACTTAGAGAAAAGAGAGTGCTACAAAATAGTAAATAAATTTGGAGTTACAATAAAAAGAAAAAGTAAGAAATAAAGGTCAACATAAGAGACAATAAAACTAGAAGTAGTTTTTGAAATATATCCTTAAATACATGAAACAGAGAGGCATTAAAAACTTCTTCTTCAACAAGAAGATACAGAAAGCTTCAAAAATTCTGAAAAGGTAAAAATTTTTTTGGATTGATAACCTATATATTAAAAAGAACTCTCAATGACCTGGTCAGGGTGATCAAAATAAGATAATGTAAGGAAGTAAAAATAATTTTGATTTGATTATTTAATGATTATTTTAATCTTTTCTCTGCTGAAAGTCCAGGAGCAAGAAGGAAGGGAATCAGAATATAGCAGAACAGTGATTTCTACCTGCTGGCCTGGAAGCAACTGGGACTGTTGTTTGATCAAGATTTTATTAGTTATTGTTAGTAAAGAGAGAAATAAGAAAAACATAGTGAGCTTCATATTAAGGTAAATTTATCCAATTTATGTGAGATTATATCCTTATTAGATTTTCATTATTAAAATCTTCTCATAACATGACATAGATAGTAGATGGTTGTAGGATTTTTGATGTACTTTCAGCAAAAAGAAAAGCTGGAAATGCTTTATCATCTTGAATCTTACAAATCTGTTAGATCCAAAAGTCAGAACTATGGCTTTAAACCATTGTCATTGTACTCATCATTTAAAAGACCTTAGTTCACTTGAGCAAGGAGACATATGTCCCTAAGTAGGAACAATGCAAGACCTTATGTGGGTGTGTGGCATAGTGAGTGTCACAGACCTAAGCTGGGATAACTAAGAAAGGTCTCAAGATGGAGGTGAGATCAGCCTGTAAATTATACCATGGGTAAGAGTTCTTTTTTTTTTTTTTTTTTTTGAGACTGAGTCTCGCTCTGTTGTCCAGGCTGGGTGCAGTGGCATGATCTCGGCTTACTACAAGCTCCGCCTCCGGGGTTCAAGCCATTCTCCCGCCTCAGCCTCCAGAATAGCTGGGACTACAGGCACCCGCCACCACGCCTGGCTAATTTTTTGTATTTTTAGTAGAGACAGGGTTTCACCATGTTAGTCAGGATGGTCTCGTACCATGGGTAAGATTTTAAGTGATGATGACAGAGGGGAGGGTACTCTGGAAAAAGAAAAATGAGAAAACTGAGTTTAGAATGCACATGACATCAAAGGTTATGAACTGAAGGTGTACTTACTGGAAATGGTAGAAAAATAAGTAGTAGAGTTGGTCCAGTTTGAGAAAAGTCATGCACCCCTGAATGAGTGTTTTGTTTTTATCTGTTAAGTGATGGAAGCAATTTTAAAGAAAGGTGAAGGGAGATTTTAAATTATTATTGTAAGATTTTGTCTATTTTTTGGTGTTTTGCTGTTTTAAGTATGTATCTAGGTTTGAATTTATTATTAATATTCTGTTTAGGACCTGTTGATCTTGAATATGTGGCTTTATATTTTAATCAATTTGGGGGAATTCTCAGCCTTGGAAACATTAATCTTTTCCCATTTTTTTACACTTTTCTTCCACAACTCCTAAGAGACATACGTGAGAATATTTCATACTATGCTTTGTGTCTTTGAACTTAATATCTGGCCTGTAGAAGTGCTCAATCGATGTTCAAATGGGTCTTGCTGTTTGAAGATGCCCTGCAGAGCAGTCCTGCGTTTGCAGTTGTTAGGCAAAACCTGAGGCCCAGATCTACTGTGAAGTGAGCCTGGTGTTACCAATTTCTGTGTTTTCTTTGGTTCCCAAGTGTTGCTGTCCCATGGTCCAGTAACTTGTTATTCATCCATATACATCCAAGGGCCCAGTGTGGAGCAGCACAGCATAAAACGAGAGAGAAGCACACGTTTGAGGGTCTGAGGATGACCCAGTAGGAGTCACTGCAGGTTCTAGGCTCACTCATGGGATTAAGTTATTGGTTCTCTCTACTTTTAACATTCTTTTCCAGATACCAATATTAATTCATCCCTCACCTCTTTCAAGTCTTTATTCAAATGCTATACAATGAGAACTTTGGTAGACAGCCTATTTGAAATTGTGACTACTTCTTATGTCAATTTCTTGTTTTGTCATGTAGTTTAAATGTGAATCTCAAAACGGCATGAGGTACAGCACTGTGGTTACAGGTACTAGGGGAGACTTTCTCTTCCACTCTTGTGGAGACAGGCAAAGTTCCTTGTTATCTCCCAGTAATGGTGGTTGTAATTTCTCCCATCCTTCCTTTTACTAAGGATGTAGTTTTTTAGGGAGGTGTATTAATTTGCTAGGGCTTGAAGTCAGGTAGCGTGATGCCTCCAGCTTTGTTCTTTTGGCTTAGGATTGACTTGGCAATGCGGGCTCTTTTTTGGTTCCGTATGAACTTTAAAGTAGTTTTTTCCAATTCTGTGAAGAAAGTCATTGGTAGCTTGATGGGGATGGCATTGAATCTATAAATTACTTTGGGCAGTATGGCCATTTTCACGATATTGATTCTTCCAACCCATGAGCATGGAATGTTCTTCCATTTGTTTGTATCCTCTTTGATTTCATTGAGCAGTGGTTTGTAGTTCTCCTTGAAGAGGTCCTTCACATCCCTTGTAAGTTGGATTCCTAGGTATTTTATTCTCTTTGAAGCAATTGTGAATGGGAGTTCACTCATGATTTGGCTCTCTGTTTGTCTGTGATTGGTGTACAAGAATGCTTGTGAATTTTGTACATTGATTTTGTATCCTGAGACTTTGCTGAAGTTGCTAATCAGCTTAAGGAGATTTCGGGCTGAGACAATGGGATTTTCTAGATATACAATCATGTCATCTGCAAACAGGGACAGTTTGACTTCCTCTTTTCCTAATTGAATACCCTTTATTTCCTTCTCCTGCCTGATTGCTCTGGCCAGAACTTCCAGCACTATGTTGAATAGGAGCGGTGAGAGAGGGCATCCATGTCTTGTGCCAGTTTTCAGAGGGAATGCTTCCAGTTTTTGCCCATTCAGTATGATATTGGCTGTGGGTTTGTCGTAGATAGCTCTTATTATTTTGAGATACGTCCCATCAATACCTAATTTATTGAGAGTTTTTAGCATGAAGGGTTATTGAATTTTGTCAAAAGCCTTTTCTGCATCTATTGAGATAATCATGTGGTTTTTGTCTTTGGTTCTGTTTATATGCTGGATTACATTTATTGATTTGCGTATGTTGAACCAGCCTTGCATCCCAGGGATGAAGCCCACTTGATCATGGTGTATAAGCTTTTTGATGTGCTGCTGGATTCGGTTTGCCAGTATTTTATTGAGGATTTTTCCATCAATGTTCATCAAGGATATTGGTCTAAAATTCTCTTTTTTGGTTGTGTCTCTGCTTGGCTTTGGTATCAGGATGATGCTGGCTTCATAAAATGTGTTAGGGAGGATTCCCTCTTTTTCTATCGATTGGAATAGTTTCAGAAGGAATGGTACCAGTTCCTCCTTGTACCTCTGGTAGAATTCAGCTGTGAATCCATCAGGTCCTCGACTCTTTTTGGTTGGTAAGCTATTGATTATTGCCACAATTTCAGAACCTGTTATTGGTCTATTCAGAGATTCGACTTCTTCCTGATTTAGTCTTGGGAGGGTGTATTTGTCGAGGAATTTATCCATTTCTTCTAGATTTTCTAGTTTATTTGCATAGAGGTGTTTGTAGTATTCTCTGATGGTAGATTGTATTTCTGTGGGATCGGTGGTGATATCCCCTTTTTCATTTTTTATTGCATCTATTTGATTCTTCTCTTACTACAAGGCTACAGTAACCAAAACAGCATGGTACTGGTACCACAACAGAGATATAGATCAATGGAACAGAACAGAGCCCTCAGAAATGATGCTGCATATCTACAACTATTTGATCTTTGACAAACCTGACAAAAACAAGAAATGGGGAAAGGATTCCCTATTTAATAAATGGTGCTGGGAAAACTGGCTAGCCATATGTAGAAAGCTGAAACTGGATCCCTTCCTTACACCTTATACAAAAATTAATTCAAGATGGATTAAAGACTTATATGTTAGACCTAAAACCATTAAAATCCTACAAGAAAACCTAGGCAATACCATTCAGGCCATAGGCGTGGGCAAGGACTTCATGTCTAAAACACCAAAAGCAATGGCAACAAAAGCCAAAATTGACAAATGGGATCTCATTAAACTAAAGAGCTTCTGCACAGCAAAAGAAACTACCATCAGAGTGAACAGGCAACCTACAGAATGGGAGAAAATTTTTGCAACCTACTCATCTGACAAAGGGCTAATATCCAGAATCTACAATGAACTCAAACAAATTTACAAGAAAAAAACAAACAACCCCATCAAAAAGTGGGCAAAGGACATGAACAGACACTCTCAAAAGAAG
>NW_026652288.1:69132437-69156487 GCF_009828535.3 Hylobates moloch
AGGAGGCTTTATGATTTATAGAATGTGTCTTTTGGACTAAATTTTCCAGAGGCTGATTTATCTCTTTGTAAAAATAAGTGAGATCAAGATAATTAAATAAACAAAAAGGAAAAAAAAAAAAAGAAATGAAAAGATGATCAAGAATCTGATTATTAGGGACTGGAGAAGGGAAGACTTGTTGCAAATTGGTTCAGACTTTATACATTATCAGTAAAACTGTTTCAGAGCTTGGGTGCATCCTAACCCCCACCTGAGGAGACTAGAACATGTTCTCAGATTTCCTGGAGAGTGACTCAAGAGCACATAATATATACCCTTTGGAATATAAGCAAGACCAGTTAGTAAAGAATCTCATTGCAGAGCAGCTTAAACTCCTGCTCCTTCCCAGCTGTGCTCAGACACTTGGCTGCCAGCAGAGATAAAAGACAGAGCTCCCCAGAGACCCACGGAGTCAGTGTGCTTTGCTGCAGGGAGTTTAGCTTTCAAGCAAGAGATAACTATTAACCCTTTGCTTGGTGACTGTACACACCTACACGCGAAATGAATTATATTTCATACAAGAATTTGCTTTTCCTAGTTCCTGAATCTGATGTTGTCTAGGAACATTGATTCCCTTAGAGATACATGTGGGCCCTACTTTGGGAATTCTACGGGCCAGCCACGGTTACTTTTCCATCGTAAAGCCTGGGCTGATAGGAGTGGGCCGTGAAGCCCATGTTTCGCAGTATTAGAGGCAGGGAGGCTCTGCTTCTGTTAACCATATCTCTCCACCCAAAGAGGAATCTTCCTTAACTTTTTGGGATGGCCTCTTGTAACTGATATCTTTAGTGGCTTACTGCTTTTGTCTTCCAGAACCTGTTTCAATCAATAATAACAAAAGAACAAGAGATTAAAACTTCTTGCCGAGCCTCTGTAAACACACAGTTCTAAGGAATCTACTCCTAGGATGTGGGTGGTATCAAAGGAATAGCAAAGTACTGCAGCATCTTAATATGACTGTTTTAAGCTGTGAGACATTTTTTAAAATTCCATCACTAAGTTATGCAACAATTTTAAGCTGCTTTGAGTAATTAAGAGGGTGTTGTTCCTAAGAGTCTCCATGTGCCTGTAGTACAAACATCTGTCCAACATCTGCCAAGAGTTAAGAACGAACACATTGAGGAAACTTGCTTTTGTTCATGAACAACAAACCTTTCATGACAGTCAGTTTATAAAAAAATAAGCTTTTATTTTGTTGAAATTATGTTTTTGATTTCTGGCATTACAAAAGGAGTATTTAAAATGTAAATTGATTCACAGTGGTCCTGTTAACTGAGGCCAGCTGTGCAGATGAGGACTAGACATCATTTGTTCTCATTTACTCTTCTTTCCTGAGTTTCCTCCAGAGGCACCCTCCCACCACACCTGCAAACACATTCTGCTATCTTCTCAATGTCATTAACGTGCAAACAAACGAAATGGATTCACAATTTATAGGTCCCTGGGGAAAAATGCTTTCAGCATTTCATAGAATAAGAATTAAACTTTTAATCTACTAAAATGAAAAATGCACAAATCCTATGACCTAGCAAATTTCTTTCTTGATAGCTACTATTTCAGTCAGCATTTCATCACAGAAGCAGATTTATTAGGAAGTATTAGGTTGGTGCAAAAGTAATTGTGGTTTTTGCCATTACTTTTAAAAACCCATAATTACTTGTATTAGGAATTTGACCTTATGCAATTGTGGGAGCTTACTGCACAGTCTATATGAGACTGTCATGTTTGTGCCTGATGCTGGAAGGTACAGCTCACAGGGCAGTCAGGAAGGGAAGTCAGGAGGAAGGGAAGACAGGAACTGATGTAGGGGAAGACAGAATGACTGAGATTCTAGAATCTGGAGGCTGAGGCTAAAACAACAAGGAAGAACGGAAACCTGCATTAGTCTCTCAACACCACCAAACCTCTCACTTAGATGATTAGGCTGTTCTGCAGGAGAGGTTGGCATGTGTCACCATGAAGCTAACCATGCACCTTTCCCAGGAGTAAGAGAAACTGAAGCCAGATGTCCGGCTGGAGTTGCCCTAGTTGTGGCCCAGCTCCTGCCCCATGCTGGTCATACGAGCCAGTAGATAAGCCTATTGTATGTGTGTGAGCTCCAACGACGAAGCTTGGTGCCTAGCTCTGCCTTTCCAAGCATAAAAGGGATATGGCTCCTGCCAACTTCCACCTTCCCAATCTCATACACAATGTCTCTCAGAGCCCACCCTGTATAGGAATTATGTGAGAAAGGGAATTCTGAGACGCATAATTCCAATTTAGTAAAGTTGAAACAGAAATCTGTCATACTACCTTAGATAAATACTCATATGCCCAAGGAGTAAGCACAGAATATGCAGGCTACATTCTATTTATGAAAAATTACAAATAATTTAAAGGTTTTTTAACACCTGAGCTATATCCACGTAAGACATATTGCAATTCCAGCTAATGAGGTTGAGATATGTATTAACATAGCAGAAGTTATATGTATTTTATGTGAGCATGTTTTTAAAACACATAACATGAAATTGTATGAAACAGCTCTATAAGCACATGTGTTCATGTATTCAATATATGTTTACCATCTACTTTATGCTAGGTTCTCTTGTAAGCACAAGGAATACAGCAGTAAAACAAACAAAAAATTCTCTCTGCCTCCAGGGAGCTAATATTCTAGCTGAGGAGACAGACAATAAAAAAGTGAAGAAGTAAAAAATATCATGGCTTAGGTGGTGATAAGTGCTATCAAGGCAAAGAAAGCTGGGGAAAGGAATAATGAACATTGGGGGTACTGCAATTTTAAAGGAGGAGGCCAGGGATGTCCTCACTAAAAAGATGATATGTAATTAAAGATTTGAAGGAGACGAGAGAGCCAGCCAGGTGAATATCTGGAAAAATATGTTCTAGGCAGAGAAACTAGTAAGTACAAAAGCCCCGGGACAGGAATGGGCCTGATGTGCAAGAGTAATAACAAAGAGATTAGTGTGGGGAGATGTAACCAAGGAGGAGCAGAGTAAACTGGGGGTCAGGTCTAGCAGTGCCTTGCAGGCCGTAATGCATCCTTTGGGTTTTACTCAGAGAGAGATGGAAGCCTTTGGAGGGTTTCAAGTGGTGAATTTAAAGCATATCATCCTGGCTGCTATGTTGAGACTACACCGTAGAGGGATCAGAGTGAGGCACCAGTGAGTCAGCTACGACAATAATCGACATGAGAGATGGGGTGGCTTGGACTGGGGTGCTGTTGGAGATGAAGAAGTAGCTGGATTCTGAAGATATTTTAAAGGTAGAGCCAACAGGATTATCTAACATACTGGAAGTGGGCGGTATGAGAAAGAGAGGAGTCAAGGTGACTTTAAGCAGAGCTTTTTAGCCTGAGCAGCTGAGGTAGAGGAAATCACGGAAATAATAGATTTAGAAGAGATAATTTTAGACTGGTTCAAGTCTGAGACACCTATTAGACGTTCTAATTGAGATGTTAAGTGGTCTTTTTGCAGCCAAAATCATATTCAACCCATATTAAAGATAGGCTTGACTCCTTGTAGCACTAATGTCTGGTGGACGCCATTGCAGAGTTAACTGGCTTACAGGTAACCCCCAGAAGTTCAGAAAGTATTTCTAAGGTACCAAATGTGTATTTGGAAATAAAGGATTGGCTGACCTTCATTTCTCAATCATCTTTTTTATTCTACCTACTGCCTTTTTAACCACAAACACAAACATTCGGGCAAAATGAGAAGGAATTTAGCTAATAAGCCACTTGAGTTAAATATTTTTTTTCTTGTTAAAGATAATCAGTTGTTTGGCTAAAGTTTTTCAAACATTTAAACATGTAGATGCAGTTGCTTTTCTGTCTTGTTTTATTAGACTTATGTCAGAAAGAAAATGATCTACATGCCCTATGTCATCATTATCCTTTTGTTTCACAGCAATCTTCCAGGTTTGTGAATATTAGCTTCCTGAGATAAATGTACTCAAATTCACTGTGAAGAATGAATGAGTTCTAAGGTTTTGGTAATCTGGTCAGGTGAATATAGTTTCATGGAAACAATGCAAGGCTATAAAACATCTTACCCTGAAGCACTTAAAATATGGATGCTGCAATATGAATGGATGGTGTGAATAGCAAAAACATTTTTTAAAATCATAAGCTTAAGTTATTTTTAATTTTCTACTGTCAATTTTTAAAAAATAATTCATAGGCAATTGTTTCCATTAATATGGAAGAATCATCTTGTCTTTCTTTTTTTTTAAGTTTCCCAGATATGAAGGGCTGTGAGACTAAATAAATCATTATATATTCCACAAGCAATTCTCCTGCGACAGCCTTTCAAAAAAGAATTAGGAAGCTTGAATATTAAATGCCAGCAATCCATGACTAGGATAAGGTCAGTTTCAAGGATAAAGACATTTTTGAATTGAGCAGTTTGTTACACTTACATAAAAACAATTTGAACAATAAGCCTTTGTTATTGTATGTCTAATTTATGAAGAAAGCCATTACTGTCAGTAACTTCACTTACAAAAAGGGAAAGTATACACATCCTCTCTCTCCCCTTCTATCCTTCTATCTCTCTCACACACACATACACACACACACACACACACACACACACACTGATCACAAAATTGAATGTCAGTGGCTTTTTTTTTTTTTGAGACAGAGTCTCACTCTGTCGCCCAGGCTGGAGTGCAGTGGTGCAATCTCGGCTCACTGCAAGCTCCGCCTCCTGGGTTCAAGAGATTCTCCTGCCTCAGCCTCCTGAATAGCTGGGATTATAGGCGTGTGCCATCACACCCAGCTATTTTTTGTATTTTTAGTAGAGATGGGGTTTCACCATGTTGCTCAGGCTGGTCTCAATCTCCTGACCTTAGGTGATCCACCCTCCTCGGCCTCCAAAAGTGCTGGGATTACAGGTGTAAGCCACCGCGCCCGGCCTGTCAGTGGCTTTTAATTCAATTAAAATATACATCTTTACAGAGAATACAAGCAAGTCTAGCCTGTTGATAATGTTTTGAAGACTTTTCATGTGGAAACAATATCTATTTTTCATCAGTATTGATTTTTCAAGTTTAAACTGTCATCATTAATGGCACTAGTCTTTATGTGAATATTATTAACTCACACTAAAGACTATATATTGAATCAGAAGCCAACCTAACTGCACAATACTTTTTTGTACCATTAAAACTACACATACATTTGGGAGTAATAAATTAACTATTTCTTTATTCACTGTTTTCTATGAATTTCTTAACAAAATTTCTAAAATATGAATAGCTCTACATGTGCACAGAACTGTCCTTATTGTTGGAGTCATATGAATATTTGCTGGATGTTGTTAGGTATGATAATGCATTTTAATTAAGTAGTAGTATATCCACATTTTTAAGGGTATATTGCATCACATGCACACTGGGGTATGCGTGATGTCTGACTAATTTAAAATGCCTCACAAAATGAAATCAATAAAGCAAATATACAAAATCTTAATAATTAATAATTAGGGCGATGTGTTTATGGGAGTTGATTATATTATTCTCCATGTGTATGCTTGAAATTTTTTATACTAAAACATAAAATCAATCACTTCTGTCAGTCAGCTTCCTTTTTATAAACAGTAAAAATTCAAATGCGGAATTATGATTATTTCATACTGTGGTTTTTATATTGGTAAATCCTGAAAATATGCTAAAAAATGTAGACAGACTATGTCCAAAGATAGAGTAGGGGAGCTAACATTGAGGGAAAAGGTACTCTTTTCAGGCACTGTAGGCATGATAGCATTTAACCCACACAATAATCCTCTAATTTCCATATTGCAGATGGAAAAATTGAGACCTGGAAACAGGCTAACTTGCCAAATTCAAACAAAATAATAAGGCTAGAGTTGGGATGCAACTCTAGAGCTAATTGCCTCTGAATATAGTTCTTTTTTTTTTTTTTTTTTTTTTTTGTGAGATGGAGGCTCTCTCTGTTGCCCAGACTGGAGTGCAGTGGTGCATCTTGGCTCATGGCAACTTCTGCCTCCCAGGTTCAAGCAATTCTCCTGCCTCAGCCTTTTGAGTAGCTGGGATTACAGGTGGCCACCACCATGCCCAGTTAATAGGGACGTGGTTTTACCATGTTGCCCGGGCTGGTCTCAAACTCCTGACCTTAGTGATCTGCCTGCCTCGGCCTCCCAAATTGCTGGGATTACAGGCATGAGCTACCGTGCCTGGCTCTAAATATAGTTATGTCTTAACTAGACTGCTGGGTCTTTAGAATAAATTTCTGAAAAATAAATTTCTGAAAAAAATTCTCCACCATTAATACTAATTAAAAAAACTAAAACACGGATCTGATCCTGTATCATTTCTGATCAAAGATTTTTAAATGTCCCCTTATTAGCTAAGATATAGCAAACAAAATTCCACAGAAGCTTGCCCATCCAACCTCAGTTCTCACAGACCCCTCCATAACCACTTACCTCCTGGCCATTGTGATCTGTGGTTCCTTTTCCACAAGCAATTCCCTCTACTTCAAATGTCCTGCGCCTCTGGCAAAAACAAACACCTCATCCTCCAAGATCCAGTTCAAATGTCAGTTTGAGTTTTCTGAACCTCCGTGGAAAGGTTACATGCTCCTACCCTAACACTGCCACCAGCCTTGTGTGACAGTGGGTGGAGTACTTGTCACACAGAGCTGTAAGGACAACTCATATATTGTTCTTTTCTACTTGCCACAATTCGTGTGTGTTTTAATCCCATGGTCTTTAAATCAAAGACCGAGGAGACAGTAGTCAGGCAAGAGGCAACGGAGGCCTTAAATATGTCAGGGCCGAAGCAATGAAAAGAAGAGACACCTGCAAGGGGGGTTGGGGAAGTAGCCAGCAACAAAATTTGGCCCCTGCCTCTGGAGGGTGATGGGTTTTGTTCTGTCGTTTCCCCCTGCCTCTCTGTGTTCATGTTCTCTCTCCCCTTTCCTGATTCCTTCTCCCTAGGGTTTAAATGTTCTTGAATATCTCAGGTAAAACAAACCAACCAAAAATCCAGAAACCTCCTTGAACTCCACAGCCATACACTAGGTCACCTTTTACTCCCATCCAATCATCATACAAGAGTAGTCTTTTCTTTTTCTATTAATCTTCCACCCACTGCCATCTGGCTCCTGCTCCTGCCACTCTACTGACATGTTTACAGGTGGCCTCCTAATTGCCACATCTAAACAATAATTTTTAGCCTTCATCCTCCTACATCCCCCTGTTGCATTTGACATTCTTCAACCCAGTCTTTTTGAAAATATCCCTTCCTTTGATTTCTGGTACCCTGCAGGTCTGGCCTTTCTCCTCTGCCATCATGTAGACTCCTTTTACTTTGACTATTTAAGTGTTCCCCAACATTTAAGGGCCCTTTCCTTGCACCCAGTGTTCTTTTCACACGGTCTCTTCACATATCTACCATCATAATCCAGTCACTACCTAATGATACCCACATCTGTTTCTCTAGCTTCAGCCTCATACATCCAGCTGCCTGATATTTGAATGACCTGCAAACAGCAAGGTCTTGCCATGCCCCAAACTAGATCAATAGAGTCACAATACAATGGCCGCCCTTATTCCACATTATTTATCCCTAGTGGTGACTATGCCATCCATACAAGATAGAAATCTACAAGTCATCCTTGATGTCTTACTTAAAGTTAGTTTCCACTTAAAATCTATCGGGACCTGCTAGTAGCAATAGCTTTATTGATTTCACCCTCCCCTTCACTCTCATTTTCAATAGTTTTCCGAGTTTTTCTGACTTAATTTTTTTTTAATTTTAAGATCCGGGGTACCTGGGCAGGATGTGCAGGTTTGTTACATAGGTAAATATGTGCCATTGTGGTTTGCTCACCTATCAACCCATCACCTAGGAATTAAGCCCAGCATGAATTAGCTGCTTTTACTGATGCTCTCTCTTCCCCCCATCCCCTGGCAGGCCCCAGTGTGTGTTTTTCCCCTCCCTGTGTACATTCTCATTGTGCAGTACACCCTTACAAGTGAGAACATGAGGTGTTTGGTTTTCTGTTCCTGTGTTAGTTTGCTGAGGATAATGGCTCCCAGCTCCACCCATGTCCCTCCAAAGGACATGATCACACTCCTTTTTGTGGCTGCATAGTATTCCGTCCTGTATATCTGACTTGAATTTTTAAACACTTCTCAAATATGCTTCTTTCTCTCCAAACCTAGTAAAGGCTTCTTAAAAGAAACTCTCTCTGCTTATCCCTGTTTCAGCCTAGGCTTCTAACTCATCTCCTTATTTCTGTCATTCTCCCTTCGGACAGGTCCACTGGCACACAGCCACCAGCACCATAAGTCTAAAACACATACCTGACCATACCTAAAACTCTTCAATGACACTTCAGACCATAGGGGTGAATTCTGGTTTGTTTGTTTTAGGATAGTGTATAAAGATCTCAGTTATCTAGTTCAACTGCTTTTATACTTTTTAAAATAAAGACCCACAATAAGAGAAATATCTTTGTTATGTTTCAGCATACACATACATTTAAATAACTAAAACAACATAGACCTTTACTATATATGATGTTGATTTCTAGTTGGCAGTCCATATTGATTTGAAAAGTTCTGGTATAGCATCAGTTTACCTCTAAAGTCTCACCTTGCTATTATTACTTCCAACACATATAGGATACTCAAGCAATACCACACTGAATTAACAAATGAACAAATTAATGATACTTCAGAGATTTCATAAAGATGCTGTAATTGTATTTTCTGAAAAACCTAACAAGTTGGAAAGTGGAAGAAATGATTAAGATTTGCCAGATAGACTAAATAAATACAAAACTCACAAGCAAGCTGTGTCTGTTATCTTTCGCCATGTAACAAATCACTTCCAAAGTTTAGTGGCTAAAAACAACACGATTTCTTATTTCTCATGAATCTGTGAGTTAGCCGGTTGGCCCCTCTGTGGTTTCACCTGAGCTCACTCACACAGCTGCATTCAGCTAAAACAAAAGGGCCATGATGGCCTCTCTCAAATGCCTGGTGGTTGGTGTTGGCTGTTGACTGGGTGTCTCAGCTGTTCTGCATGTGACCTCTCATATTCCAGTAAGCTAGATGGGTCTCTTCCATGAAGTTTTAAGACAGCATCCAAGAGGGCAAAAGTGGAAGCTGCAGGGCCTTTTGAGGCCTTGGCTTTGAAGTACTCACAATGTCACTTCAGGCAAAGCAAATCACAAGACTAGCCAAGACTCAAAGAATGGGAAATAGAATCTACCCCAGGTTTCTCAGTAATCAGCTTAACAGTCCTCCTGGTCTCACTGATTATCCCTCCCATATTCCACTGCCCTTCTTCTTTCGTTTGTCCTTTCTACTGTGGCATCTGTAATGTAAAAATGATGCGCAGGCAAGTTCTTGATATGAAGATATACAGAAGAAGTAGAAAATAAGGAGGCTTTTTAAAAACAAAATAAAAAAAAAACCATCAATTGAAAGCTGGTTTAGCTAGGAATTTCTGATGTTGGATGTTGACACCCTTCATTTGAAGAATGTGTATCTGAGCTCAGATACTGCAGACCCTTACAAATTGTGTTTGGTTTATACTCTCCTGGAAAAGAGAATGGCCTTGAGCCCTGGGGCTAACACTGTCTTTGGAAGTACTGACTCCAGATTTCTCTTTTCTTATGAAGTCTCCCTCACTCAGACTTACCCTCTTGATATCCTATACGTTCACACGGATCTGTAATTGACCTCATTTCTTGTTTTATAGCCTGTCATAGGTTAATCTCCAATAAATACTGTACCACAAGTACAGCCAAGGAAAGTTTGTGCACAGCCTGATGAAGTGAACCTCTTACTCCACTCACCAATCGGCTACAATTTTTCCTATGGCTATGATAAAAGAACAGATTTAGCATAAAGCTCTGAAAACCAGCAACAGGGCAAAAGCAAAATGTCAATGCTTGTCAAGTACCTTCACAATGATCTTCAGGTTATTTAATACATTCTGTTTTAATCAGTCTGTCCCAATTTCTAAAAATGCTAGAGTCTCCGTTACAGAACCATATCAGAGATGTTCAGTTGTGAATTCCTGATCCAATATTGATCTTCCCTTTAAATTAGTTCTACTGCCAACTAAATCAGTTGAAATGGTAAATTCTCAAAATATGTATTTCATTTTGTTTATGCAATGCATAAATAGTAAATTTAAGAAATGAATACAAGTTTGAATCAGATAGCCTTTATTAATTTAGCTTTCATTTATTCAACAAATATCTTTGTATTATTTATTTTTGTTAAGTATTTGGTAAGCACCTACTCTGTGCCAGGCTCTGTTCTAGGTGATAAAGGAGCAATAGTGTGCAAAACAAAGTTCTTGCCCTTTTGGAGCTTACATCCTATGTGAAAGACGACGTGGAAGATATAAAAATCAATCAGTCATTTGGATTCTAGTCTTTAGGTACTTTCAGAGACTAGCTAGACAATGACAAATGCAGCAAGAGAAAAAAATATGTATATATACTGCAGGCCTTTACAAGAAGCTATAATTGCTTCCAAGATGCAGAACCAGAAGAAA
Organism: Hylobates moloch; assembly: GCF_009828535.3. Lineage (NCBI taxonomy): Eukaryota > Metazoa > Chordata > Mammalia > Primates > Hylobatidae > Hylobates > Hylobates moloch. The sequence continues at coordinate 69,143,022 of NW_026652288.1, forward strand.
AGTTTGATATGGTTTAGATTTGTGTCCTCGCTCAAATTGCATGTCAAATTGTAATCCTCAGTGTTGGAGGAGGGGCCTGGTGGAAGGTGACCGAATCAAGAGATCAGATTTCCCCCTTGCTATTCTCGTGATAGTAAATTCTCATGAAATCTCATTGTTTAAAAGTGTGTATCACCTTCCCCTTCTCTCTCTCTTCCTCCTGCTCCTGCCATGTAAGATGTGCCTCCTTCCTTTTCACATTCTTCAAGGATTGTAAGTTTCCTGAGGACTCCCCAGCCATGCTTCCTGTACAGCCTGCAGAGCTGTGAGTCAATTAAACCTCTTCTCTTTATAAATTACCCAGACTCAGACAGTTCTTTATAGCAGTGTGAGAATGGACTAATACAAGGTTCAAGCCCTTGAGCAGGACTTAAAGAATGGATGAAACTCACACCTGCAAATGAGATTAGAAGAGGCTCAGAGGACAAAAGAAGAGCATGAGCAAAGACACACAAGTAGGGAGCTAAACTGACGATTCTATGTGGCTAGAATGTTTGTTCCAAGAAGAGGAATTGTGGGAAAGAAAGTAAAAAAGTAAGTTATGGCCCAGGACCAATTAAAACCTTCCAGGCTTTAAAAACTCAAACTGATCTAATTGAACTAAAGGGCTTCTGCACAGCAAAAGAAACTACCATCAGACTGAACAGGCAACCTACAGAATGAGAGAAAATTTTTACAATCTACTCATCTGACAAAGGGCTAATATCCAGAATCTACAAAGAACTCAAACAAATTTACAAGAAAAAAACAAACAACCCCATCAAAAAGTGGGCAAAGGATATGAACAGACACTTCTCAAAAGAAGACATTTATGCAGCCAATAGACATATGGAAAAAATGCTCATCATCACTGGCTATCAGAGAAATGCAAATCAAAACCACAATGAGATACCATCTCACACCAGTTAGAATGGTGATCATTAAAAAGTCAGGAAACAACAGGTGCTGGAGAGGATGTGGAGAATTAGGAACACTTTTACACTGTTGGTGGGACTGTAAACTAGTTCAACCATTGTGGAAGACAGTGTGGCGATTCCTCAGGGATCTAGAACTAGAAATACCATTTGACCTAGCCATCCCATTACTGGGTATATATCCAAAGGATTATAAATCATGCTGCTATAAAGACACATGCACACATATGTTTATTGTGGCACTATTCACAATAGCGAAGACTTGGAACCAACCCAAATGTCCAACAATGATAGACTGGATTAAGGAAATGTAGCACATATACACCGTGGAATACTATGCATCCATAAAAAAGGATGAGTTCATGTCCCTTGTAGGGACATGGATGAAGCTGGAAACCATCATTCTCAGCAAACTATCACAGGGACAAAAAACCAAACACTGCATGTTCTCACTCACAGGTGGGAATTGAACAATGAGAACACTTGGACACATGAAGGGGTTGTGGGGTGGGAGGAGGTGGAGGATACATTAGGCGATATACCTAATGTAATGATGATTAAGGGCAACCACCAAATGGCACATGTATAAAATGATTTCCCATCAACCATGAAATAGATCACTGAAAACAATATAAAGACAAAAGCTTTCAGTTTTCCCCCACAAAATTCTGATATTTCCCATGATGACTTTAGTATTAGTTTGACTACATTTTTAATGTGTAACTGCAGACATGTTTTCAGTTTTCTTCCTCCTTCTTCCCCTCTGCCCCTCTTCTGGGCAAGCTGTTAAGAAAGCCTAGTTGCTCTTTCCTGTGGCACCAACAAGGAGCTGCAACCATGAAGGATCCCTCACCTTGATCCTTCTCTTAATCACCTTTAAAACCCCAGGAAAGTCCTCGCTCCCTGCACTCTCGAATCATTTTGGACCTGCTTGAGAGTTTAGTAATAAATCTTTTCATACATTGTGTGTGTGGCTCCATCAGTCTTGACATTTGAAGCAAATTTAGAATGAGGTCCCATTCTGTATTTACAAAGTGGCTGCAATAACTATTTTAATCCTCTTTGTTAAAAATGTGTTAAAAGGTGATATTCCCTCAACACAATTCAGGGCCTCTGCTCTGTTCTGATTATTGAGACACCCAAGACCATCGGCAGCAACCTAAAGTCAGATAATAGAGGGTCCTACATGCAAAAGTCATTAGAATTTTAAAGTTTTCTCTGTAGCTAGAGGACCCATGTTTCTCGCAGTTAAGTATAATACTTGAAGATCATGTTTACCCTGAATACATAATAGATACTAACGGAAAGAATATTTTAGCAAGAATTATTTAGTGACAGCAGATATTTCATAGTATGCAAGTAAATTTGAAAAAAGTAGATATGTACTACAGTTATAATGAGTAGTGTTGAGCAACTTTTCATTTATTTAGTAATTGTTTATCAAGGATTTACCACACGCAGTGCACTCTGCTTATCTCTGTAGGATGTAGAAATAGATTTATTTTCCTGTAGTTACTTTATATGCAGACCTAACACATGCATTCAAACAGGTGCACCTCAGGTGGTTAATTGGCCTAACCAAAATTGAAATGAATCTAAGAATGATAAAAATGAATTAATTGTCACTTAGCCCATAATGAGTCACTTATATTCAAGCCATTCATGGAGTATTAGGCTCTATTCTGTAATGCACTTCATGTACAAGTCATTCCTTGGCAAAAACAAATGGCACTGAAATTTCTAAAAGCTGATAATTCTGGATGATGAATAGCATTTTTCTGAACTACTAAATAAAATCTAATATGATGCTAGAAACATCGTACTCATAATTGAATATATTTGGCAATCATATTCAGTATTTTATCATTGGTGGTATGTTACATCTTATTGAGGATTTCCTGGTTCTGTGAAATAAACCAACATCATCTTTTAAAATAAAAAATATTTTAAATTCTTCTCTAATAATGCAATCTGAAAAGTAAAGTTATTTTTCATTATTTGTAAACATACTGAGACATAAAAAAGAGACACAAATAATCTGGAAAAAGGAAGAGGAAAAATGCAGTAATTAATCAATATATCAAGTGTATCCACATATATGCTTTTACAGTTATTTAAGTAGATTTTCTCTCTGTGAATTCAAAGTTACTAAATCATTATCAAGAATAAAAATCACTAAAAGATTATACTTGCCTCAATTTCAAGATAAATATATAAGCATTTAAAAGAAAAGCCTAAATACCACCACCAGAATGTGTGGCGATGCAAGGATATTTACTACAGAATTGAAAGTTGAGTTGCTAAACTTAATCAACAATGTTGATAGAAATGAAGATTGCCAACGTAGGTGTCAAGTTTCCACCAGTAGTGGCAAAACTTGTGAAAACGGACTAAAGTCATTGGTACATTATTAGTGAAGACAGGACTACACCATGAAACACATGAGATACACACCATTAATTCTTCCAAAGGCAACACTAATTCCAAACATAGAATAACTGCCACCCATTTCGTGGCAAATCCCTTTCTAATGTGGATACCTTTCTTAAAGAGAAGCGATAACCCTTTGACAAAAGCGTCCTACATGTAGAAGTGTCCTTGGCAATGATCCCTTAAAGGAAAGAAGACATTGTGCAAAAAAAAGGTAAGGACTTATAGAGAATGGACTGCCTTTCTAGGAGAACTAGGGTGAAAATGTGTGTAATTTTTTTGGGGGCATATAGATTGTAAGACAGAAAAGTCTACATTTCTTCACATCATCTTAAACCTTTAATGCCAGTGGTCTTTTTGAGCCTGCTAGGAACTATCTTCAATTTGTGTAAAGAAACTCAATATAAGTCCTTTTGAGCCTGCTAAGAACTATCTTCAATTTGTGTAAAGAGACTCAATATAAAATATAAACCAAGAGGGAAGTCTTCCCCATGCTTTGGCCTTAAGGCGATGGTCAGCTTGCAACCTCAAATTCATATAACATTCTTTCAACAAATACGTTAAGTGCTGACTTATGCACCAGACCTCAACCTAGACGTTTAAAACATACCTGTAAAACTAAATGGCAAAGATCTCTAAGCCACCTGCTTTCTCACCTGGATTTCTACAGTATCCTTCCCACTTTCTGCAATATTATTTCAATTTCCTCTAACTGCCAAGCACCTCTAAGCCTCACCCAGGGCAAATCATCTCAACTCCTATTTCTCAAAAAACTTGGAAATACAAACTCTCTCCACTTTCTGCTACCAAATCTGTTTCTGTGCCATTTCTCTCCTCTCTGCCTATTATAAATCCCATCACTTTCAAACTTCCTAGGACCTTATGCTATCAATTTCCCCTTCATTCTGTGTCCTAAATAACTCTCTCTCCCTCTTCACTGAGTCCTTGCTTTTAGCATTTATGTTTGATCTAAACTAAAATCCCCTATTTAAAACACACACACACAGACACAATCTCACATCATCTTTAGCCCCTGCCTTATCATCTCCCATTGAAAGCCAAACTTCTCTTTAAGAAGGTACAAACTTCTTGCTTCCCATTGTCCTTATTTCACCAGTCCACTCATTTCAGTATGCTCTGCCCTCTCCACATCATGAAAATTATTTTGATAAAGTCACCAATGAATTTTATGCTACTAATATAAGTCTAATTAACACTTTTCATTTGTCATCTTACTCAGAAGTATTTGACATGTTTACCACCTTCAAATCCTCTCTCCCTTGGCTTTTGTTGCATCATACTCCTACTTCTCAGCCACCTTTCAAACTGTCTACTCTTTCTTTCCTGTGTCTTTAAATACTGGAGGTCCTTGGAACCCAGATTGAAGCCTTTATCCTCTTCACATTCTTCTTTCTCCCTCTGGGCAAACTCATCTGTTCCCACAGTTTCATATGCTGTCATTATTATGATGAAAGTACCATTCTTTTCTGACACTGTCTCTGAACTGCAAACTGTACTTCCCTTGCTGACTTGAGTGCCACAGAGGCGCTAAAACTCAACGTGTCCAAAGCAAAGCTATGATCTTCCTTTCGAAACCTGCTTTTCATCCCCATTACTCTTATCACAGTAAATGACACTGCCATCTACCCACTGAACATAGTGTTGGCCCTGTCTTTTTAATTCCATTTCCTACTTATTGCAAATATGTCCATCTCTGTCCAACTCCATTATCACAAGTTTAGTCCAAGACACCATTATCTTCTTCCTGAAGTTTCTTGTTAGCCTTCCTGGAAACTCCTACCTTCCTCTAATCCCTCATCCACATTACAAGTAATTTCTTTTAAAATACAAATTCCCTTAAGTCATTGTCCCATAGGAACTCATCAATAGTTTCTCATTACTTTTAAGATAAATGCCTTAGCTTGGCTTCCAAGGCCCTTTGGGATCTGGCCCCTGACTGCCTCTCTCACTTTTCTTGCACCATCTTCCCCCTTGCTCACCTCTGTCTAGTCACAGAAAAATCATCCTGCCTCAGAGCCTTCACACATGCTGCTGCCTCTAGTGGAGCTCTCTTTCCCCACTTCCTTACCTCTCTAAATCCTAATCAGGTATCAGCAGAAATCTTAAATTTCGTACAGCCTTTAGCAATTTATCTAGCCTTTTATTACCTCAGTTTCTTCATCTGTAAAGTGGGATAGGTATGAAGATGAAGAGAGTTAATACAAGAAAAATACTTAAAATGGTGTCTAGGATATAGTAAATTCTTAATAGATGTTAGCGTATTATTTCTATTATTGTTACTATCACTGTCATTATTATCTTCCTTTTCAGGAAGGCCTTCTTTGATTCCTCACACCACACCAAATCCTCCAAGTATATGCTGTTACAACATCCCAAAATCTTCATTCACTAGATTTAACTCAACTATGTTTAATTAACTACTTGTATAATCCCCTACAAAACTCCAAACTCCATGAGGACAGGTACTTCATCGTGTGTGTTGTCTTTTACAGGCAAGTCTAGTGTATGCCTGGTGCATATTAGGTCCATAAGACATAATGCTAAAGTTAAAAACGAGTGAATGAATCACAATTTACTCTTCACTACTTTTTTGTCTCAGATATCTTGGAGCACTCATATCCTATTGCCATAACTGACCTAACCCCCTTGGGGAGTGCCAGAAGATGTAATTTTTCTCCCTGGGTCCTTGAATCACAATCTGCTCTTCATTCATTTTTTTTGTCTCAAACATCTTGGAGCACTCATATCCTATTGCCATAATTGACCTACCCCATCTTGGGTAGTGCCAGAAGATGTAATTTGTCTCCCTGGGTCCTTTAATGTATTGAATTGTGTTCTCCCAAAAGATATACTGAAATCCTCAACCCCTGCTCCCTGTAAATGTGACCTTTATTTGGAATAGCATCTTTGCCGATGTAATCAAGTAATATAAGATCATTAGGGTGGGCTCTGATCCAATATGATTTGTGTCATTATATGAGGAAAATGTGGACATAAACACTGAGAGGAGAATGCCACCTGAAGACAGAGAGATGGCCATGTGAAGACAGAGGCGGAGATTGGAAGAGGTATGTTGCCACAAGCCAAGGAGCGCTGGGATTACCAGAAGCTGAAAGAGACAAGAAAGGATCCTCTCCTAGGGGCTTTGGAGGGAGCAGAGCCCTGACAACACCTTGACTTCTAACTTCTAGAACTACAAAGAATAAATTTCTGTTACTTTAAGCCAGCATTTGTAGTACTTTGTTATAGCATCCCTGAGAAACTAATGCAAGTCTTTTCAGAAAAGAAGTAATTCAGAAGCAGATAAACTGAGAACCTGGGCAAGTGGACAGACTGCAGAATCATCTCTGGCACTCAGTGATCTTCTTGTCCCTTCATATTCAGGACTCACTTCACTAGCAGCCCAGGCACTCTGAAACATGAGCCAGGTGGGAGACCCTCCAGGTCCTGCACCTGGTTCACCAAGCAATCTGGGCTTTCCAGACAGGGCAACAGCCTGGTGTCTCCTTGGATGATTTCCAATTAATGGGTAAGGTTAGATTGACTAACAAAGGCCATTTGCAAGAGGAGACACTGGCTACTGTTTGCTCCTTGGCTGAAAAAGGAATGTGTCCTTATAATGCATTCAACACAACTGATTATAGAATAACCTTTTCCATATTAAACAGCAGTCATTCTTTCTGCCAGTCAGCAAGCCATGATGAGTCTGAAAATGCTTAAATGGCCAACTCAGAGAATGGTGTGTTTTCACCTGTGCTTTATTAAAGCATGCGGCAATAGTATACATTTAGTCAATTGGTGGAAAGAAAGTATTTGTTCTGTCAGCTTTTGTATGCTCAGTATTACAGAACTGCCAACATTATTATTCTTGCCGGTTCACATGGCTGCTTGTCAACCTCTTATCCATTTGCATTTTCAGTAATTTTTCCAATGGTGTAATTGGAAAGCTTTAAGATTACACAAAAGTGGAAGGCTAGAGAAATCTATGAATGCTGTCTATATTGTTTTGAATTATGGTGGCTGCAGTCTTATTACCACCACTGACAGGCCTGAATTCAGATACAATCAGAGTAATTTGTTAAATATGAATAACAAAACTGAAGTATATGTATTTTGATAAGTTTGGCACAATAGCATTATCAAAAGAGATCTTATTATTTCTGCCAACACACACACACACAAACACACACACATAGCATTACAAATATTCTCGTGCTACCTCTTGAAATGTTTTATAAAATTTTTATGATATTTCTGTTATTAAAGAAACAATGTTTAAAGATTCAAAGAGAATTCTTTCAGGTGGACCTCATAGAAACAAAATATCTAATGGTAATTTTTTTGTGCACTTCAGACTTCAAAAGCTCCAAAAGGGTTCTAGCAAAAAGACATTTCAATCCTAAGTAAATGACTGCATAAGCCACTTTCATTGTTATTTTTCTCATGAGTCAAAATATATTGATATTCTCTTCAAAAGAGCAGGGTTCTAAAAAATAGAAGAACACTTATTCTTTATGAAAACTAATAAAACCTTTAAACAATGAAGTCAGTTCCACCTAATCTACATACAATTTGCTCTTGCTTGAAATTCCATTATCAAGTCCACAAAAGTGCTTAGACGTTTGGAGTGGAGAACTGCATTTATGAAAGTGTGAGTGACTCCAGGAGGTTTTATCAGTTTATCCATTTACCCATTTCTGTAGGTGTTGACTGTTCTCTCACACTTAACTCTCTACTGCAAAATTTCCAGCAGGGTGGTTCCAAACTATGGGTCTTTGACAAGTGTGAAGCCATTGATTTATTTAAAATATCTAAAAATTTATATGCAGCCAGGCATTATCTGTAGTCAGAATAATTTTTCATACAAATAATTTTTCAAATACAGATTGAACCTGCTGTGATTAAAATAAAGTTACTTTTCAAAAAATTATATTATTTATCATAGTTTTTAAATTTATTTTTTCTATCATCAGATTTAAAAAGCAGTTACTTTTATGTAACTGCACTAGAATATCTCAAATCTACATAAAATCAATAATAGCTACCAATTACAAAATGTTTATTATGTTTCAGGAGTTGTGTTAGGCACTTAATCTTTATTTCATTTAATTTTTACAGTAACCTTAGGTAATATTAATAAATCACAGATTATTGGATACAGCCAGAGAGTTTATTCTCCCAAAGTCATACTGCACAAAATGTAGGTGCAGAATTCTGAAGTAGGACAAACTGAACTCTTTTTTATAAAGTAGGACCAATCCTGTTTGTCTAAAATAGGATCAGTGTAACATTTCCTGTACTGCAAAATATGATTTAGCCATTGGTAAGCTGAAGCCACTCACGAGAGACGATGCCAACTGTTAAATGTCCAGCAATTTTGCAAATCGATGGGTAAAATCTGGTAATTTGAACTTGCCATGAAATATTTTCACCATGGAAATCAGAAAGCACTACAAATAAGAGTTTTTTACCCCCCAGCCCCACCACCCAGGAGAGCTTATTTACCAGCACACTACTGGATATAGCAAAAGATTCCAAGAATTATTTCATTTTCACTTTGGCTCAAATGAGTCAGAATAATTTGTCTCCTCAAGAGTTTGCTAAAAGGGGAGGTAGATACATTTGAAAAGTAAAGAAAGTTTGCCTGTGGCACCAATTCCAATATCTCATCTCTGTTTTCTGGTTTGCGGAGGGTTTTGAAAGCACAGATCAGCTTTTTCATAACATCTGTGATTATTCAACCTCCAAAGCCAATAGGATAAGACCAAGCCTTTATTCCTTCCTAAGACTGCTAATCTCCAAGTAACCTCAAACCATAAAACTTACCCTCATACATTATACATTATATTTTCAAAATTTTTACTACTCTATATTTTTCTCCAGAGTCAAAAAGGGATTTTGTCTCTATCATAAAATACTGGATAATGGTCAGAGTCTAGAGTAAATATTACAGGTTTTTCATTTTCTCTGCCACATATTTGGTTTCATGGCTACTTTCTGCTCAGTTCATGAGAGGCAGAAAGGTCAAAAAAGACCTGCCAACTGGGGTCGATGCCTTTGCAACATCAGCATATATAACATCTTCCTCGAAGGTCTTCACTTAGTCAACCCAAGCCTTTTTTACAGATATGCTTATTGTTAAAAGGACATTACTATAGTACAGCTTCATGCTACTGTAAATTTCTGAAAACTGTTTTGGTTTTTAAATGAGACACACCCTATGCTCACTCATCCAGATGAAGGAAAGTGCTTATCACAGCTCAGTGGGCTGGATGAGTTTAGCAAGATACATCCTGTCCATCAATATTCCCCAAATCTATTCTCTCTGGTAGTTTTCAGTAGACTGGCTATTTTTTCATAATTAATGAGAAGAAGTTTAAGAACAAATAAAAACTTCAGAATGTTGCCTACTCATCAATGAGCAATATTCTTCAGCAGCTCTGTTGTCAAAGAATAATCCACTTATGAGAGCAAAGCAGACATTGTGGAAGTTGAAATGTTTATGTAATGAGAGTACAAGACAAAAACTATTGCAAAAATCTCTTTAATAAGAATGAGGAAGTGATCAATATATTACTAAAACATAATTTAATAAATAAGATGGATCCTAAACTAATACAAATTATTTCTATTTAGCCTGTAAATTTATAGCATTATTAATTTTTATTATTTAATCTATTTTTTATTTTTATGGGTATATAGGTATATATATTTTGGAGATATGTGAGATATTTTGATAAAGGCATACAATGCATACTAATTGCATCAGGGTAAATAGAGTATTTTAATCTAATTTTACCAGACTCCCAATTTGATCTGTGAGGGAGTTAACTAAATAATGGGTTATGCCTCCTGCCATAACACCTAGAAAACTGACCAAACTATATAAAATAAAGTTTTTCAGAGGCTAAACAACAAATATCACAGGACTGTGGTAAAGTCCTGTTAGAGAAGGGAAGCAAATGATAGGACTCCACAATTGACCCAGATTGCTTCCTGAGCACACTTTTGGATCTAAAGAATATAAGGCAGAAATTAGAGGGCAGACATATAAAGAATATAAGGCAGAAATTAGGAGAGAGATAAGAGGTGAGAAAGATGGAGGTACCTGAAATTTGAAGGGCAAAGAAAGAGCCGCACAGAGCAAAAGCTCCAGAAATCAACTAAAGGGTCCTCTTGAATCTTTGGTTGAATATAGGATGATGCTACATGAAACTAGGCAAAGAACAACTGCTGGAGAGAGAACAACCACCTTAAGCCGTAACCACAATAACTACCAGAACTGGCGTAAGACAGAGAGGAATTTGATTTGTGATTAGCCAGAGTGGAGAGCCCTTGTTGAACACCCAAGGCATTCAGAAGAGATTTCAGAAAGACCAGGGCTGAGGAATAAGATTCATTCCACAAAATCTACTTCAAACTTGCCACAGTAAAGCTTGAAAAAGCGTCAGTAAGATCAGGCTGATATTCAAATATGTTAAGCACCTGACATAACAGAACTCAACACACTTCAAGGAAGCTAACAAAATCCAGATCTTCACAAACATAGCATTTCAAATATCTAGAATCTAATCAAAACTTCCTAGACATGCAAAGAAGCAGAACAGCATAACCCCTAATCACAAGAAAACTCAGTAAATAAAAATAGAACTAGAAATTGAAGGGGTGATTTAATTAAAGACTCTGAGAAACAGCATTATAAGTATGTTCATGTTCAAGGTTTAAATAAAGTAAAACATGACTCTAATGAAGGAATAGAGACTGTCTGTTAAATGGAAACCATACAAAGGAACCAGATGAAATTCTGTTGCTAAAAATATAATTAAATGAAAAATTTGCTGTACCAGCTTAATAGAAGATTAGATACTATAGGAGAAAAGATAAGTGAATTTTAAAACCAGGCAATCAAAATAATAAAGAAAAAAGAAGAAAGAAGTCTTTAGAAAACTGGTAGAGCCTCAGTGATCTCTGAGACGATATAAGTCTAACAAATACATAATCAGAGTCTCAGAAAACAGAAAAAGCATGGGACACAAAAATGTTTGAAGGACCAATAGCCTAGAATTTCAAAATAATATATGAAATATAAACACATAGATTTAAGAAGCTTACAAACCAAAAGCAGAATAAACACAAATGAAAATCACACCAAGACACACCATAATCAAATTACTGACAATGAATAATAAAGAAAACATCCTTAAAGCAGCCAACGGGAAAAAAGACACAAACACTTAATAGGAAAAAAATTATAAAATAACTCTTTAACTTTTCATCAGAAACAAAGCCAGAAAACAACAGTAACAATAAAATGATATCGTTAAGGTTCTTGGGGGATGGGTGGGATGGAGTGTCAACTTAGGATTCTAGATCCAGAGAAAAATGTCATAAAAAAGAAAGTAAAATGGACATTTTCAGACTAATAAAGCTGAGATCATTTATTACCAGTAACCTCCACTACAAATAACGTTAGAGGATGTTCTTCAGAGTGAAAGAGAATAATACCAAATGTAAACACAGACCTTCACATGGGAATGGAGAATATTAAAAATAGTAAGTATATGGGTAAGTATAACTTATTTTTCCCCGTTTTAAAAACTCTAGGCCGGGTGCAGTGGCTCACACCTGTAATCCCAGCACTTTGGGAGGCCAAGGCAGGCAGATCTCGAGATCAAGAGGTTGACACCATTCTGGCCAATGTGGTGAAACCCCATTTCTACTAAAAATACAAAAATTAGCCAGGCACGGTGGTGCGTGCCTGTAGTCCCAGCTATTCAGGAGGCCAAGGCAGGAGAATTGCTTGAACCCAGGAGGCGGAGGTTGCAGTGAACCGAGATTGTACTGCACTCCAGCTTGGCGACAGAGTGAGACTCTGTCAAAAACAAAAACAAAAAAAAACCCTAAAGGTTAATTGACTTTTTAAAGCACAACCAATAATGAAGTATCATGGGGTGCATAATATATGGAAGTAAAATACGACAAGAACAAAGCATAGAAGAGAATAAATGGAAGTATAATGCTAAAAAGTTTTTAAATTACACATGAAGGTATACAATATTTCTTGAAAATATACTGTAATAAGCTATAGATGATTAATGTACATTCTAGTGTATCCATTTAAAAATACATGAAGAATTGTAGCTAAGATCCAATGGAGGAAATAAAATGAAATATTAGAAAAATAAATTCAAAGTAAGACTTTAAAAAAGAAAAAATAAAACAAAGATTATACCAGATAAGAATAAAACTAATACTAAGATGGTAGACTTAAACTCAAACATATTAATAATAACATTGCATAGAAATGGACTAACTACACAAATTAAAGTGCAGAGATAATCAGGCTAGACTAAAAACAACAAGATCCAACTTACTTGAAATATAAAAACACAGGTAGGCGAAAAGTAAAGGGTTATATTATGTAAACAGTAATCATAGGACGGCTGGAATGACTTTATTAATACCAGAGAAAGTAAACTTTAGAATAAGGATTTTATTAAAAATAAAATAAAAAGGGATATTTTATATGATAACAGAGCCAGTCCATAAAAAATGAGGTAGCAGTTCTGATTGTGATTCCAAATAATTTTAGAGGTTCAAATGAAGCAAATACTAACAAAACTCAATGGAAAAATTGATAAATCTACAATTATAACTGAAGACTTCAAAGTCCTTCTGTCAGTAATTGATAAAATAAATAGACAGGAAATTAGTAAAAATGTAGAAGACTTGAGCATTCCTTTATTTTTTTATTACACTTTAAGTTTAGGATACATGTGCATAATGTGCGGGTTTGTTACATATGTATACATGTGCCATACTGCTGTGCTGTATGCATTAACTCATCATTTACATTAGGTATACCTCCTAATGCTATCCCTCTCCCCAATCCCCTCCCCTATGACAGGCCTCGGTATGTTACATTACCCTTCCTGTGTCCAAGTGATCTCATTGTTCAATTCCCACCTATGAGTGAGAACATGCGGTGTTTGGTTTTTTGTCCTTGCGATAGTTTGCTGAGAATGATGGTTTCCAGCTTCATCCATGTCCCTACAAAGGACA
>NW_026652288.1:69156887-69239441 GCF_009828535.3 Hylobates moloch
TCTCTGTTTTGGTACCAGTACCATGCTGTTTTGGTTACTGTAGCCTTGTAGTATAGTTTGAAGTCAGGTAGCGTGATGCCTACAGCTTTGTTCTTTTGGCTTAGGATTGACTTGGCAATGCGGGCTCTTTTTTGGTTCCATATGAACTTTAAAGTAGTTTTTTCCAATTCTGTGAAGAAAGCCATTGGTAGCTTGATGGGGATGGCATTGAATCTATAAATTACCTTGGGCAGTATGGCCATTTTCACGATATTGATTCTTCCTACCCATGAGTATGGAATGTTCTTCCATTTCTTTGTATCCTCTTTTATTTCATTGAGCAGTGGTTTGTAGTTCTCCTTGAAGAGGTCCTTCACATCCCTTGTAAGTTGGATTCCTAGGTATTTTATTCTCTTTGAAGCAATTGTGAATAGGAGTTCACTCATGATTTGGCTCTCTGTTTGTCTGTTATTGGTGTATAAGAATGCTTGTGATTTTTGCACGTTGATTTTGTATCCTGTGACATTGCTGAAGTTGCTTATCAGCTTAAGAAGATTTTGGGCTGAGACGATGGGGTTTTCTAGATATACAATCATGTCATCTGAAAACAGGGACAATCTAACTTCCTCTTTTCCTAATTGAATACCCTTTATTTCCTTCTCCTGCCTGATTGCCCTGGCCAGAACTTCCAATGCTATGTTGAATAGGAGTGGTGAGAGAGGGCATCCCGGTCGTGTGCCAGTTTTCAAAGGGAATGCTTCCAGTTTTTGCCCATTCAGTATGATATTGGCTGTGGGTTTGTCATAAATAGCTCTTACCATTTTGAGATACATCCCATTAATACCTAATTTATTGACAGTTTTTAGCATGAAGGCTGTTGAATTTTGTCAAAGGCCTTTTCTGCATCTATTGAGATAATCATGTGGTTTTGTCACTGGTTCTGTTTATATGCTGAATTATGTTTATTGATTTGCATATGTTGAACCAGACTTGCACCCCTGGGATGAAGCCCACTTGATCATGGTGCTTAAGCTTTTTGATGTGTTGCTGGATTCGGTTTGCCAGTATTTTATTGAGGATTTTTGCATCGGTGTTCATCAGGGATATTGGTCTAAAATTCTCTTTTTTTGTTGTGTCTCTGCCAGGCTTTGGTATCAGGATGATGCTGGCCTCATCAAACGAGTTAGGGAGGATTCCCTCTTTTTCTATTGATTGGAATAGTTTCAGAAGGAATGGTACCAGCTCCTCCTTGTACCTCTGGTAGAATTTGGATGTGAATCCATCTGGTCCTGGACTTTTATTGGTTGGTAAGCTATTAATTATTGCCTCAATTTCAGAGCCTGTTATTGGTCTATTCAGAGATTCAACTTCTTCCTGGTTTAGTCTTGGGAGGGTGTACGTGTCAAGAATTTATCCATTTCTTCTAGGTTTTCTAGTTTATTTGTGTAGAGGTGTTTATAGTATTCTCTGATGGTAGTTTGTATTTCTGTGGGATTGGTGGTGATATCCCCTTTATCATTTTTTATTTGTCTATTTGATTCTTCTCTCTTTTCTTCTTTATTAGTCTTTCTAGTGGTCTATCAATTTTGTTGACCTTTTCAGAAAACCAGCTCCTGGATTCATTGATTTTTTGAAGGGTTTTTTGTGGCTCTATCTCCTTCAGTTCTTCTCTGATCTTAGTTATTTCTTGCCTTCTGCTAGCTTTTGAATGTGTTTGCTCTTGCTTCTCTAGTTCTTTTAATTGTGATGTTAGGGTGTCAATTTTAGATCTTTCCTGCTTTCTCTTGTGTGCATTTAGTGCTATAAATTTCCCTCTACACACTGCTTTGAATGTGTCCCAGGAATTCTGGTATGTTGTGTCTTTGTTCTCATTGATTTCATAGAACATCTTTATTTCTGCTTTCATTTCATTATGTACCCAGTAGTCATTCAGGAGCAGGCTGTTCAGTTTCCATGTAGTTGAGTGGTTTTGAGTGAGTTTCTTAATCCTGAGTTCTAGTTTGATTGCACTGTGGTGTGAGAGACAGTTTGTTATAATTTCTGTTCTTTCACATTTGCTGAAGAGTGCTTTACTTCAAACTATGTGGTCAATTTTGGAATAGGTGTGGGGTGATGCTGAAAAGAATGTATATTCTGTTGATTTGGGGTGGAGAGTTCTGTAGATGTCTATTAGGTCCGCTTGGTGCATAGCTGCGTTCAATTCCTGGATACACTTTTTAACTTTCTGTATTGTTGATCTGTCTAATGTTGACAGTGGGGTGTTAAAGTCTCCCATTATTATTGTGTGGGAGTCTAAGTCTCTTTGTAGGTCACTAAGGAGTAGCTTTATGAATCTGGGTGCCCCTGTACTGGGTGCATATATATTTAGGATAGTTAGCTCTTCTTGTTGAATTGATTTCTTTACCATTATATAATGGCCTTCTTTGTCTCTTTTGATCTTTGTTGGTTCAAAGTCTGTTTTATCAGAGACTGGGATTGCAACCCCTGCCTTTTTTTGTTTTCCATTTGCTTGGTAGATCTTCTTCCATCCCTTTATTTTGAGCCTATGTGTGTCTCTGCACATGAAATGGGTTCCCTGGATACAGCACACTGATGAGTCTTGACTCTTTATCCAATTTGCCAGTCTGTGTCTTTTAATTGGAGCATTTAGCCCATTTACATTTAAGGTTAATATTGTTATGTGTGAATTTGATCCTGTCATTATGTTAACTGGTTATTTTGCTCATTAGTTGATGCAGTTGCATCCTAGCCTTGATGGTCTTTACCACTGGGCATGCTTTTGCAGTGGCTGGTACCGGTTGTTCCTTTCCATGTTTAGTGCTTCCTTCAGGAACTCTTGTAGGGCAGGTCTGGTGGTGACAAAATCTCTCAACATTTGCTTGTCTGTAAAGTATTTTATTTTATTTTATTTTTATTTATTTATTTATTTTTTTTTTTTGAGACAGAGTCTCACTCTGTCACCCAGGCTGGAGTGCAGTAGCATGATCTTGGCTCACTGCAAGCTCCGCCTCCCGGGTTCACGCCATTCTCCTGCCTCAGCCTCTCCGAGTAGCTGGGACTAGGGGCCCGCCCCTGTGGCCCCAGCAATTTTTTTATTTTTTTTTTTTTTAGTAGAGACAGGGTTTCACCATGTTAGCCAGGATTGTCTCGATCTTCTGACCTCATGATCCACCCACCTCGGCCTCCCGAAGTGCTGGGATTACAGGCATGAGCCACCACGCCCAGCCAAAGTATTTTATTTCTCCTTCACTTATGAAGCTTAGTTTGGCTGGATATGAAATTCTGGGTTGAAAAGTCTTTTCTATAAGAATGTTGAATATTGGCCCCCACTCTCTTCTGGCTTTTGAGTTTCTTCCGAGAGATCAGCTGTTAGTCTGATGAGCTTCCCTTTGTGGGTAACCCGACCTTTCTCTCTGACTGCCCTTAACATTTTTTCCTTCATTTCAACTTTGGTAAATCTGACAATTATATGTCTTGGAGTTGCTCTTCTCGAGGAGTATCTTTGTGGCGTTCTCTATATTTCCTGAATTTGAATGTTGGCCTGCCTTACTAGATTGGGGAAATTCTCCTGGATAATATCCTGCAGAGTGTTTTCCAACTTGGTTCCATTCTCCCCATCCCTTTCATGTACACCAATCAGACGTAGATTTGGTCTTTTCACATAGTTCCATATTCTTTGGAGGGTTTGTTCGTTCCTTTTTACCCTTTTTTCTCTAAACTTCTCTTCTTAATTCATTTCATTCATTTGATCTTCCATCACTGATACCCTTTCTTCCAGTTGATCAAATCGGCTACTGAAGTTTGTGCATTTGTCACATAGTTCTCTTTCCATGGTTTTCAGTTCCATCAGGTTTTTAAGGACTTCTCTGCATTATTCTAGTTAGCCATTCGTTTAATCTTTTTTCTAGGTTTTTAACTTCTTTACCATGGGTTCGAACTTCCTCTTTTAGCTCAGAGAAGTTTGATCATCTGAAGCCTTCTTTCAACTCGTCAAAGTCATTCTCCATCCTGCTTTGTTCCATTGCTGGTGAGGAGCTGTGTTCCTTTGGAGGGAGAGAGGTGCTCTGATTTTTAGAATTTTCAGCTTTTCTACTCTGTTTTTTTCCCACTTTGTGGTTTTATCTTCCTTTGGTCTTTGATGATGGTGATGTATAGATGGAGTTTCGGTGTGGATGTCCTTTCTGTTTGTTAGTTTCCTTCTAACAGTCAGGACCCTCAGCTACAGGTCTGTTGGAGTTTGCTGGAGGTCCACTCCAGCCCCTGTTTGCCTGGGTATCAGCAGCGGAGGTTGCAGAACAGCGAATATTGCTGAATAGCAAATGTTGCTGCCTGATCGTTCCTCTGGAAGCTTCGTCTCAGAGGGGTACCCAGCCGTATGAGGTGTCAGTCTGCCCCTACTGGGGGGTGCCTCCCAGTTAGGCTACTCAGGGGTCAGGGACCCACTTGAGGAGGCAGTCTGTCTGTTCTCAGATCTCAATCTGCATGCTGGGAGAACTACTACTCTCTTCAAAGCTGTCAGACAGGGACATTTAAGTCTGCAGAGGTTTCTGCTGCCTTTTGTTTCGCTATGCCCTGCCCGCAGAGGTGGAATCTACAGAGGCAGGCAGGCAGGTCTTCTTGAGCTGCACTGGGCTCCACCCAGTTCGAGCTTCCAGGCTGCTTTGTTTACCTGCTCAATCCTCAGCAATGGCGGGTGCCCCTCCCCCAGCCTTGCTGCCTCCTTGCACTTTGATCTCAGACTGCTGTGCTAGTAGTGAGCAAAGTTCCGTGGGCATAGGACCCTCCAAGCCAGGCATGGGATGTAACCTCCAGGTGTGCCATTTGCTAAGACCATCAGAAAAGTGCAATATTAGTGTGGGAGTGACCCGATTTTCCAGGTGTCATCTGTCACCGCTTTCCTTGGCTAGGAAAGGGAATTCCCTGACCCCTTGTGCTTCCCAGGTGAGGCAATGCCTCGCCCTGCTTTGGCTCATGCTCAGTGCGCTGCACCCACTGTCCTGCACCCACTGTCTGACAGTCCCCCGTGAGATGGACCCAGTACCTCAGTTGGAAATGCAGAAATCATCCATCTTCTGTGTTGCTCACACTTGGAGCTGTAGACTGGAGCTCTTCCTATTCGGCCATCTTGGAACCACCCCCCCCACCTTCTGTCTTCGACTTGACATTCTTATCAACTGACTTGACAAAACTGATATTTATGGATCACTATTCCCAACAACAATCTTTACTAGGATGCATAAAATACTCTCCAAAATAAGTCATATTTCTAGACCATTAATAAATCAATTGAAATGATTAAAACTATTCAAAATGTGATCTCTGATCACAATGGCATTAAATTATAAATCAATAACAATAAATCTGAAAAATTAAAATAGTGGGAAATCAAGGCAAAATCCTTTTACAACCCATGTGTCAAAGAAGAAGTCATAAGGATAATTAAAAAACATTTCAAATTAAACAATATCAAAAACACAGTATATCAGAATCTGCAGAATTAACTAAGCAGAATTAGGTGTAATGTTTTAAAGCTTGTATTAGAAAATAAGCAAGGTTTAAATTAATAATCTAAGCATACACTGTAAGAAGTTAAGTACAGCAAAGTAAACACACAGTAAGTTGAAGTAAGAAAATAATAGAAATAAAAGCAGAAAGCGATCAAATACAAAACAGAAATACAAAGAGAAAAATGAATGGAATCAAATATTGATTATTTAAAAAGATTAATGTAATTGAAAAATCTCTAGCTACTATGATTGAAAAGAAATAAAACAGAGATTACCAATATCAGAAATGAAAGAGGAGACATAATTGGAGATCTTACAGAATTTAAAATGTTAAATATAAAATACTGAAACAATAGTATGCAAATAAATTCAACAACTTAGACAAAATGGATATATTACTTAAAAGCACACAGGAATAAATTAAAAATCTGTTCTGGCCAGGGCAATCAGGCAGGAGAAGGAAATAAAGGGTATTCAGTTAGGAAAAGAGGAAGTCAAATTGTCCCTGTTTGCAGATGACATGATTGTATATCTAGAAAACCCCATCATCTCAGCCCAAAATCTCCTTAAGCTGATTAGCAACTTCAGCAAAGTCTCAGGATACAAAATCAATGTGCAAAATCACAAGCATTCTTATACACCAATAACAGACAAACAGAGATCCATATCATGAATGAACTCCCATTCACAATTGCTTCAAAGAGAATAAAATACCTAGGAATCCAACTTACAAGGGATGTGAAGGACCTCTTCAAGGAGAACTACAAACCACTGCTCAATGAAATAAAAGAGGATACAAAGAAATGGAAGAACATTCCATACTCATGGGTAGGAAGAATCAATATCGTGAAAATGGCCATACTGCCCAAGGTAATTTATAGATTCAATGCCATCCCCATCAAGCTACCAATGGCTTTCTTCACAGAATTGGAAAAAACTACTTTAAAGTTCATATGGAACCAAAAAAGAGCCCACATTGCCAAGTCGATCCTAAGCCAAAAGAACAAAGCTGGAGGCATCACGCTACCTGACTTCAAACTATACTACAAGGCTACAGTAACCAAAACAGCATGGTACTGGTACCAAAACAGAGATATAGATCAATGGAACAGAACAGAGCCCTCAGAAATAATGCCACATACCTACAACCATCTGATCTTTGTCAAACCTGACAAAAACAAGAAATGGGGAAAGGATTCCCTATTTAATAAATGGTGCTTGGAAAACTGGCTAGCCATATGTAGAAAGCTGAAACTGGATCCCTTCCTTACACCTTATACAAAAATTAATTCAAGATGGATTAAAGAGTTACATGTTAGACCTAAAACCATAAAAACCCTAGAAGAAAACCTAGGCAATACCATTCAGGACATAGGCATGGGCAAGGACTTCATGTCTAAAACACCAAAAGCAATGGCAACAAAAGCCAAAATTGACAAATGGGATCTAATTAAATTAAAGAGCTTCTGCACAGCAAAAGAAACTACCATCAGAATGAATAGGCAACAAATAGATTGGGAGAAAATTTTTGCAATCTACTCATCTGACAAAGGGCTAATATCCAGAATCTACAATGAAGTCCAACAAATTTACAAGAAAGAAACAAACAACCCCATCAAAAAGTGGGCGAAGGATATGAACAGACACTTCTCAAAAGAAGACGTTTATGCAGCCAAAAGACACATGAAAAAATGTTCATCATCACTGGCCATCAGAGAACTAGAAATCAAAACCACAAGGAGATACTGTCTCACACCAGATAGCATGGCGATCATTTAAAAGTCGGGAAACAACAGGTGTTGGAGAGGATGTGGAGAATTAGGAACACTTTTACACTGTTGGTGGGACTGTAAACTAGTTCCACCATTGTGGAAGTCAGTGTGGCGATTCCTCAGGGATCTAGAACTAGAAATACCATTTGACCCAGTCATCCCATTACTGGGTATATACCCAAAGGACTGTAAATCATGCTGCTATAAAGACACACGCACACGTATGTTTATTGTGGCACTATTCACAATAGCAAAGACTTGGAACCAACCCAAATGTCCAACAATGATAGACTGGATTAAGAAAATGTGGCACATATACACCATGGAATACTATGCAGCCATAAAAAATGATGAGTTCATGTCCTTTGTAGGGACATGGATGAAGCTGGAAACCATCATTCTCAGCAAACTATCACAGGGACAAAAAAGCAAACACCGCATGTTCTCACTCATAGGTGGGAATTGAACAATGAGAACACATAGACACAGGAAGGGGAACATCACACACCGAGGCCTATTCTGGGGTGGGGGGAGTGGGGAGGGATAGAATTTGGAGATATACCTAATGTTAAATGACAAGTTACTGGTTGCAGCACACCAACATGGCACATGTATACATATGTAACTAACCTGCACGTTGTGCACATGTATACCCTAAAACTTAAAGTATAATAAAAAAAATCTGAATAGCCCTATATGTATTTACAAAATTGATTTCATAATTTGATATCTTCTGATAAAGACAACTTCACCCAAATAGCTTCACTGGTGAATTCTATTAAAAGTTTAAGGAATAAATGATATCTATCTTATGAAAACTCTTTTGTAGAAGAGAAAAGAAGGGAACAATTTTCAACTCATTTTACAAGTCCAGCATAACCATGATACTAAAATCATAGATATTAGGGAGAAAAAATACAACTAACAGACCAAAATTTTTTTAACATAGATACAAAAATCCTTAACAAAATAATAAATTTACCTCTAGCAAATTATAACAAACACATAATGATAAAGGAATCTGGAGAATAAGATGTTGATTTAATATTCAAAAATCAATCCACATTAGTAGAATAAGGACAAAAAGCTTATATAATAACCTCTCAAAAAAAGTTCCGGAAATGCTTTTTTTTTTTTTTTTGAGATGGAGTTTCGCTCTTATTGCCCAGGCTGGAGT
The DNA here is from genome assembly GCF_009828535.3 of Hylobates moloch. Lineage (NCBI taxonomy): Eukaryota > Metazoa > Chordata > Mammalia > Primates > Hylobatidae > Hylobates > Hylobates moloch. The sequence goes on from NW_026652288.1 coordinate 69,165,323, forward strand.
GCAGTGGTGCAATCTCAGCTCATGGCAAACTCCACCTCCCGGGTTCAAATTATTCTCCTTCCTCAGCCTCCCAAGTAGCTGGGATTACAGGCATGCGCCACCATGCCCAGCTGATTTTTTTTTGTATTTTTAGTAGAGACGGGTTTCACCATGTTGGCCAGGCTGGTCTGGAACTCCTGACCTCAGGCAATCTACCCACCTCAGCCTCCCAAAGTGCTGGGATTACAGGGAGAAACATTTTACAAATTAAAATCCATTCATTATAATAACTGTCAGTAAACTAAGAGTAAATAACCGCTTCTTCAATAAAGGGTATCCATTAAAACTCTACAGCAAACATCATATTTAATGGTAAAATACCTAACACTCTCCTAAGACGAAAAACTATTACTGCTCCTATTACTGTCAGTCAGCATTGTAATGAAAGCTCTAGTTAATGCAGAATGGCAGGAAGTAAGTGGGAGAATAGGCATATATATCAGAAAGGAAAAAATAAAACTATTAATATCTTTATTTGCAGGTGACAAGATTGTGTTATACATAATTCTAAGAAATTTTTAAGAAATATACTAGAATGAGTTAGTGGATTTAGCAGTCATATGATAGAAGGTCAATATGAAAAATAAATTTTATGTACCACGTTTATACATATAATTCGCAACAAGAAACTGGAAAGTGTGATTTAAAATTACACCATTTACAACAGCACCAAAAAACATAAAAACTTTGAAATAAATTGAACTATATATGTGCAGGATCTCCACGCTGAAAACTAAAAAACAATTCTGAGAAAAATTTACAACCTAAACAAGTAGAGAACTGTACCATATTAATCAGTTTGAAGACTCAGTATTTTAAGAGGTCAATTCTCCCCAAATTGATCTTCAGATTCAATAAAATCTTAATGAAAATTTTAGGAGAATCTCTTGTAGAAACCAACAAACTGATTCTAACTGTCTATGGAAATGCAAAAGACCTAACGTAGAAATAAAAAAAAAAAAAATTAAGGAATATAACATCTAATTGACTGACAAAGCTACAGTAGTTATAATAGCATAATATTGCCATAAAGTTAGACAAATATATGAATGGAACAGAATGGAAAGTCCAAAATTGACACAATATTGTCAAATCCATTTTTTTTTTCAAAGGAGTCAACATGATTCAATGGATAAAGTCTTTTCATCCAGTACTACTGAAACAACAAGATATTCATATGAGACAAAAAATGTCTTGGACCCTATCTCAATCCGTACATAAAAAGTAAGTTAACGTGGATTATAGACTTAAACATAAAAGTTAAAGCTATAAAATTGTGAAAACGGAAGTAGGAAAATATAGTGATCTTGTGATAGGCAAAGATTTCTCACAAAGGATCCAGAAAGCAATAATCTCACACACAAAAATATACAAATTAAACTTCAAAATTTAAAATTTTGGTTCGCCAAGAGATATAACTAAAAAGAAAAGGAAAGTCACAGCTTGGGAGAAAATATTTGTCATGCACATATTGAACAAGCACCTGTATCCAGAATATATGAAGAACAATTATACCTCAATAATCCTATAAATAATGGGCTAAATAATTTAACAGCATGTACAAAATAAAATATACAAATGCATAATAAGCTCATGAAAACATGTCCAACATCATTATCAGCAAATGCAAATTAAAGCCACAAAGGGATATTTCAAAATATCTAATAAAAAGGATATCCAAAATATCCAATAAAAAAATTGAGAATATGAAATGTAGGCAAGGATGCAGAGCTACTGGTATTCTTACATGTTAGTGGTAAAAGTATAAACTATACAATGAAGCTGGACATGTTCCCAGCAGTTTCTCATAAAATTAAACATTCTGCTATGTTTTGGATATGGCTTGCCCCCACCAAAACTCAGGTTGAAATTTGATCTCCAATTTGGTGGTGTTGGGAGGTAGGACTAAGTGGAAGGTATTTGGGTCATGGGGGCAGATTTCTCATGAATGTCTTGGTGCTCTGTAAAGTTCTCTCTCTGGCAAGAGTGGATTAGATCCATCAGGAATGGATTCCTTCCTATGACAGTGAATTGTTAGAAAGCAAGGACGCCCCTCAGGTTTTGCCCCACTGCATGTGTCTGCTTCCCCTTTGACCTTCTGTCATGTTGTGGCACAGCATAAACCCCCTTGCCAGAAGCCAAGCAGATGCCGGTACCATGCCCCTTGAACTTCCTAGCCATAGAACCATGATCTAAATAAGGCTCTTTTCTTTATAAATTACCCTGTCTCAGGTATTCTTCTATAGCAACACAAAATAGACTAAGACACATCCCTACTCAATAACATAGCTGCCTCTTCAACATATTCACCCTAAGGAAATAAAAACATATGCACATAAAAACCCTTATATTAGAATGTTCATAGCAGCTTTATCGACAACAACCAAAAGCTGGAAATAACCAAAACGTCCATCAATAAAAGGATGGAAAAGCAAATTGCTGTATATTGATAAAATAGAATGTTATTTAGTAATAAAAATGTATAAACTACTGACATATATAAAATGTAGATAAACCTCAAAAACATGAAAGTGATCAAAAGAAGCCAGACACAAAAAGATACATACTAAATGATTCTTTTTATAAAAAGTTCTAGAGGAGACAAAACTTGTCTCTAATGACAAAATTCAAAATAGTATTGCATGGTGAATGGGGCCTGGACTGGTTGGAAAGAGGTATAAAGAGACCTTTAGGGGTGATGAACATGCTCTATATCATAATGGGGTAGGTGTATGCACTTGACCTCATTCACCATACACTTCAGATTTATGCATCCCAGCCGGGCATCGTGGCTCACACCTGTAATCCCAGCACTTTGGGAGGCCAAGGCGAGCGGATCACAAGGTCAGGAGGTCGAGATCATCCTGGCTAACATGGTAAAAACCCGTCTCCACAAAAAATACAAAAAATTAGCCTGGCGTGGTGGCATGTGCCTGTAGTCCCAGCTACTCGGGGGACTGGGGCAGGAGAATCGCTTGAACCCGGGAGGCAAGAGGTTGCAGTGAGTTGAGATTGTGCCACTGCACTACAGTCTGGGCAACAGAGCGAGACACCATCTCAAAAGAAAAAAAAAAGATCTATACATCCCTATGTATGTAAATTACACTTCAATAATCTAATCCCATTGAAATGTTTGAGCACCTCTATGTACAAAGATCACATGGAAAATAGACAGACAAATAATATCAATGACATACTTATTTTTAACTTCAAATATGGTCATATGAGGATTAAACATTTAAACAACTCACAATTATGCAGTTCAAATGAATGCTGTACAGATTAAAGACAGTACTTTCAGAAATTATTCTAAGAAATTTATTCATTTAACTTGGAAGATATGAGTCATCTTTCATTTCAAAAAATATTTATTGAGCACCTATAATAGTCAATGTACTAGGATGATAGATAATGTGCATTGAGCATCTAAAACATGCAGACGTTGTGCCAATTTCACTATAACATCATCTTACTGCAGCACAGTAGTTAAAAGCCAAGCAGATCTGGGTTTCAGTTCAGACTTTGTAACCTGCTATTTATATATAAACTCAGGGAAATGACTAAACTTTCATAAATTCAAAATTCTCACTTGTCAAGTGAGAATCATAGTAACTGTACCTATTTTGTTGTATGTTTGTAAAGATTAAATAAAATAGGCAAAATAAAGACATGGTCCAAATCCTAAAGAATCAAGTAGGATGCTGACAACAAATAACTTCATTATAGTGTGTTTAGAAGTATGCCACTGGTGCTATCAGAGAAGAGGAAGAGGAGGTTAGATAAATTCCTTAGAAAGATGCCTCAATAGAATATTGAAGAATAACAGAATAATTGAAAAATACATGAACTACAGGCAAAGGAAACGTCATAAACATAATCTCAAAGGCAAAAAATTAAAGTCCTAATTGCTGGAATGCAAAACACAAGACAGATAAGGCAGGATAGATTCAGAGGGCCCAAGTTTTATAGAAGGTTTTATATTACATGTTAAAAAGTTTCACCTATATTCTGTAGGCTCTTAGGAGCCATTGAAGGGTTTTAAGTGACAGCAATTTGGCATTTTAAAAACACAGGTGGCTCTATGGAAGTTGTATTTGAAAATGGCAAGGTTGGTGTCTGAGAGGGAACTTAGGAGGCTGTTACAAAATTTCAGGCAAGACATAATAAGGCATAAACTAGGGCAATTATAGAGGCATGAAGATGGTGAAGTTCTGAGAAATTCAGAGGAAGTAAAATGGGCAAAGCAAACTAAGTCATTGGCTGTGAGAGGTGAGGGAGATAACATGCAGATTTGTTTCCTGAGTTACAATAGTCTCATAAGGATTGTAAGAGAAAGAACAGGTTTGATTTTGAGCATGTTACATTTGAGATACCTCTATGAATCCCAAGGGATTATGCATAGCCCTGGTGAATCTGCATGTAAAGCTCAGAAGAAAGCTTAAGAGTCATATGAATTGGGGAGCTGTGGAGTATAAAGAAATAGATCTATTAAAATGACTGAGATCATCTAAAAAGAAAACAGAGTACACACTGGTATGAGCCAAAGACATAACCCTGGGGTCACTAATTAAAGCAACTGGTAAATGAAGAACTTAGAAGGAAGGCAGAAAGAAATAGAAAAACAACAACAACAAAAAAGTACGAAGCAAACAAAGAGAGAGTAACATCCCAGAAAAAAAGAGACCAGAAAATTGGTCTTTGAGCAGTGAAATGTGAGACGGGTATATTAGGTAGAGCAAAAGCCTGAAAGTTTCATGCTGTGTTCAGGAAAATATCCACACATTAAAAATGTAGTTTAAAGTGAATTAAGAGATTGGGACCAGCTAATGGGCTCTTGAAAGTGCTAGTAAGTTCAAGTTTTACTCTCAAGCATTGGGAAAGTATTACAAGTCATTTGGGAGAAAAGTTACATATTCAATTGTTTATTTCGGAAGTCAAACTCTAATCTTTGTGTAAAAGAAAGAATGGAGACAGAAGAGATGCTAGAAGAGCGTTTGGGTGGCAGTTGCAAAATATGGGAGTTGAAGGTGAGCGCCTGAATTAAGAGGATGGGAAGTCAGACTAGCAAGTTTTTTCCCCTGGGAGGGTAGGAAGAGTCATATGAATTGAGGAGCCGTTGGTGGGTGTTACCAGTGGATACCTTAAAGGGACCTGGCTTAGGGAAGTGAGAACTGAGACCATCTATGTCCACATGACTTACAGTCTGTAGACCACCTATGTCAATGTGACTTAGTTCTTTGTTTTAGAAAAAACTTTTCCAAGGCAAAATAAGACTGTACAGCAAAAAATAATTCTCGATTGTTTCAGATAAATGTATCAAAAAGTTTGTTCACCTGAGCAAGCAGCCCACTTACCAAACAAAGTTTACTTATCAAGACTTTCTGTAGCAGATTTGTACAGTCTCAGTTAGCTCCAATCTTGAAGACCTTTAATTACTTGATCCTAGTTGCGAGTATTCTGTAGATATTCTGCTTCTGACTTCCAATTCTGAGACACTAATAAGACTCTTAAACTGGTCTTCCTTACTGCGACAAGTTCTAGTTAAATTTTGCTGAACAGATTCCTTGGTGATAACTGAGAAAGTTTATTAGAGAGAATATAATGAACGCATTGTGGGACATATTTGACTTGAAAGATCTGCAAGACATTGGCAGGCAGTTAAAATTTTTGATCTAGGGCTAAAAAGAGATGGATGTAAAAATTTACATTTGATAAAGCTTTCAAAAAATCACTATTGTTGGGGCTCAGAGAATGAATATGGTGCTTTGGTACGCTGAGAGCTTTTGAATTAAAGGAAACTTGAAGGGCTTAGAGCTGCCTCAGAACCAAAACCTTTCTAACCTCTTGTTTTTCACCACCCCTCCCAAGCCCCACTCAATCCCTGCCCCACTCCACTCCCCTCACGACCCCACATCCACTTCCACCATCACCCATCCAAGTGCAGAGAGGAGCTCTCTCTGAAAGTTCCCTAATCTGGCAAGGAAACTTCTTCCAAAATAAAATTCAATTGTCTTAAAACTCTCTCCTTAGGGATCTCATCAAATAACCGGGAAAAGACTAGCCACCAGAGAAATGACTAAAAGTCACTGCCACACCCAGGCAGACTTTTTATCTAGTGTGAGGGCAGCAACAAAAGATTCCCTGGAAGACTTTATCTGGCATAAGGCAGCCTTTGTTCACAGTGAAGTTCCCCTCCTCACTTTTTTGCAATTCATCACCTCACCCAGAGCTCAGAGGAACCTTATTCCAGGTCACTGTCTGTTCTGTCCCATTTAGTTTCCAAAGGGAATCATTTACAAAGTATTGTCTGCTCTTTTGGGCCATTCAATTCTCAAAAAATCATTTACTACCCTTCAAAATTACCTACATTTCCCCATTTCCCCTTTCCCTATGAAGAAGACTATTTAAAATTGCGACCCTCATTGGTTTGATAATCACTCTTCTGTAATTTTTCCCCCATGCACCTTAAGAAATGTGTATGCGTTTTCTCCCATTATAGTCAGTTCATTTCAGTGAAAATTCAAAGGGCAGAGGGAAGTTTTCCTTTAGCTCCTACATGATCATATCACTCAGATGGGCAAAATATGGATTCAGGTCAAAATGTTATAAACTAATAATAATTATATTTTTCTTTAATCTTCTCATCAAACATCACAACCACCGTTTCCCACTGTACATCCTCCACTTTATGAAGGTTTGTCGTGCCAAGCTCATCCTTGACTCCATGATTTAGTTGATGTTGCTCTTCCTACCTTTAATATTTTTTTCCTCTTTTCCACAGTTTAAATTCCTCAGGGCTAATAGCCCCCTTCTAGCTCTTGAAGCTTTTTCAGAGGCTTCATTAATTCTCAGTGTTTGCCCCTTCTCTTTTCTCTGTTGCTTAACTTCTCTCCAATCCATCACGCATTTGTTTTGTATCCCTGACAATATTAAAATTGCCTTAAAGAGAGTGATCAATACTTACCTTTGTTATTGTTCCCAGTCGCTAGTTTATTTCGGAACTTGTAAGCCTTCAATGTATATATTTAAATGTATTAACTTGAACTCAGGAAGGTTAAGAGGAAATTCACATATCTTTCTTTGCAAAAAAAAGATATGTTTAGCAATTACCTGGTTAATAACTATTAGCTTAATTTGAGAGATTAGGAGAGAATGAAAAGGATATCTGAAAACATATTTAAGCTAAAGATCTAAAAGATGCAAAATTTTTAATTAGTTTCTGAAATTGTTATATAGTAGGTAGCTAGTCAGACATAACAGGGCAGGAGAGTGCCCTCCCACCCTCCAACCAGGAATATCAGGTGACCATCATGTGATGGTCAGGTGGTTAACTGTCTCTCTAAAATAATAATTGATTGCAGCCAGTACCAGGGAAATGCAGTCTTGCTACAGATAGGAAAAAGCTGAAACTGATAATCAGTAGCTTCCAATAAGATCTCAGGAGTTGGGAGAGTAGGCTTAAGCATGCGCACTAAGAGATAAAAATGGCAAGAGTTTAACTGGTATATGACCTCCTAGGGACATTTGGCTGGTAAGGGAAGACGGCCTTAAGTAAGCATGTATACAATTCAAGTAAGCACACTGTACATGCTCCCCTCCCAAGTGCTGTCAGCCACTACACATGTGAATGGCCAACCACAAGGAAAGAATAAGGAGTAAAGGGACACAAGACCCCAGAAGTTTGCCAACATATAAAACCCCGAATCAAAAGGTCAAAAGGTGCACTTGTCCTTCAAGTTGCCTGCTTGGCCCTCTTCCAAGTATACTTTCCTTCTTTTCATTCCTGCTCTAAAGCATTTTAATGAACATTCAATTCTGCTCTAAAGCTTGCCTCAGTCCCTTCTTCTGTCTTATGGCACTCTGTTGACTTCTTTCTTCTGAGGAGGCAAGAATTTAGGTTGCTGTAGACCCATATGGACTTGTCACTGATAACAAAATGTGGATTGTAAGTATTTTGCATCAAACATATATCTATGTATATAGAAGCATATATATAGTTATGTGTAAGGCTGGGAGGATATGCACCCAAATGTTAACAGTGGTTATCTTATGTGTAATGAAGGTAGGAGAAAGGATTGCGGGTAACTTCTTCTTCCTTATTTTCATCTTATTTATTTATTTAATTTATTCTAGAGCACACTGATATTTGTTGGGTGATAAAACATAGTTGAATAAAATTAAAAGTATTAGTGTTCATTGTAGAAGTCTTTATGAGGTGTGTTAGAAAGATGTGAGCAAAATTATTCATCCTCAAAATAAAATAGTGAAAGAGAATGAAAGTGACAATCTAAGGACTAAAGGAAAACTTCCCTTCTGTCCTCTGAAGGTTTGCTGAAATGAACTGACAATAAACAAATTAGCAGAAGAAAAGGAATAAATATTCATTAATGTACGTAGGAAAAAATGACAGAAGAGTGATTACCCAACAAACAAATGAGGCTCAGAATATTTTATACCCTTCTCTTTTAGTCAGGGTTCTCTAGAGGGACAGAACTAACAGATGTATATATGAAGATGGGTTTATTAAGGAGTATTGACTCAAATGATCACAAGGTGAAGTCCCACAATAGGCCTTCTGCCAGCTGAGGAGAAAGGAAGCCAGTCTGAGTCCCAAAACCTCAAAAGTAGGGAAGCTAACAGTGCAGTCTTCAGCCTATGGCCAAAGGCCCAAGAGCCCTTGGCAAATCACTGGTGTAAGTACAAGAGTCTAAAAGCCAAAGAACTTGGAGTCTGATGTTTGAGGGCAGGAAGCATCCAGCACAGGTGAAAGATGAAGGCAGGAAGACTCAAGTTAAGGCAAGTCAAGTCCTTCTACGTTCTTCTACCTGCTTTATTCTAGCCATGCTGGCAGCTGATTAGATGGTGCCTATCCAGATTGAGGGTGGGTCTGCCTCTCCCAGTCCACTAATGCAAATGTTAATCTCCTTGGCAACACCCTCACAGACACACCTAGGAACAATACTTTGCATCCTTTGATCCAATCAAGTTGACACTCAGAAGAGAGGGAAATCAGAAAACTTAGAGAATTGTGAGGGGTATAAATAATTTTTAGGGGGGCAGTTCCAAGACAGCCAAATAGGAGCAGCTCCAGTCTATAGCTCCCAGTGTGAGCAATACAGAAGATGGGTGATTTCTGCATTTCCAACTGAGTACCAGGTTCATCTCACTGGGGCTCATTGGACAGTAGGGGCAGGAGAGTGGGTGCAGCCCACCGAGTGTGAGCTGAAGCAGGGCGAGGCATTGCCTCACCCAGGAAACACAAGGAGTCAGGGAATTCCATTTCCTAGCAAAGGGAAGTGGTGACAGATGGCACCTGGAAAATTAGGTCACTCTCACCCTAATACTGCGCTTTTCCAACGGTCTTAGCAAACAGCACACCAGGAGAATATATCCTGCATCTGGCTCAGATGGTCCCACACCCACAGAGCCTCACTCATTGTTAGCACAGCAGTCTGAGATCGAACTGCAAGGTGGCAGTGAGGCTGGGTGAGGGGTGCCCACCATTCTGAGGCTTGAGTAGGTAAACAAAGTGGCAGGGAAGCTCGAACTGGGTGGAGTCCACCACTGCTCAAGGAGGCCTGCCTGCCTCTATAGACTCCACCTCTGGGGGCAGGGCATAGCCAAACAAAAGGCAGCAGAAACCTCTGCAGACTTAAATGTCCCTGTCTGACAGCTTTGAAGAGAGTAGTGGTTCTCCCAGCACAGAGTTTGAGATCTAAGAACGGACGACTGCCTCCTCAAGTAGGTCCCACTCCTGAGTAGTCTAACTGGGAGGCACCCCCCAGTAGGAGCAGACTGACACCTCACATGGCTGGGTACCCCTCTGAGACGAAGCTTCCAGAGGAATGATCGGGCAGCAACATTTGCTGTTCAGCAATATTCGCTGTTCTGCAGCCTCTGCTGCTGATACTCAGGCAAACAGGGTCTGGAGTGGACCTCCAGCAAACTCCAACAGACCTGTAGCTGACGGTCCTGACTGTTAGAAGGAAAACTAACAAACAGAAAGGTCATCCACACCAAAACCCCATCTGTACGTCACCATCATCAAAGACCAAAGGTAGATAAAACCACAAAGATGGGGAAAAAACAGAGCAGAAAAACTGAAAATTCTAAAAATCAGAGCACCTCTCCCCCTCCTAAGGAATGCAGCTCCTCACCAGCAATGGAACAAAGCTGGATGGAGAATGACTTTGATGAGTTGAGAGAAGAAGGCTTCAGACAAACAAACTTCTCTGAGCTAAAGGAGGAAGTTCGAACCCAATGCAAAGAAGCTAAAAACCTTGAAAAAAGATTAGATGAATGGCTAGCTAGAATAACCAGTGTAGAGAAGTCCTTAAAGGACCTGATGGAGCTGAAAACCATGGCACAAGAACTACGTGACGAATGCACAAGCTTCAGTAGCCGATTCAATCAACTGGAAGAGTGTGTCAGTGATGAAGATCAAATGAATGAAATGAAGCGAGAAGAGAAGTTTAGAGAAAAAAGAGTAAAAAGAAATGAACAAAGCCTCCAAGAAATATGGGACTATGTGAAAAGACCAAATCTACATCTGATTGGTGTACCTGAAAGTGATGGGGAGAATGAAACCAAGTTTGAAAACACTCTGCAGGATATTATCCAGGAGAACTTCCCCAATCTAGCAAGGCAGCCAACATTCAAATTCAGGAAATACAGAGAATGCCACAAAGATACTCCTCGAGAAGAGCAACTCCAAGACACATAATTGTCAGATTCACCAAAGTTGAAATGAAGGAAAAAATGTTAAGGGCAGCCAGAGAGAAAGGTTGGGTTACCCACAAATGGAAACCCATCAGACTAACAACGGATCTCTCGGCAGAAACTCTACAAGCCAGAAGAGAGTGGGGGCTAATATTCAACATTCTTAAAGGAAAGAATTTTCAACCCAGAGTTTCATATCCAGCCAAACGAACTTCATAAGTGAAGGAGAAACAAAATTCTTTACAGACAAGCAAATGCTGAGAGCTTTTGTCACCACCAGGCCTGCCTTACAAGAGCTCCTGAAGGAAGCACTAAACATGGAAAGGAACAACTGGTACCAGCCACTGCAAAAACATGCCAAATTGTAAAGACCATCAATGCTAGGAAGAAACTGCATCAACTAACAAGCAAAGTAACCAGCTAACATCATAATGACAGGATCAAATTCACACATAATATTAACCTTAAATGTAAATGGGCTAAATGCTCTAATTAAAACACACAGACTGGCAAATTGGATAATGAGTCAAGACCCATCTGTGTGCTGTATTCAGGAGACTCACCTCACATGCAGAGACAGACACAGAAGAATTATGTCAAGATAGGTAACGGATGAGAAAGAAATTTGGGCTTGACTGAAGTAATGGGGACTGTCCGTGAAGCCTTGTGGCAGTACAGCCCAGGTAATTTGCTGAGCCTGATGGATGTCAGGGTCAGTCCAAGTGAAAGCAAAGAGAGGCTGGATGAAGGGTGCAAGGAATAGTAAAGAAAGCATGTTTGAGATCCAGAATAGAATAATGGGTTATGGAGGGGTTGTGAAGGGAGGTATTGAGGATAGGAGAGTATATGGCTTTGGCACCAGGGGGTGGATAGGCAAGACAATTTGGTTGATAAGGCTCAGATCCTGAACTAACCTGTAAGGCTTGTCTGGTTTTGGGACAGGTAAAATGGGGGAATTGCAAAGAGAGTTTACAGGCTTTAAAAGGCCATGCTGTAACAGGCAAGTGATAACAGGTTGTAATCATTTTAAAGCATGCTGTGGGAAGGGATAGTGGCATTGAGTGGGGTAAGGGTGATTAGGTTTTAATGGGATGGTAAGGGGTGCATAATTTGTCACCAAGGAGGGAGTAGAGATATCCTATACTTGTGGATTAAGGTGGGGAGATACAAGGAGAGGATGTGAAGGAGGCTTTGAACTGGGGCAAAAGGTGGCAATGAGGTGTGGCTGTATCCCAGGAATACTCAGGGAAGCAGATAATTTAGTTAAAATGTCTCGACCTAATAAGGGACCTGGGCAGGTGGGGATAACTAAAAAAGAGTTCATAAAAGAATGTTGTCCAAGTTGGCACCAGAGTGGGGGAGTTTTTAAGGGGTTTAGAAGCCTAGCCGTCAATACCCACAACAGTTATGGGGGCAAGAGAAACAGGCCCTTGAAAAGAATGTAATGTGGAGTGGGTAGCCCCCATATTGATTAAACAGGGGATAGACTTACCCTCCACTGTAAGAGTTACCCAAAGCATCTGTGATGGTCCAGGAGGCTTCTGAAGTGATCGGACAGTGTCAGGCTTCAGCTACCAAGCCGAGGAAATCTGGGAAGGAGTTGGCCAAGGAACACTGGGTTTGGGCTCCAGGGGCCTTAGGATCAGTGGCAATGTGAGTTGGACAGTCTGACTTCCAGTGGGGGCCCACACAGAGAGGGCATGGCTTAGGAGGAATCCCAGGCTGTGGGCATTCTGAGGCCCAGTGGCCAGGCTTTTGGCATTTGAAGCAAGGTCCATAAGGATGTTTAGAAGGAGCCCCTGGGAGCTGTGGCTTGGATGTTCTGAAGTTTTTGTATGTTGGAGACGTGGTTGTGGGTTGTCTTACAGTGGAGGCAAGTAGCTGTAACTCAGAAATGTGTTGCTGTCTGGCTACCTCCTCTCTATTATTGTACACCTTGAAGGTGAGGTCGATTAATTCCTGTTGTGGGGTTTGAGGGCCAGATTCCAATTTTTGAAGCTTTTTTCTAATGTCAGGAGCTGACTGGGTGATAAAATGCATATTAAGAATAAGGCGGCCTTCTGGTCCCTCTGGGTCTAGGGCAGTAAAGCGTCTAAGGGTTGCTGCTAAGCGGGCCATGAACTGGGCTGGGTTTTCGTCTTTACCTTGGGTAGTTTCTTTAAGTTTGTCATAATTAACAGCCTTGTAAGCTGCCTTTTTAAGCCCTTCAACTAGGCAGGAAACCACGTAATCTCGCCTCGCTATACCTGGGGAATCTGCCTGATAGTTCCGCTGGGGATCTTCTTGGAGGACTGCTCTAATGCCTTCCTGTAAGTTTGTCTCATGGAGCTGGTGGTTGTCAGCATGAGATTGGGCTAGAGAAAAAAACTTTCCCATTCATCTGGGGAGAGGGTAGAAGTTAGGATGACATTTAAGTCACTCCAGGTTAAACTGTAGGACAGAGTTAGATATTGGAATTTCTGTATATATTTAGTGGGGTCTGATGAGAAAGAGCCTAAACGCTGGCTGATCTGGGAAAGGTCTGATAGAGGAAAAAGGCACATGTACCCTGACTATGCCTTCAGCTCCAGCAACCTCTCTAAGAGGAAATTGTTGGGCAGGTACAGGAAAGCTAGTCACAGAACGAAAATGTAAACCAGACCAGGTGTGAGGAGGGGAGGTGATAGAAAGATTATAGGGTGGGGGAGCAGAGGCTGAGGAAGAATTGGGACCTGGCTTGGCCTGGTGAGGAGCAGCCTGGAGAGAAGGGGAGAGGTCAGATGAGTCCATAGAAAATAAGGATTCAAAGGACTCAGAGCTTGGGGTGGAGACTGAAGGAACAGATAGGAGAGAAAGAAGAAAGATTTGGGATGAGTCACATTGGGAGCAGAGACTATGGAGGGACCAATGTGTAAAAGAATGCCTGGATGTCAGGCACCTCAGACCATTTGCCCATTTTTCGACAAAACTTATCTAGGTCTTGTAAAATGGAGAAATCAAAAGTGCGGTTTTCTGGCTACTTAGAACCATTGTTGAGTTTGTATTGGGGCCAAGCCGTGTTGCTGAAGAAAATAAGATGCTTAGATTTTAGGTCAGGCAAGAGTTGAAGAGGTTTTAAGTTTTTGAGAACACAGGCTAAGAGAGAAGAAGGAGGAATGGAGGGTTGAAGGTTGCCCATAGTGAAGGAGGCAAGTTTAAAGAGAAGGGTAGAGACACGGAGAGAAGGGGTGGGGGGTGCTTGCTCCCCAGGAAAGTGGAAATGGGATGTGAGGTGCTTGCTCCCAAGGAAAGTGGAAATGGGGTGGGAGGTGCTTGCCCCCCAGTAAAGCAGAAAAGGGGTGGGAGGTGCTTGTCCCCAGGAAAGTGGAAATGGGATGGGAGGTGCTTGCCCCCCAGGAAAGTGGAAATGGGGTGGGAGGTTCTTGCCCCCCAGGAAAGTGGAAAAGGGGTGGGAGGTGCTTGCCCCCAGGAAAGTGGAAAAGGGGTAGAGACACGGAGAGAAGGGGTAGGGTGAGCAGCCCTGGGCTGCAATGTGAGTGAGCAGCCAAAGCTGGTGTCCCCACAATTGACTTGCCACCAAAGGAATGTGGGTGAATGACCAAGGCAGGCATCCCTGTGGAGATCACACACCAGTGGAATGTGGGTGAATAATCAGGCAGGCATCCCCACAATGATTAAACACCAAGGGAAGGCTGCCTTCCCGAGTCTGTGACAGGTGCCCGAGTTTTGGGTCCACAGAGAAAATGTGTCTCCTTTGTCTCTACCAGAAAATGAAAGGAACTGAAATTAAGAGAAGGGAGAGATTGAAGGATGGTGCCAAGATTAAAAGAAGAAAGTGTTGAGGGATAGCGAGAGAGGTTGGAGAAGAGAGTAAAAAGAGGCCGCTTACTTGATTTAAAATCGGTGAGATGTTCCTTGGGCTGGTTGGTCTGAGGACGCAAGGTCGTATGTGGATCTCTTCATGGAGTGAAGGTGAGGACAGGGGACTGGTCTCCTGAACAAGTCCCACTGACCCGGGTCTTCGGCACCAAATGTCTCACACGTCCATGTGAAGAGACCACCAAACAGGCTTTGTGTGAGCAACATGGCTGTTTATTTCACCTGGGTGCAGATGGGCTTAGTCCAAAAAGAGAGTCAGCAAGGGGTGGTGGATTATCATTAGTTCTTATAGGTTTTGGGATAGGCGGTGGAGTTAGGAGCAATGTTTTGCAGGCAGGGGGTGGATCTCACAAAGTAGATTCTAAAGGGTGGGGGAGATTATAAAGAACCTTCTTAAGGGTGGGGGAGATTACAAAGTACATTGATCAGTTAGGGTGGGGCAGAAACAAATCACAATGGTGGAATGTCATCAGTTAAGGCTATTTTCACTTCTTTTGTGGATCTTCAGTTGCTTCAGGCCATCTGGATGTATACATGCAGGTCACAGGGGATATGATGGCTTAGCTTGGGCTCAGAGGCCTGACAGGGGTATCATTCTCTGAGCTCCAACACAACTTTCTTTCTGTGCCATCTTTCTTTGTCCCATCAACTAGATTTTTCCGTAGGTGAAATGATAATGGGTTAGGCAAAATAATCAAGACAGCTAAGAGCAGACAAAATATGAGTTTGGCAGAGATGACTATGAAGTATCACCAAAGAATCTAAAGATTTTGAATCCTAAAAAGCTTTTTTTTAATAAGCTATTCCCAGCCTATAAATTGATGTCTTCCTGCCAGTAACTAGAGTCATAGAAAACTCTTCTCACTTCTTATCCTGAAACTCTGATCATATAAAAGCAGAGATTATGTAGAGCTTAGACAGCACCTATCACAGGAAATGAGCAATTGCTTCAGGTATTTTACGGAGAACACTGAAGGAAATGATTAAGTTCTCCACACACAAAGCAAAGAACAAAGAGAGTTAGCACCATGGAAACATTTTGCAAAAATTCTACACAGTTTGAACTGAGAGCAATTGCACACAGAAACACTGAAAATATTTCTCAATTGGTGTTAAATCTATATAAATGCCAAGTCACTGTTCCAATGAAGAAATCATAGCACAGGGACATTGTGCAACAAACTAAAAGGTTCAAAATGGAAGCCAGGAAAGTGAGCTGGTAACATTTTTTAGCAATCCTTAAAGATACAGGAAGTTAAAAATAGAACCTCCTGTATAGACATCCTAATTTGAGCTACTTATTACCTATGTTTAATTTAACTGATGAATTACCTGATGTAATTAATTTCCATAGTATGAGTTTAGGTCCATTATTCCTTTTGTTCTCTTGTAAAACAACAACTTCTTATACAGGTGCACACATATTTTTGGACTTCATAGACCCTAACTAGCAATCACAATAAAAATCCTATTGCATTACCCTCTACAGTGCTACATGACATAGACATGCACTTACTGTTTTGATCAATACTGTGTAGTTAGTTCTTTTCTCTGTCTCTAAACCAGAATTTTTATTGGTGAAGTTATAAACCTAGGTGAAAATTATAATAATGAACTGAACCTATTGACTCTCCTTACATGCTTTATTGCACTGATGCAAACCAGGAAATCATTTTTATTGAGGGTCTTAGAGATCAAATAAAACCAAGACTTGAGTTAAACTTAATAACTTCAGATTTACAATTTAATATATTTACTTATTATTTTTACATCCTGCATTATCTAGTACCCAAAGTAGGTCAGTAAGACAAAATTGGTTTTGGACCTGAGGCTAATGTGCGTAGGCTTCTCATTCCAGGCTTATCTTATCTTCTCTTCTATTTGGCTCATCCATCCAAATCTGCATGTGTCAGAAGCCAACCTAAATAGCAATTACCAAATATAAACACACTAAGTATTGGACACACAATTGAAATTTGGACTTTTGCCCCTGAATATAAATATTCCTCAAGAATTTCTTTTCCCACCCAATCATTTTTTTATACTGAGCTCTTTTTCAAGGTAAAAACTTATTCTCTGACAAATAGAAAATATCTTGGACCAGCCTAATTCCAACCTAGTGTTTATAATCCTTTAGTCACTTTAAGAAGCAAATCAATGCAGACATTTGCTTTAAAAAAAAAAATCTGGTGACAGAATATATTAGGCTAGCATCCTGTAGCTGAAAAAGTTTTGCCATTTGCACACCCCAATGATGTGGGAGAGCAAAATAATTATTCCAAAGCAGCCACATCAGATGGCACAGTGGTTTATCTATTTTTGACTAATTTGACCATTAACATCACAGAGAGTAAAATGTAATGTGTACATATAGAAGTTGTCATATTGGATACTCTTTCTCTATTCCTTATAATCTATTTCTTTGTCTTTACAAATTTTTCTGAATTTCTTATTCTGATAACACAATTCTATGTACTTGTACTAAAACTGTAAATAAAATAAAAAAGCAATTAGCAGAAAATTAGAAATATTTATACTGCTTTGTAAATGTTTACTCTCTGTTTCATGTCAGTCTAGTATGTCTCATGGCAAAATAATCCATAATTAAACTTTACTGCAATATAAATGTTTGCAAAATGGACTGTCTTAGTCAATCAGTGTTTAGAAAAAATTAATCAAATCCAATTCCTTTCTCTAATGAACTTCTTCATGCACTACTAGCTCAGACATGTAGCTCTAAGTGAGGCTGAGCAGGTAATTTGGAGAAGCTCATGGGTAGATAGAGCAGTCTTCCCACTCTGCTCTGGAAAGACTTAGAGTTCAAAAAACATGTGAAATATTAGCTAAGGAGGAAATTCACACATTTGGTAACTTCAGGAAAAGTGCATATATCAAGTGCCTGGTTTTAAAAGTGCATTATAGCATAAGACACCACATGCCAATGAAAAATTAGGAAACTTAAAAATGCATTTCAGGAAATTTTGGAAGATCCATGTAAACACTTGGGTAAAACCCAGCCTTGATCAGCCTAGGCCCTCGACATTTCCATATCGGAAAAGTGTTAAGCAATAAACTTCACATTACATCTGGCTCTGCTACTTACTAAATGTGTGACCTTAGGCGAGAATTTAATATTTCTATGCCTCAGTTTCCATATCTCTAAACTTGGAGTAGCAGTATACACTGTATTGGTCCATTTTCGCACTGCTATAAGGAAACACTTGAGACTGGGTAATTTATAAAGAAAAGAGGTTTAATTGGCTCACGGCTCTGCAGGCTTTACAGAAAGTGTGATTCTGGCATCTGCTCTGCTTCTGGGGAGGCACAGGGGAGCAGGCTTTTTTCATGGCAGGAGCAGGAGCAAAACAGAGCAAAGAGGGAGGCGCAACACACTTTTAAACAACCAGATTTTGTGAGAACTCACTCACCATCAGGAGAACAGCACCAAGGGGATGGTGCTAAACCATTCATGAGAAATCCGCCCCCATGAGCCAATCTCCTCCCATCAGGCCCCACCACCAACACTGGAGAGTACAATTGAAAATGAGATTTGGTGGAGACACAGATCCAAAGCATATTCCACACAATAAAAGTTGTTATGGGAGATCAAACAACTTTTGACACACAGAGAGACACAATCACACAGGTACACATTCACAAACATATACTAAGTTTTTATAACAGATAAATTAATATATTTGATAATTGCTGGCATTTAAGGATCATGATTGAATTCTAAGTTGTGGTCAGGTCTTTTAGGCTTTTCCTCTGTTCATCTTCTAGGATCAATTTTTCAAAGTTTTCTTCTTCCCCTGTTGCAGATTATTTCTGAAAGCCTTTCCTCTTTACAGTTGCCACTATCCTATCCATTTATTTGACTACCTCCATCATCAAGGTTGTGGGTAAAATGGCAAAAGTCATCTCTCTAAGTTCTCCCAAGGATCCTAGCCTTTTTCTTCTTTACTGATTAAGAGTTTGGAGGAAATGGACTGAGAATAGCAAAGAGAGATGAAGTGGGAGAAATTGCAAAGTATAACATTCTGAAAGTTCATTTAGATGGCCATCTGTTAAAAGAGAGTAGTTTGCATTTCTGAAACCAATTAAACTAGAACCAGTCTTTGTCTAATATAATCCACCCCAAAGACAGACACACACACACATACACACACACACACGCAAACACACACACACACAGAGTGAGAGACAGAGTGCATGTGTGAGAGAGAGTGAGAGTGTGTGTGTGTGTGTGTGTGTGTAAGAAAGAAAGAGAGACATACGCTTAATTTTAGTTATCTCCGAAACCTGGCATTTTTAGCCCAAAATATTCAGGGAGTCTTTTGACTTGGATTACATCCTTATTTTTACAAACCTCTAGGTGAAACTCAATATTTCTTGTATTTATTAGCATAGTAGTAATAGCAGTATTTATGCCTTTGTCACTTTATAATTGTTGCAAATATTATTTAATGCTCATTTCTACTGAAGAATTAAAGTAGCTACTAAACCTAATATAGATCCTATTATTTAATGTTTCAATAGAAACTGTATATGTTGACATGGTTTGAATGTTTTGTTCCTTCCAAAACTCATGTTGAAACATGACTTCCAATGTTGGAGGTGGGCCTAGTGAGATGTGTTTGGATCATGGGGACAGATCCCTTATGAATGTCGTGGTGTTGTCCTTGACATAGTGAGTGAGTTTTCCATCTGAGTTTATGCAAAATCTGGTTGTTTAATAGAGTGTGGCACTTCTTCCCTCTCTCACTTGCTCCTGTCTCTCTCTTTCTTTCTCACCATGTGAGATGCCAGGTTCCCCTTTGCTTTCTGCCAAGATTGAAAGCTTTCTGAGGCCTTACCAGAGGCCAGGCAGATGCTGGCATCATGCTTCCTATATAGCCTGCAGAACTGTGAGCCAATTAAACTCCTTTTCTTTATAAATTTGCACAGCCTCAGGTATTTCTTTATAGATATGCAAAAATGGACTAACACATATATTATAAATTGGGTTTTGATGTCTGCATTGCCATATAATTGGCTGACTTTGTAATTTATGCATTTTACTTTGTGCATATAAAATATTACTAGCTACTTAGTTTTTCTTTTGTTTAAATAATCCATTATTTTGCATACTTGGGTTTCATTCCATTTAGTTATGCTATGTTGATGATAGGCAGTAATCGTTTCACCTACATTTCGTGATGCTGAACCACCTCTTTAACAAGGGAGTTTGAAGCTAAGGATGACAAAAAAATGAATAAGAAGATAATTTCTTTAAAGCTTTATCGTTTAATTGTGGGGAACTGTTTTTCTAAGGAAAAAAGTGTTATATACAAATTTGTACAGTAATGAAACAAGCTGCAATTGGCTTCTAAAATGTAACAGGCCAAGTATATAATATATACCCTGAACACAAAGGCACAGCTCACAGAGTTTGCTAACGGAACTTCTCACTCATGGAGGCATGCTGCTATATTATTGACAAGAATCGCCATAAAGAGAGTCATGCAGCCATCTTGGCAGGACTTGCCCAACTGTGTGCTTACGTGTTGCTTCCAAAATCGCTTCCAAATCACACAAATAGAATAATTTCTCCTTCTGTTGAGCACATTATAACAGCTGCATGCTGTCACTATGACTTTTAGAAACAAATATCTAAGCTTTTTCAAAAAGCGGAGCATCCCCAAAATGATGATTTCTTATTATGTTGCAAAATTGCTTCGAAGCATTGTTAGTATTCTTTATGTCTGAACTAGGAAGCTTGCTAGGTAAGCTTAGAAGGAATTCATTTGCACAGTTACTGAAGCAAGATGAAAATTTACTGCTTTTCTCTTAAAGAGCTTGCTGATGTAAGATCAACATTATATGCCATTTACAGAATCCAGGAATCTTTACTTACAGAGAAACTTTTACCTTGGAACTCATACTCATCTAAATATTATTCCAGCCAACTCCAGATTTGGTCCCAAACTGGGGTGTTATAAGAAGAAAAAGGCAACAATCATAGTTTTCTTACTGAGAATTGCTTAGAATACCCACAGCTCCAGACTCCATGCCAGGTGAAAAGCTAAAAAAAAAAAAAATCTCAGTTTGTAGGATAGTAATTATCTTCCATCTTCCACAGTGAATAGTGTATTCAAACTCATGAAAATTTAGAATCAGCTTAGAAATGTTTAGGATAATCTAAGATAAAGAAATTATGCTTTCAGATTGTGTAATGAAGAATTAACTTCACCCAACAAGAGGTCTGCCCTTGGCCTTCAGCTACTGGGAAGTAATCTCTAGGCCCCTAGAATATCCTGCCTAATAAGAGTTTGTTTTTCAAAGAGTGTAAGTGTGATTTTTTAATAGGGGCTTTGAGTCATGCTACATCAGTTTTGACTTCCAGAGTAACCAGATTAAAGGCATTAGTCTGACTTCAGGAGGTACTGGACACAAAATATCAGCAGCAGAAACAGTATGTGGCTGATCCCCAGTAAAAACTCTGGACAACAACAGCTTGGATGAGCTTCTTGTGGTTGGCTATTGTTATATATCACGACCAGGAGGAGGTGCTGCTCTGCATGACTTCATGGGGAGAGGACAGGAGACGAGAACCTCCGTGTTTAGACTCCTCCTAGACTCTGACCTATGCATCACTTCGTTTGATTAATTTTAATATGTATCCTTTCCCTGTATACTCTTTGAGAGCATAACCGCTTTCAATAATTTCTGTGAGTCCTTTTAGCAAATTATCAAACCCATTACTTAGTATAACAGCTTTCAGCAATTTCTGTGAGTCCTTGTAGGAAATTATCAAACCTAAGGGTAATTATGGGAATCCTCATGTTTGTAGCCAGCCCATCTGAAGTAAGGGTGGTCCTGGGTTGCTGGAGCGTTCAGCTGGTGTCTGAAATGAAGGCGGCCTTGTGGGAAGTGTTCCTTCTTACCATATAGTTTGTCTAGCTCTGGGCAGGGATTAGGAAGGACTCTGCACAAATTTAGAATTTTATATACTTGTAACATTTGGCTTATTAGAGCAACATCCTTGTAACTCCTACTTAAAATGAGCAATTGAGATGACTTTTAATATAACATCTTACCAAGTTTATTAGTGTTGCTAACTTTAACACATCAGTTTTATAAAAGTCATTTAAATAGTAGGAAGGTTTTAAGTAATCTCTGTTATTCAGCATTTCCAGCTTGGCCATGAGGCAGATGTTGGAGGATAAGATAGAGAATAAAAAATATACTTCGAGAATCTGAACAGAAAAGAGTAAAAAAGAAAAAATAAAATTCTGACTTTAGTATTGCTCTAATATTTATCAGTAAGTCAAGGAAAAGACGAATGGGGCTGAATACAAAAATAAGAGTGACAAAAAAAGGATATAAGGCTGTAGTAATTCCAACACTCAGGGAAGAAGTAGGGCAGGAGAGAATAGGAGGGACATATGGGGAAAAGGAAGCAGCAAAGGAGGATGAAATAATAAAATAGCAATAATAGATTTAAATTAAATTTATTGAGCATTTATTAAATACTAGGAATCCTCACTTACTCTCAACAACAATGGGAAGATATTATTATTTCTAGTGTTCAGAGGAAGAAACTAGGAGGAAAGCAGGAGAACAGGTATTTTTTAAAAAATCATGAAAAGTGACAGTCAAGATTTGAACCCAGGTCTTTTAATTCTAAATTCACAACTTGTTCCAAAATATTTGGCCTGCT
This sequence comes from Hylobates moloch, assembly GCF_009828535.3. Taxonomy (NCBI): domain Eukaryota; kingdom Metazoa; phylum Chordata; class Mammalia; order Primates; family Hylobatidae; genus Hylobates; species Hylobates moloch. The sequence goes on from NW_026652288.1 coordinate 69,187,641, forward strand.
TTGACTTCAACACTTTGAAAACTTATTCCTCACTAAGAGTATGTGAGAATTCTTTATTAGCTGGAATGTGCATTTAGCATATTTGTGTAGTCAAACTTCTTAAATTTTTTTTTAATTTGTGGGTACATAGTATTTGTATGTTTATGGGATACATAAGATGTTTTGATACAGAAATGCAGTGTGAAATAAGCACATTATGGACAATGGGGTATTCATTCCCTCAAGCATTTATTCTTTGAGTTACAAACAATCCAATTACACTCTAAGTTATTTTAAAATGAACTATTAGGTTATTATTGCCTATTGTCACCCTCTTGTGCTACCAAATATTAGGTGTTGGTTATTCTTTCTAATTAGATTTTTTGTACCCACTAACTTTAATATTTTAGCTCTAACAGAAGAAAAACATAGCAGCAGGCAGGGACTATAGTACCAGCTCAGATTCCATCAATTTTCCCTTTACCTGTGATGTTTTCCACATTCTGGCACAAATGTCAAGTCAATAACCACACAAAGTTGTATAATTGCCATTGATTAAATCAGTGCTTCCCTTTATAAGCTACCATCTGTAGGCAAAATAGGAATTGTGTAAGTTGGACTATATACAAGTTGGTACACTTAAGGTCATTTCCAGGAAAGGCTTTCCTGGGCTAAATGGATATTTTCCCTTAGCACGAAACCATGAGGTCTGAAAACGGAATCTAGTGTAGTATTGTTAACTACTAGGAGAAAATTGGATACCAGTTCATTGAGTAGGTCTCAAGAATTCATAAAGCATTTTTGAAATATCAAGGATATATACCTGTGACTTGACTAATTGCATATGCTTCCCTTCCCTTTCAAAATCCAACTGAAATATAAACAAAAGTTAGACAAGAGAGGCTACTCTGAAGGGCAAACATTTTGTGAAATTTCTGGAAGAAAATTGGAAACAGTAAGAGAGGAGACAATATCTAAAACACACTCACTTACACACATGCACATACACCTAAAACAGGCTGAGAGGACTACCACAAAGATCCAGACATGTATTCTACATGTCCCCAGGAAATTCCAAGGCTGGAGTCCAGTGGAAGTCATCTAAGAGCAGGGGTTGTCCAAATGCAAATGATCAAGGTAATTAATTAGAAGACTGTAGAAGTGCTGGACCACTCCACCTCACTCCCTATAGTGTCCCACACATGGGTCCCTGAGGCCAAAAATAGGAGGCTCCTTTCTGAAGGATCATTAGCTTTGTGATGTGAGAGGGATGTGCTCCTTATTGGAGTGCTAGAACTACAAGAAGAGAAGCAAAGCAGAGCTCAAGGTTATTCTAGACCCCTGCAAGGGAGTAATTTAAAAAAGCAGCATAATCTACTTCAAAGAGTCAAATAAATTCAAAAATAAAATAAATCTACTCGGAGAACAAACCCCAACTAATGGAGCAAACTTGTGTCTGTCCCTGCCAGCTTCACTTGAACCAATCTGAGAGCAGATCTCAGCCTTTATCATACTCCCAAAATGCAAGCCACTCCATAAAGCATTTGTTAGAAATTTTAGCTTTTACTCACTATTTCATGGGAGACTAAGACAACATATATTACACGTTACGTAGGAATAACTTAATCACATATTATATATAATTGTCCTTCCCTCCACTTACTTTCTCTCTTTTCCAGCTGCAAGAATATCAGTTTTTCTCTTCCTTTTTATTATGTCTGTGCTGACAGGGTTCTTGCTAATTTTTACATGGTCTTCTTGCTTTCTGTGTAAGTAATCATGATAATTTAACATGTTTTATTTCAGGCAACCAAGCACACGTTATGTTCTTAAATTCCCATAATTCCATAATTATCTCTTTACCTGCAAACCCTCTTACAATACGTATTGTCCTATATATTATTTAATGCAACTATTTTCCTTCAGATCACTACTATTAATCTTACACTGTTCCCTAAGTATTTTCATTATTTATTTTCCTATGAAATAAATCTACATTTGCCTTCCCAACAATGGTCTCTCCTCTTAAACATTTCCCATTACCACACAAGCTAATTTTTTAAAATACTTTTAATCATGTATTCTATATATTATAAGACTCTTGTATAAAATAAAGTGTCATACAAATTGGATTCCCTATGACAAGAACAAAATAAGACTTTAGGTTTATATGATTAACACCTGTGAATCTTCTCTCCCTATACTTCAGTTGACATGTACTCAGTCCTAAGATGACTTCCATCTAATTTGTCCTGCAGTTCTACATTAAGAAAAAAGATATTTGAAGGATTTTCCATAATTCCAAAAAAGTAGCCTACATGGCATCCATTGTAATGAATAAATAAACAATACTTATATGGCTTAATCTAATTAGAACTTTTCAGAATGGCAGTTGGGAAAGTTAATTTCCTTGGGAGGTCAAATGGCATCTTCAATGGCTTGAAATTTCCAGACTAGCCTCTGCAATTCCATTATCCTGATAGAAGTGTGAATCTTAATTTATTTGTCTTGGCTAATTAAATTCTACCTGTGACATAAGTGCCACTACTGCTTGTCTATAAATTAAAAATGTTAATTACATGAGAATATTCAGTGTTACCATGCCTGGGAAGTCGATTACTACTACAGCCATGTTTTTGAAAGCATGGGCCAAAGTCACTTTGAACTGACAAGTTCCAACTATTCTTCTGGAATATCAGTGAATCTTGAATGTCCAGATCCAAAGCAGTTGCCTAGTCATTTTTTATCCCCTAGCTGAGCACTTGATATATTAGCAATAATTTTCACATATTATACATCATTTTGAAAGACATGTAAGGTACGGAACATCAAAAATACAGGTCAAAATGCAGGTGTACATAAAATTATGAGCAGAAAACATAAATTTAAATTGATGCCACCACTAAGAAAAAATAGAACAAATATGGAAAAGCCATAGAGATATGTCCACAATTTACAGACAATTCTAAGTTTACCATCTTAGAATGAAAAGGAGATCCTCCAAGTTTTTCTAATAGACGTTTTTGGTTTCTACTCAGGATTGGTATTTTTCTCCCTTATTAACAAAACCCCATTTTATTCATGTAACTACAAAGATTAAGAATAATTCTTGGCGGGGCGTGGTGGCTCACACCTGTAGTCCCAGCACTTTGGGAGGCTGAGGTGGGCGGATCATGAGGTCAAGAGATTGAGACCATCTTGGCTAACAGGGTGAAACCCTGTCTCTACTAAAAATACAAAAATTAGCCAGGTGTGGTGGCACGTGCGTGTAGTCCCAGCTACTCGGGAGGCTGAGGCAGAAGAATCGCTTGAACCCAGGAGGCAGAGGTTGCAGTGAGCCGAGATTGTGCCACTGCACTCCAGGCTGGCGACAGAGTTAGACCCCATCTCAAAAAAAAAAAAAAAAAAAAAGAGAGAGAAAGAGAGTAATTCTCATTAATCTAAGTCAGTCATGGGGGTATTGACTAAATGTTTATGGGCCCCAAAATGTATATGTTGAAGCCTAACATTATGGTCTTTGGAGGTATAGCCTTGGGGAGATGCTTAGGTTATGAGGGCAGAGTCCTCATTAACAGGATTAATGCTCTTATAAGAGGCAAGAAAGCTTGACCTTGCCCTCTGCTGTCTGCTGTTTGAGGATACAAGGAGAAGATGACCATCTGTAAACCAGGAAGAATGTCCTCACTAGACACCAAGTCTGCCAGAACATTGATGAATTTCGCAGGCTCCAGAACTGTGAGGATTAAGTTTATGTTGTTTAATCCATCTAGTCTATGATATTTGATATAGCAGCCTGAAATGACTAAGATACATGGTAAACTGATTTCCTCTGCTAGTAGTTATTATGCTAGCAGTTTCTAGGTGAGTATCTGACCTGGTCCTGGCCAATGAGATGGTAAGGGATACTTAGTAAAGTTGGGGGTGGAAGGATGGGATCCTCTGGAAGATGTTTCTTTGAAACTAACAAGAATACACGGAAAAGGTTGCCGTTTTTTATTCCTCTATATGTTATTGGCTAAGGATTTGACTCCTGATGCTACTGTAGCCATTATACAACCATAACTGAGGCTAGCTTGAGAACAAGCTTGGCAGCGAAGGTGGCAGAGCTGGAAAAAATGGAATGTCATAAATGTCATGAATGCCATTGAGCTGATGAATTAATAATACTCTAGGTCAAACTATCTCCTAACATCTGGTTAACTGAGATTAAACATTTATTGTTCCTCTATTTTTTTTTTTTTTTTTTTGAGACGGAGTCTTGCTCTGTCACCCAGGCTGGAGTGCAGTGGCGCAATCTCGGCTCACTGCAAGCTCCGCCTCCCGGGTTCACGCCATTCTCCTGCCTCAGCCTCTCCGAGTAGCTGGGACTACAGGCGCCCGCCACCGCGCCCGGCTAATTTTTTGTATTTTTAGTAGAGACGGGGTTTCACCATGGTCTCGATCTCCTGACCTCGTGATCCGCCCGCCTTGGCCTCCCAAAGTGCTGGGATTACAAGCGTGAGCCACCGCGCCCGGCCTGTTCCTCTATTAATTGGAGATGTGTTGCAGATAGCATTCATTGTCCATGAGGAAGAAATACCAGTTCTTTGGGAGAAACAAAGTTTCTCTAGTAATTAACAGAACATTTTCTTAAAGTCATTTTCATGTACAATTTCATAGGAGAAGCAATAAGAATTGGGATGTACCATCTCTCAAACAATATTCTTGTAGCAAATATAAAAATAGACTTCACAAGAATTTTTTTTCATTAGACTTTTATTTTAAGTTCAGGGGTACATGTGCAGGTTTGTTATACAGGTAAATTGTGTATCATGGGGGTTTGGTATATAGATTATTTGATAAGCATAGTATCCAATAGGTAGTTTTTTGATCCTCACTCTCCTCCTGCCCTCCACCCTCAAATAGGTCCCAATGTCTATTGTTCTCTTCTGTGTGTCCATGTGTACTCGATGTTTAGCTCCCACTTATAAGTGAGAACATATGGCATTGGGTTTTCTGTTCCTGAGTTAGTTTGCTTAGGATAATGGCCTCCAGCTCCATCCATGTTGCTGCAAAGGACATGATCTCATTCTTTTTTATGACTGCATAGTATTCCATAGTGTATATGTACCAATTTTCTTTATCTACTCTACCATTGATGGACATTTAGGCTGATTCCATGTCTTTGGTATTGTGAATAGCATTGCAATGAATATACACATGCATGTGTATTTATGATAGAATGATTTATATTCCTTTGGGTATATACCCAGTAATGGGATTGCTAGGTCAAATGGTAGTTCTGTTTTTAGCTCTTTGAGAAATTGCCAAACCGACTTCCACAGCGGCTGAACTATTTACATTTCCACCAGCAGTGTATAAGCATCCCTTCTTCTCTGCAGCCTTACTACCATCTGTTTGTCTTTTGACTTTGTAATAATGGCAATTCTCACTGGTGTGAGATGGTATCGCATTGGGGTTTTGACTTGCAATTCTCTAATGATTAGTGATGTTGAGCATTTTTGCATATGTTTGTTTGTTACTTGTATGTCTTCTTTTGAAAAGTGTTCATGTCTTTTGCCCACTTTTTAATAAGATTGTTCTTTGCTTATTTAAGTTCTTTGTAGATTCTTATATTAGATTTTTGTTAGATGCATAATTTGCATGTATCTTCTCCCATTCTGTTAAGTTGTCTATTTACTCTATTGATAGTTCTTTTGCTGTCCAGAAGCTCTTTAGTTTAATTAGGCACCATTTGTCAATTTTTGTTTTTGTTGCAATTGCTTTTGGTGTCTCTGTCATGAAATATTTGCCAGGGCCTATGTCCAGGATGGTATTTTCTAGGTTGTCTTCTAGGGTTTTTTTAGTTTTGAGTTTTACATTTAAGTCTTTCATAAGAATTTTATGAGGACATAGCACTAAAAAGCAACTCAAAGAGAGCTAACTCTCAAGGGTAAACAACCTGGACAAATGTCTATAGTTTTTTGCTGGTCTGAATTTATTTCAAAATAAATTCTAGTCTATCTAGAAGACTTTTCCCCCAAAGAATGTATCAGAGGTTAAAATATTAATAGTAGATATTCTGGGAAAAAATAAAAAGGAAGGGGAAGTGTAGCAGGAAGGGTATGAATAAAAAAAAGGAGAAAGAATGCAGAATGGTTAAATAAGTTTAAGAAATGCTGGGATAGCAATCTTAAACAATTTCTCAAAGGTTCTTAGTATGCTAATATGCATTAAGAATGTCCAAGAGGAGTATAGAGCATGTAGCATTTCCTACATTAATCTGACCATAGAGCCCTTTATCATCTAGAATATAAAAGAAATGATATTCTATATATTCTTCTATAGAGCTCACACTAAAGGAAACTCTGAGCAATTAATACACGGAATATCTTCAAAATTACCACAGGTCTCTTGGCTCCACACCAGGCTTTTGACAAATGTAGCCAGCAGTGCCAGGGTCGAGTTTCCTATGTCCCTTCTCAAGTGCTGTCTGAGGGAGGCCTTCTGTAATTTAGACACTGTTTAGGTACAGAGCACCGTTGATATCCATTTTATGGAAAAGGAGAAGCCTGCTGGAAACTCTGCTGGAGTTGATCATCCCACCTACACATGGCCCTGGACCTGGAAGACTGGCAGTGAAATAAATTAATCAATGTTTATTACTTCTTACCCACATTTTACCTCCAGTGATCAATGTTTGCACAGATTTTACTGAGGAGAAACTTGGGGTTCTGTAATTTTCTCTTCTGCAGCAAGAATAGAACTAGTGCTACTTTATTTGTTAATATCATCTAGTAGATGAATGTTATAAACTAGAAAATATATTCTGAAAGAAACTTCCAACAAACTATTATCATATCATTAAATAGAAACTAACTCAGTAACATAGTAGGAAAGAAGAAAAAATAATTAAAAACTTATCTTTAAAATCCTAGACAAATCTGAAAATGAAATAAAAGCCTTAAATAGTCAAGAAGATAATTTAATCTAGAAGGTTAACATGATTCCCTTTGTATCCCAATGAGCCTTACACTCCTTTAATGTGAGTTGATTAAAAAGCAATCTATTATTAAATTGAGACTAGTTAGAGAGAGATTAGTTAATATGAAAATATTATAAATATGATATTTATAGAGAGCTACAATTCCTTATCAATTTTCTTAGAAGGCTCTTCTTTTATGAACTCATCCAAGAAAAAATTAATCTATTTTCCCTCCTCAGTTCCCCACCAAATTCTAACCTTGCTCATAGGTCAGGATTGTTCCAATTGATAAGTGTTGATAAAGCACATACTTAGTACATTCCAGATGCTGGAAGTGCAAAGCTGAAGAAGGCATGGTCCTTGACTTTAACAAGCTCAGAGCCTGCTAGAGACTGATGGGTACTTAACTATATACAATCATAATGAAAACAGAGTGGAAAACACATATTAGTAATTATTAATCCATAGCAATTGACTCAGAGGAGTTGGTTCTTACAATTTATGTAACATTCACTTTGAGTAATGAAGCTAATACTCAGACATTGCATCTACAGAACACTGAGCCAACTAGCTAACTAGCCAATTTGATCATTTGCATCAAATAACTGTTCAAATTCAATGATTTTGATGCTGTCATGTGCAGTCACATTTGTCAATCAAAATAATATTCAACCTGACAAATAAATACTGAGTGTGTACTATATTTAAACCATGTGTTCTGGGAGGGGGGGTGGAAGAACAGTAAGAGAAGATAAAGGAAGGAAGAAAGAATACAAAGTGAAAGAAGTGTCTCGGGCTTGAGAAACTTCTAAAAACAGAGGGAGAGATTAACGTGTAAGTAGTTAATTATAATAGAAGACCAAATCAAAGGGACAAAGAACACAGTAGTATGGGAACAGAACAGAAAACAAGATGGGGGAGGGGATATTGGGAAAGTTGTATAGGGTAAGTAGCATTTTGACTAAGCATTGAAAAAAAAGAGTATGACTTTATTACACATTAAATTGGAGAAATCTGTCCACCTTCCAGCTTTAAGCTCTAATCTTATATTCCTAAAACTCACCGTTGCCATTATTCTTGGAAGTCATCATTCTTGTTCCACTGACTATGTCTTAAATTTATGGCACTTAGGTACTTCGAAGGTTATCAGGAAATAACTTGCTTTTAATACCAACTTTTCCAGGTTATAATGGGATATGGGGAAAATCCAGTTGTCATGAGGGTTATTTGACTCCAAATTTATGTCAGTTCATAGGGGCTTAGATCACAAACTCATTCTATGTAGCCTGGAAAATAGAATCCATACCTAATGCTAAATGACGAGTTAATGGGTGCAGAAAATCAACATGGCACATGGATACATATGTAACAAACCTGCACATTGTGCACATGTACCCTAAAACTTAAAGTATAATAAAAAAAAAAAAGCAAAAGCAAAACAAAAAAAAAAAAAGAAAAATAGAATCCATATATCAAATGTTATAGCTGAGAAGTACACAAGCCGTCATATAAACCAAATATCTTGAATTTAGAAATGTGAAAAACAGAAGCCTAAAGAAGTTAAAGGAATTGCTGAAGGTCACATTGAAATTTTTGTAGCAGAAATGACACTTGAAATTGGGACTACATTTGAGCAAGCTGTTTTCTCTCCATCACACCCACCTTCCTTGATCTACTTGGATTTGCCACTGGCTAAAAAATTTCCAATCACCGAACCACCTGGCTCCATGAGAAGAGCTTTGTTTGGGTGCCTTTACTGACACTCTATATCTAGGAATTATTGTTAATGTGATAAAGCAAGAGCTCATGTCTTTCACTGGAAACTTTCCACATAAATCCCAAAATGGTTTTCAACAGTACCCTTGTTGTCTTCTTTCAACCACAACTTATGTATATTTTCCTGTCAAAAGGAATATGCTTTATGCACAAATTAGCATCTGTCTTGTTCATGCTGAATCTGTGTAATCAGTGTACTAATGAGAGAAATGACTCATAATCTTTGCCTTATGTTTTTTTCAATTTGATAAATTAAAAAGCAATGCCAAATTGCAGTTATGAAGATACAGCTGAGAAGTATGTTTAACTGCTGCAGCATCATACAGTCTTTATGGGAAGAAAAGCCGCATCTGCTTCTTCTGTAAGCTTGTTTGAGGAATGATTATACTCATGAGAGAAACACTAGTTCATGAATTCATGCAATTTTATGAACCAAACCAAACCAAACAAAAAACCAATCAGCATGTCCTTGAAAAGCAATGATTTTTAGTTTCTCCAGTCTGTGTTGTATTCTTTGAAGAGTGGGCCAGATGATCCTAATTTCAAACTATTTAGTCCATTTTCTGCTTAATTAATATGCTTCGATATTAACAGTATCCCAAGGGCTTTCTACAGAGAAGTTGCAATATTGGATCATTGGATTCCTATGTTTAGGTTTATAATTCTCATTTAATTTTACCATGCAATAAAAACATTTATGCCCTGACATATTAAAGTACAGTACTGATGTGGAGAGAATTCACTGAGAGATGACTTTGTAACTGTGAATAGTATTATAATTGTTTCCATAAATATTATGTAATCATTTTTATTGTTAGGGATATATCTGTAGTCCAGTGAGAGGAAGGTAGACGAGCCTCTCGTAGAAAGTACAAGAAGCCAGGCCGGGCGCGGTGGCTCACGCCTGTAATCCCAGCACTTTGGGAGGCCGAGATGGGCGGATCATGAGGTCAGGAGATCGAGACCATCCTGGCTAATTAGGTGAAACCCTGTCTCTACTAAAAATACAAAAAAAATTAGCCGGGCGTGTTGGCGGGTGCCTGTAGTCCCAGCTACTCAGGAGGCTGAGGCAGGAGAATGGCGTGAACCCAGGAGGTGGAGCTCGCAGTGAGCCCAGATTGCGCCACTGCACTCTAGCTTGGGTGACAGAGCGAGACTCCGTCTCAAAAAAAAAAAAAAAAAAAAAAAAGAAAGTATAAGAAGCCAAAAAGATACATGAACAGGCCAGAAAGATACATAAAGTTTGAAAACATAAACACTGAACAAGTTAGAGTGTTAAAGAAATAGCAAGCTCACTTCTGAATTACATGAATTCTTCATTACTCTAATATACTACACAAGATTCAGAATTTAAAACACATATTCAAATGGAATTACAGTTTGTTATTTGAATGAGCGAATCGTGATTGTGAAAAATAATTTATTGTAATTTTAGGCGATAAAGAGTATAATATCCATATCAAAGAAGCTGGAGTTCTACTCAAAGTATAGCAGGAAAGGCAAAGACCTTTATAGAAGAATGCCAGCTAAGAAAGTTTAAAGGAATAAAATTAGAAATGGTACAACTAGCAGTATAATAACTGATGAAGTCAAGGATGCTAAAACTTTAAGTATCAATTGTTGGAGAACAAGAAACTACACAGTCTTAAAGTACTACCCCACATATGGTGTATAAAAGGAGAACACTGACTTTTATAATAGGGAGATTTGGGAACATCATTTTAACCAAATGTTTGCCAACTAAGACTGTATAGAACGCATTCGTTTTAAGTGTCATTTCTTAGCTTTCAAAACAAGGCTTTCCTGGATATGTAAAACAGAAAAGAAGGGCATCGGCTCTGACCTGCTGCCCAGTATACATCTGAGAAACAAAAAGAGAAAATATATCAAAGAAAGAAAGAAGTAAAAGAAGGAGAAGGAGGAGGAGCAGGAGGAGCAGGAGGAGCAGGAGGAGGCGGTGGAGGAAAGCAAGGAGAGAGATCAATCAGGCTTACCTGGCCCTATGGAAAATGGAATTTGGATAAAACAACTATGAGATTTAGCCTCTTTTGTATACTCATCTGGAGAAATACATGGAAAGTCTTTAACTGATTTGCTTCATGAAGGCCACAAAAGAAATTCATTGAGATAGACTGAATCTTCACTATACCTTAAGAGCTATATAAAAATATTTGCATATAACTTTAGAATGATTCTATATAAAGAAATTATAAATATTAATCTATACCTCGAAATGAATTTCTAGATCCTCCTCATTAGCTCACTAACAAAGTGATTAGGTCTGCTCTGGCCAGAACAGATTTTTTTTTTCTTGTCTTATTAGCTTCTGCTCCTCAGCTTCCCATTGTCTTACACTTGCAAGCAACCCTGGACTGTTAGCAGTCACTTCCTTCTTCTAACCACCTTCTTCTAACCACTTGCTTCAAGATCACTTTAGCCTGCTGCTAGTTACTTACTACTGGGGAATGGCTTCTCTTCTGATATGTGTCATTCTAAAGCTCTCTGTTTCTCCATCATGTTCATGGCCAGATGCCTCATGTGTAGCTCATGCAATGGGTCTGGAGGGAATAGCTAGTCCTTTTGACTGGAAGAGTAATTGAGATCAACTCTAGGTTGATGATTTACCTCTTCCTTAAGAATGGATTCCATCACGCTCCATGTATACCTCTATTAAATATCTTTTCCAGCTGTCTCTTTCGCCTATAACATGACCATCATCATCCTCACCGAGACAACCCAGACAGCCGAAGTGGATTTCTGAACTTGGCAGATTCTGAGTCTGTGTGATGATAAGAAACAAACAGGAGGCCAATACTTAAAATGCAACTTGCAATCTGGGTGTAAGAAATTCCAAAGGGTAGAGGCAAGGAAACAAGGCAGGAATAGTTCATGCTTGTAAATAATGGAATTTGCAAAATAATGAGAATTGTCATTTCAGTGTTTCTGAAAAGCCATTTCAAATAAAATTTTTACTTTATCTAATTAACTTGTTCAATAACATCTTATTGAACAAAATATTTCAACAAACTATATATCAATTGAATAAAAACTCAGTTTTTTCACCATGGGTAAAAGATGTGAGTTTTCATATTGTCCTATTATTTTAGCTGGAATTTAAGACAATAAAGTCTACCTGTTTAAAAGGAGAAAAGTAAAAGCAGCTGCCCTCCATTGAGGGCTTATAGTACGCCAAGCACCACACTAATATTTTAATATATTATCTCACTTTGTCTTACAATTATATATGTGGTAACAGTAACTACTCTCATTATATAGATGTGGAAACTGAGGCATTAAAAGATTAAGTAAAATGCCCATGATGATAAACTTCTTAAGGAGCACATCTAAGCTTGACACCTGGGCTGTCTGATTCCAAAGGACATGCTAATAATTATAAACTATACAAAAGATAGAAATGGGGAGTTCAGAAAGCTGGCTTCCACCTAAAGTAAATGTCCACATTTAGGCTATAGCTCTTTCATAGCACCAGGCACTTTGGTATTCCTAGGTGAACCTGAGGTGCCCTCTGTTTGCCATACATCTCCCTTTACAGTCAACTCACTGGCTGAGGCAAACTGTCCAACATGAATGATGTCTTTCCATCCAGTCCAGCATGTTGCCAAGCACACTATGGGATACTGGCTAAACTGTAGGAAACTGAATTATGCAGTTAATTCCTCAGTCTGTGGACTTTCAGATAAAATGTGTTTGCCCAGAGAGCTCTGTGTTCTGTCACTTGTTTGTTCATGCTGGAATCGGGGTGGGTGCCCTACAATGCAGGCTGCAAAACAGCAGATGATGCTGTGCTGGTCACTATGGAAACCAGACTTCTGAGAGGAAAGAATCCACTCTTGGCACTGCTACATGAGTACACTTTCAACAATTGACTATCTTTCCATTGTAGAGGTCTGATTTCCCCACATTTCTTGAGGAAACCCAGTTTTAAAAATCAATTGTCCAGTGTGTGCTTAATGTGAAGTTTTAAAGCACGTTTGGTGTATTTTTAACTGCTTGTATAGCAGAATAATGGATAAAGATTTCTATCTCTTAATTCTAGAACCATCTAGAATCCATCTATATAGATATATAGATGGATATGTAGATGTATATACCTATATATCTATATGGATATATAGATATATCTATTTGATATAGAATATGCTATTGTGTTCCCAAGTTATTGGGGAGTATTTTACAATTCATAACAGAAAGCCAAGAAGACTCATGTTAGAAATTAGTATATCCCAAAGTATTAAAATTAAGCTAAGATTAAATTTTTCTATTATCCGATAAACAATTTTTGAGTGCCTATCACATTTAAGACACTGCCCTATGTGCAATGGAGTATAAACATGTTTCTTCCTATTTCTCAAGGAATTAATAATTCCTCAAAAAATAATCTACAACAGGATATATACACACACACATACACACACACACATGCACACATCTATATTACGAGGTAAAAGGTGGTCAGAGAGATATAAAAATACAGATAAAGAGCGACAATGGCAAAGAGAGGCTATAATGCCTGAACAACCATACTGGCTACATGTAGCCATATTTCAAGGACCATTTCTAATCCTCACTCTGCAGATATATACAATATGTTCCCTATTTTAAGATTAAGAAAATCAGACTCAGAGAAGTGAATTACTCAAGGCCTACTGGCTAGGTTTTGATGCTGACAAATTGCTTATGGAAAAACAACAACAACAACAACAAAGGCTTGTTTTGTTTTGATAAACCCAGGTCGGAGATATGTACCTGGTACTAATTCTCAGTGTTTTACATCCTTATAAAAATGTATGAAGTAGGTTGTTCTTATATTATTCTTATGTTCCAGGTGAGGAAACAGAGCACAGAGAGGTTAAGTATCCTCCCCAAAGTCACACACTTAGTGAATGGAAGGGCCATGACTTAAACCCAGGCATCCTGACTCTAGAGTCCATTGCTTAACCAGTAGTCACACAAATGCTTCTTTAGCAATTGCTCTCTCAATGAATACTGAAAGTTTTCTTATAAACCTCTTTTAAACTGAAGCTTAATGCACTGTCTGATAGGAAACCACAGAACTTGTCATTTTTATGGATGTGAATTAATATGATTATATTTTCTTTGGGGAGTGTTCAAACAGAAAATAACCTTTAGTGAAGTAGTAAAGAATAATTTTTATATTTGTGACAAGCACCTGAGGCTCGGTGTGCCTTCTGCTGTAACTTCAGTGGAAAGATCTCAATGCTTAAGCCATTTATTCTAAAGTTCCTGAGGGTTAGAGAACTCTCTCATTAATTTTCTTGGTGTTGTATAAATATTACATGAAACTGGTTGCTTGCTTTAATTATAACCTATTAAACAAAGCCATCTTCCATGTGCTTCTTCCTGTTTTCATTTTGCTCTTACATTCCTTTGAATTGCCCTCCAAACACATCTCCAGAGAATTGGACAGTTGACTAAATGACAGAATATGTGAAGAAAAATTTGAAGTGAGAAATTCTCCAGGTGTCTATTTCTCCACTTCAGAGCAGTATTATTTTCATCTGTTTGCATTTCCCAGCCTTGTTAGGTGTCACAGTGTTTTTGGCAAAGTAATAATAGCATTTTTCTGGAGGAACTGGGGGAAAGGAACAATACAGCAATTTGTGATGAGCTGTTTTTCAGTGAAGTGTGACAGTGGCATAGCCCTGCCTTTTTGTAAGCCCAGACTCATATTGGGGATTTGGCATGAGGTTGTTTCACAATTATTTCTTTTTTAGAATGGGAGAAATTCAAATATTTTATTCTCGACTTAATCTAAAATTTTGTGCTGGAAGCTGTGAGTCTTACTCTCAACTTCTCATTTGCTACGAAATAATAAAATGGAGATGGTAAGCCACTCTGATTGGGTAGAATGAGGACAGGTGCATAGTCACCTATGGGCTAGCCTCTTGGCACCCATATTCTTATTTAATCCTCAAATAATCTCAATTTGTAGGTAAGGAAATTTGAACTCACAGCAACTAAGAAATTTGCCCAAGTTCACATTGGCAGTGATCAAAGTCCCATCAATCTGATTTATCTTAAAATGCAAACACATTCAAAAGCTATACAAAAATATTGTTTCTTTATATCACCATACTATCAGTTTTTTCTATTAAAAAGTTGTTTTTAATAGAAATCACTGTCCCCTATGTGATCTGTCATTGACCGAAATGTTGTATGGCTCATGGGTGTTTACTTGTGTGAGGAAGAATTGTTGGTAAACTGCTAAATACATCAAGTTGCAGAGATATACTTATCAGTTATCTTTGTAGTACCACATGAAAAGTAATTTAAGAATACTACAAAGAAGAAATTGTGCTACCCATGCTCATGCCTAGGGGTTCATGCCAGAAACATGAGACCATAGGCAAAAGGTAACAAGACCAATATCCACTGGTAGGGATAGACTGTCTGGGTTCATACTGATTCAGGAATTTGGGTAGAAGTAGACCTGGAGATTGACAGTTCCCAGAATCTGCAACATGGTGGAGGCGGAGGGGAGGGGAGCAAGGCTGAATCACAGGGATGCAGCAGCCCCTGCCAGAGAAACGCAGCATATTTTTTCTAGGTTCCCCCATCCCACCTGGAAAAAAAAAAAAAGAAAAGAAAATTAAAAAAAAATTTTTTTTAAAGTGCCATCTTCCCGAGGACTGTTAAAATTTATATTCTAAGTAGTTCATAGGTCTGCCTATTTTACTAAATTCTAACAAACCTTAAAAAATTGCTCTCTTATTAAATAATTATTTTTCCAGAATTCTTATTAAGCTAATACTAAAATTAAAAGGTAACAGTGACATATTTCTCTGGCGAATTAAGAAACTAACTGGTGCTGGGCATGGTGGGCCATGCCTGTAATGGCAACTACTCCAGTGGCTGAGGTTGGAGGATCGTTGAGCCTGAGAGTTCTAGGCTAGCCTGGGCAACATAGCAAGACACCATCTCTATTTTTTTAAAAAAAGAAAGAAACAAATTAACTAGTCTGAAATCTCAAAGACTTGAGCAAGCAAGAGATCAAAAAATAACTAAACAACAAATGTTGATAACCAGCCTAACACTACAGACAAAAGTAAAGTTGAGGCTGCTAGGACTATCATTTGTGCTTTAGAAGTTTTCTGAAAATAAGAAAGGAAAGAAAAAAATCAGGATTCATTATAACATTTCTACTTAGCTTTGGAAGCACCCCTGAGAGTACTAAAGGCACCTTCTTAAAAACACAGATTTTAAGACATAACCTCAAAGATTCTGATTTCAATAGGCCTAGGTTTGAGGCCAGGGATCTATATTTTTAATAAGATCCCAGGTGATTCTGAGACAGGCAGTTTTCAGAGCACATGTTGAGGAATGTTGGCCCCTGGCCTCAATTCTGCCTATACATTGAATCAACTGGGGAGCTTTTAAAATCTCAAATGGCCAAGAGCCACCGATGAAGGGATTTGCAAAGTGTTGAGAAGGTTGTGAACATTAAACGCATTTTAAAACCTTATGAGAGGATTTTGAAGCATTAGGAATCTTGAAATGGATTCTAGAATACTTAGATTTCAGTTATTAGAGAGGTGTGTTAAACATAAATTTTAGACAACCAGATATTATGACACACTCTACTTTTTATTTTACTAAAACAAGAAAATAACTACAGTAAACTCCACAGACTATTCTTGAAAAAGATAATAAAATCAGGTTTTATGAGAAGTTCTTCACTAAAATACAAAATAAATAATAAATAAAAAAAAGTTACTGCTTTCCCAGTAGAGTCTCTTTGTACAATTAGGATGAAATTTTTTATTGTTGTTTTTGAGTTATATGTACCTGAATTTGGAACCGTGAAAAGGTTTTAATTGTGAGAACAAGTATTTATGCCTCTTTTCTAGTATTATAATTAGTGATTTGTTTACTTAATTATTTTAGCGACTTACCTTGAGAAGGCTTAACTCTTCGAGGTTCAAACCTACTTTATTAGGAGTCATCTTTTAGATAATCCATAAAACATTGACAAATAATTTTTATAAATTACAAAAATTGGTTCTACCACTATCAGTTGTTCCAAAGGCTAATGACAGGCTTATCATTTCTCTCCAAGTTTCATTAGGCAGATATTGTCAGAAAGGCATTTACCATCAGTGACATGTTTACAAAATCAATAGTGGTAATGAGGAACTGCTCTCTTTTGGAAATGGAAGTAAAATATGGCTGTCATTTTATTTGTCACATGCCTTGAATCAGTGATCTGGGTCTTTCTGAACTAGCCAGCTGTGTTATTGGTCACCCACAGGCAGGCAGAGAATTTGGTAAATGATAGCAAGCTACATAGATTAAGGTGATGCACAAGTAGGTAAGAATTTCAGGATGCTTCTAAAAAACAATAAAGTAGATGACCACCAGATAGGAAAAGGGTTAGTTGAAGTAGGATGTGTTGAGTGGTAAAAAAAAGTTTTGGCAGCCACATGTCACTTTATCTTTATTTTCAAAAATAAATTTAAAGATAGAGCATTTGAATATGTAGGACAGTGAATCCACTAAGAGGATTTGGAATTGAAACAAGTTATTCCTATATTTAATTGCTCCATAAAGCCCCAAATGTTTTTGGCTTGACTTTGATTTGCACTAATCTAGGTCCCTCTAGTTCTGCTCCATGAATTTAAGATCATGACTTATTAAATAAAAACCTGGTAACTTAAAGGAGATGATAAATCTCAACTGGGTAAGCATTTACCTACATATTTATAAGCTCAAAACAGAAAGCATGTATTTTCATATTCAGTGATTTCAAATCACTTTCTCTTTAAAAAGCAAAAACACAACAAAAAGTGTTGCATTTAGAGGGAATTGTCTTGATTGGTTTGGAGCCTTATTGTATCTGAGTCCCCTAGAATGCAAGGTAGGAACTTTATTATTTTACAGCTTTGTTATTGTTGTTCTAAGATATACTACCTCATAGTAGGCACTAAATACTTGCTGAATGAATGGATGTTTATCTACAGATAAACAGACTCTAATGACAAGATTTACTACATTTTAACAATATGCTGCATATATATATATATAAAACAAGTGAAAAGAAACACAGGTTGCAAACTAAGAAAAAAGTATGTGTAGAAAGGCCCTGATAGAAAAAATTTAAAAGATCTGCAGAGAAACGAAAAGGAAAAATCATAGTTTATATAATAGTTTAGCTGTTAATAGTCAAAACAACATAAACACTACACATTGATCTAACCAAAATTACAATATGATAATTAGAAGAATGAGCAATAGAGAAGGATATTTGTTTGTGGTGCAGAGATATCATTTTTCATCTTCCGTGATAGCAAAGCAATCCATAAAGCCTAAAACTGAAAGTTCAGGAAGTAGTAACGTAAGCATGAAATTTAAAACATGAAAATTAGTCTCAAAATAATCAGCTAAAATAAACAAAAGCAGTTGGCTGTGAGGAGTGGAGAATAGATGGATTGCTGGTTTTCTGTTCCTTTGTTTGTTTGATAATAAAAGTTCCAGAAGCTCTTCAGAAAGCTAGAATTACAAGGGTGAGGATCCCATGATGGGATTAACACTTTTATAAAAAGAGACATCAAAGAGTGCTCTCTCTCCTTTTCCCTCTTCTTCCCCACTCCCTCTTTCTCTCCCTTTCTCTCTGTCTGTCTGCCATGTGAGGACACAGGCAAGAGACAGCAATCTGTAAAACAGGAAAAGAGCCTCACCAGAACCTGACCATCCTGGCATCCTGATCTCAGACTTCTGGCTTTCAGAACTGTGAGAAAATAAATTGCTGTTTTGAAGCCACTCAGACTATGTTAGTTTTTATAGCAGCCCGAGGTGACTACGACATCCATTTACTATGACAGTCTAAATTTTTAGCACTCAACCACGGTATTTCAGATAACATCTTTACTATATCTATTACAAATCTGTAAATCCTGAAGTGAACTTGTTTTGAAACAATGGACCTGTTGTAGATTTCCCGGTATCTCTCTAGGGGTGGTGTCTTACTCTGATAGATGAACTAATAGTGGCTATCTTTCTAAATTTACTCTGCTCATGGACATACCTCATTTTTCAGTTTATGGTGAGAAAGTAAATTGTTTGTTAAAAACAATCAAAGTTAATTGCAAACATTTTTTAAAAATCAATAGAATTTTTTTTTACATTGTTTTCTTGTATAGGAACAATATTATAATCCAGTTATATATTGGGAATTTTCGTTGCTGTATTTTCAAACAATTTTATACTCAAAAATACTCAGAGATATTGTTTTTAAGTAAACACATGGATATTTCAGTTTAATACACATATTTAATTTCAAGCAGTATGTCAGTAGGAATGTGTCATGACTGGTGCCTCAGCGTTGATGAAAACTTATTTACCTTGGTATTATCAGTTGAACTGGTGAGGGAGCCTAGGGAGCTGATCTGAGTTAACATTTATGAGAAAAACATGTTAAAAGGAGAGGGCAGAATTTCCAAAGGAAACTGGGGAAAAGGGATTTGTCCGCTGGACTGGCCCAGGGTATTTTGCTGGAGAGAGAAACAGGAAGCAGAGGTTGACAAAAGAGTTTCCTGAGGGTTATGGAAGTCGAGGGGAGCAAGTTATACTGCTTCGATATCCAATGATAAAACATAACCCTCAGAGAGGGCGTTTTCCGAATTCAGTGTTCCCTGTTCCCATTCACACCACAAGCCTCCCATGGCAAGCACCTGTGGCCCTTCTCTTGCTACAGAAACATGCTCTAAGTATTGGGGTGTCAACACCACCAGGGGCCACCTTCAACCAGTAAGAGATGAAAGTTGGTAGTAAATCTTCTAACTTCCTTGAAACTCATTTGTGACAATTTGAGGTATGTTCTCTGGGGTCCCAGGGTCCCACATCAGGATTGAGCCCCAGCTACCCGCAGTGGCAACCTGCCCTTTAGCACATTCTCTTGGCTTCCTTTTTTATCTATCTCACTTCATACACTCCCCTTTCCTATCAATGCCTCCTAGGATCCCCTCTCAAAAAACTACTCAGTCTATGGGAAATAGTCAAACCCTAATCTATGGGACTTAAACTCACCAGCTGTAATCCATGCTACACTGAACCTCCAGAGAAACTCTTTTGAAACAAAACATTGCACACATGATCTGTCCCGAACCTACATGCTTCCCCTCACATTACCATCAGTCATTACTCCCCAGTCACATTGGTTTCTTTTCTGTTTCTCAGGCAGCATCATGTCTTCTTTGGGGTAAATTATAAGAAATATCCCTGAAAAGTTCACTATTGTGTGTAATGTAAAAGTGTGACTAAGTGGTAAAGTGTTGGAGGTCAATTGCTACGGTTTGAGTGTGTCCCCAAAGAGCATACACTGGAAACTTGATTCCCAATGCAACAGGATTGTGAAGTGGAACCTAATAAGAAGTAATTAAACCATGAGGGATATGTCCTCATGAATGGATTAAAGCTGTTGTCATGGCAGTGGGCTTGTTATTATAAAAGGACAAATTTGACCCCCTTTTCTCTCTTTCTTTTCTGCCTTTTATCACAGGATGACACAGCAAGAAGGTCCTCAACAGATGCCAGCCCTTTAATCTTGAACTTCCCAGACTCATGAGCCATAAGAAATAAATTTCTTTTCATTATAAATTACTCAGTCAGTGTTGTTCTGTTATAGCAGCACAAAATGAACTAAGGCATCACAAAAACAGCTTTCTACTGATGGAGCTGATGAGAGGAGGAGCTTGACCCTGTGGCAAAATGGGCTCTCTGTGGCTTCATCTTTAATTGAAACATTTACCAGCTGAGTCACAGCCAAAGATGGGCAACAGCAGTCTATTCCCCAATCCCCAGAGGCTGAGCTGAACCCTGAAATTTTCTCTAAAGCCACAGAGAATTCAGACTTCCAGCAGGTAGGTTGGCTCCAGAAATTATAACAATAGAAGGGGCTGAGCTATACACATTCCTTCTCCCAAATTATTCAGTCAGGTGACTCATTCCTCTACACTTAGAAGCAGTGGAAGGAGTGGGAAATAACCTTCTAGTGTAGCACTTTGGCTTTCTCTCCTGAAGAAGGGAATGAACAGTCCGTTATCTCTGGAAAACGTGGGCTGGGTGCAGTGGTTAACACCTGTATTCCCAGAAATATGGGGGGCTGAGGTGGGCAGATCACTGAGGTCAGGAGTTAGAGACCAGCCTGGCCAACATGGTGAAACCTTTTCTCTACTAAAAACAGAAAAATTAGCCAGGTGTGGGGATGGGTGCCTGTAATCCCAACTACCCAGGAGGTTGAGGCAGGAGAATCACTTGAACCTGGGAGGTGGAGGTTGCAGTGAGCAGAGATAGAGCCGCTGCACTCCAACCTGGGCAACAAAGCAAGACTCCACCTCAAAAAAGAAAGAAAAGAAAGGAAGGAAGGGAAGAAGGGAGGAAGAGAGGAAGGGAACACAAGACAAGGGAGGGCTGATACCGTTTACTGTGTACACATGATGCCTTTACTGAGACTCAGTAGGAAAAATCTCAGATTTCATGCTCAAAATAACTATTATATTTACCAGCTAATTTGTTCTTATGGCTTTTCTTAGACTGTTAGGCGTTGTAGTCTGAATGTATCCCCCAAAATTCTTGTATTAAAATTTAATCATCAATGTGATAGTATTGAGAAGTGGGACATTTAGGAGGTGATTAAGTCATGAGAGCAGAAAAAGAGGCTGAAGGGAGTGTCTTAGTCCGTTTTCCCCTTTTGCCTTCCTGTCCTTTCTGCCATGTGAGGACACAGCATTTGTTCTCTCCAGAGGGCACAGCCACAAGGCACTATCAGAAGCAGACAGCATCCCTCACTGGGCACTGAATCTCCTGGCACTTTGATCTTGGACTTCCCAGCCTCCAGACCTGTGAGAAATACATTTCTATTATTTATAAATTAGCTAGTCTAAGAAAATTTGTTATAGTATCAGGAACTAAGATAAGATTTGTTGTCTCCTTCCATCAAGCTTTATTAAGGTATAATTGGCAAGAAAAATTGTATATATTTAGGATGCACAACGTGATGTCTTGATATGCCTATACACTGTGAAATGCCTACCACAATCAAGCTAATTAGCATATCCATCACCTCCCATAATTACCATTTTTTTGGTGATGAGAATATTTAAGATCGACTCTGTTAGCAAATTTCAAGTATACAAGACTATTGACTATAATAACCAAGCTGTACATTAGATCTGCAGAACTTATTCTTGCATAACTGAAACTTTGTACCTTTTGACTAATATCTTCCCATTTTTCCCACTCCTCAACCCCAGGAACTCACCATTCTTTTCTCTGCTTCTATGAGATTTATGTAGAATTTTTTATAGTATTTTTTTCCCAAAATTAGCTACTAAAAATGCAGTACCAAATCTGTGGGTCACTTCTACTAAAGCAGACAGGAAAATAGGGTAGGTATGTTGAGTAGTAACTGTAGTACTGGATCTTATTTTTCCGACTTTAATTTCTACTTCTGATACACACAGTTTTAACTTATTTCATTCTTATAGAAGTGTAAGTATTTTTGTGTGTACCTCATATTCTTTTCTGAAAAGCCTGGTTATAAGAAGTATTTTCTTTTTTTTTGAGACGGAGTCTCGCTCTGTCACCCAGGCTGGAGTGCAGTGGCGTGATCTCGGATCACTGCAACCTCCCAGGTTCACGCCACTCTCCCACCTCAGCCTCCCAAGTAGCTGGGACTACAGGCACCCGCCACCATGCCTAGCTAATTTTTTGTATTTTTAGTAGAGATGGGATTTCACTGTGTTAGCCAGGATGGTCTCGATCTCCTGACCTCGTGATCTGCCAGCCTTGGCCTCCCAAAGTGCTGGGATTACAGGCATGAACCACTGCACCTGGCCATAAGAAGTATTTTTTAAATTAATACTATAATTATAATTTTAGCAGGTTCATAACATCCATTCATTTTACTAGGTTTCTAAACCATTTCTGTATTATCTATTTCTTAGGCTGTTTCCCATGTGTCACTGATATATGTAAAATGGCAATCTTCTTTATGTAGATAGCTTTTTTTCCCTTTAGCATTATGTCTCTAAGAATAATTCCTATGTGTTGGATAACTGGAGTCAATGAATACAAGCAATTTTCTGGCTTGTATATATTTTTCCACATTGCTGTCATAAAAGTTGTAACAAATTAATACTACCAGCTATGGATTGTTACCATTTTCAACAAAACTTTTCCAGCCTTAGTTATAAATGTTAAAAATGTTTGCTAGTTTAATAAGTACAAAATGACAAATTTTTTTTGGCTAACATATTGTTACTCCAAAATTTTGCTGATTAATTGTATTTCCTATTATATAAAATGAATGTTAACACATTGACTTATATATTTGCTAAAAAAATTGGGGTTTTTAATAAAATTTATTAATTTTTTTCTTCTAATATCCCTTATATGTCAAAATGTATTAAAAATTCATCTTTAGAATTGAAACTTAATCAGTTATATTTTGGCAGGTTTCCAATTACACACACACATATATATGTATATTTATTCCAATTACACACACACACACTTTTAACTCAATCTTCTTAAAGTTTGTTTTCTTAGAGAGAGAGTCTCACTCTGTCACCCCAGCTAGAGTGTAATGGTGCCATCGTAGCTCACTACTCACTGTAAGTTCAAACTTCTGAGCTGAAGTGACCCTCCTGCTTCAGTCTCCCCAGTAACTGGGACTACAGGTAAGTGCCACCATGCTCAGTTAATTTTTTTTTTTTTTTTTGGTAGAGACAGGGTCTTGCTTGTTGCCCAGGCTGGTCTCAGACTCCTAGCCTCAAGTAATCCTTTGCCGTGGCCTCCCAAAGATCTGGGTTTACAGGCATGAGCCACCCTGCCTGGCCTAAAGTTTATCTTGATGTGTGGCGTAAAGTTTAGCGGGATTATCTTACCAATTTTGACTAATTAGAGATGTTTGATAGAAAAAAAACAGAATTTTTCTGTTTATTTTTTCTTTATTTTATTTTTATTTTCCATTATGGCCTAGGCTGTTGAATATTTACTAAATATTAGGCAGACATTTCAAATTATATGTAAAGTATTAAAAGATGGTAAGGTATCAAAGGAAAAATGATTAAAGATGTGCACTATTATTGCAAGAGATCAGTTGAAAATATTTTACTGAATGTTGTACTTATATTTTCCACACATTAGTAGTATGAGCCACATTCTATCAACTTCACATTTACTCATTTGGAGTAATGACACTGGTTTCTGCTGTCAGGAAGTTTATAGTGTAGAATATTCACTTAAATCTGTGAATCACATGTTATAATGTCTATGCCTGCACTACTGGACAGACAGAAGAAACTCATACTCAGCTGCTTTGTGTTTTTCTAGGGTGAAAATAAAAAACAAGATAAAATAAAAGTCAGGGAAATAAAAGACATTTTTTTCCAGATCTATTTTAATTGTTTTCAGCTCCAGTGGAAAAAAAATTCTTTGATGTCAACTATAACATAAAACATGACTTATTTTAGGAATTCTGTTGGTAGTGGAACCAAATATTATAGAATGATAATATAATGTCAGTGTCAATTGGAGAACTGAGAAGGAACAAGGCAGGAGATCAAGTAAAAGGTGTGAACCTCCTGAAAGACTTTTGTAAAGGAAACTAGCTCAACAGTTGCCAGAACAAACCATTAGTGTTTGGGACAGGGAATTTATCCACTTACAAAATGGAGTTTATGTTTACACAAATGAGAGAATAACTTTGCCTATGACCTATCAACATTTTAAATTTCATAATTAGGCTTTTGGTTAACAGTTTTGAATAATAATTTATAACCAAGAGTAGTTAATGTGGTCGTGCCACCAAGTCTCATTCATTTGCTCAAAATTAATAATTTTTTTAATTGTGGTAATCATCTCACAATTTTTTTGTATATCAAATCATCAGTTTGTATGCCTTAAATATATACATTTTTTATTTGTTAATTACACCTCAGTAAGGCTGAAAAAATATTTTTTGCTAGGTAATTTTGGAAATACCAACTTCATCTATTTTATGGATGCATTTCTAAAAAGAGACAGAAGCTATTAGTGAGCTGGTAAATGTACATTTGTTTGAAGGTCCTTATTAATAGGAAATATCACTGGCTTACTAAATCAAATATAGGATTCAGTATTGTCCATTAATATTCCTTTAGGATTTACAATTTGCTTGGAAGAGTGGAGCAGAACCACAGAAAAAATGATACGAATTAAACTTTAAGGTCATGTATAGCTCTAACTTTCTACAAAATTTCAATATGTACAATTCATTTAGAATGAAGAAGCTTATTTGCTCCATTTGGGACATGTAACTGTAACATTAATAGCCATATCATTCTTTTTCATTGTGAAGATCTCAGGAGAATAATTTATCTGGCTTCTCTCACTCATAAGGGAGCATCACAAAGTTCCTTATTATAAAATAATTATGAAGTACCTAAAACTGTACTTAGAATTAGCGTCAAAGAGTTCAAGCAATCTAAAAAGTTTTGTAACACTCCTGATTTCCCCCCATTATAAAATATGTGTGAGGAAAGCTGAGAAAGATAGGATAATTTTCATATTTAAGATAACTAAAATTGAAAAATAATAACCTGAAACATACGCTGATACTTGGAACTACTAGTTGGCTTCTGAATTTAATAATACTTTGAAGAGATGCTGATCAAACTCCTAAGTTTCAGTTGGGAGAAATAAGTTTTTGAGATCTACTGCACAGCATGGTGACTCTAGTTAATAATAAGGTATTATGTATTTGAAAATTGAGAAGAGAATAAATTTCAAATGTTTTCATTACAGGAAATGAACATGTGAAGTGATGGATATGTTAATTCACTTGATTTAATTATTTTGCAATGTATAAATATATCAAAATATCATATTGTACTCTATAGATCTATAATATACAAGTTTTATTTGTAAATTACAAAAAATTTTAGTGCCCAAATTGAGAAAAGATTTTTAATATAATTACAGTAAACAAAATTTAAGAAGCTTTTTAAAGACACCACGCTAATAGTTATAGGTGAAAATGAGGTTGCCAAGTTGACTAAACATTACCAGGAGGGCATATACTTGTAGCTTAATGATTTGTTCCAACTCTTGTCTAGCCCCGCCTGTTAACACAGCTTTCCATCATGGAGTGAAACAAAACTAAATGAAAACATATGAAACAAATCTATGCTCAGGACAGTGAACTATAGGAAAACCTTTTGGGCAGTAGATTCAGAAGTTTCAATGACTAGACAGCAGAATAACAACTATTTTTTTTTTATTATACTTCAAGTTTTAGGGTACATGTGCACAATGTGCAGGTTTGTTACATATGTATCCATGTGCCACGTTGGTGTGCTGCACCCATTAACTCGTCATTTAGCATTAGGTATATCTCCTAATGCTGTCCCTCCCCGCTCCCCCCACCCCACAACAGTCCCCGGAGTGTGATGTTCCCCTTCCTGTGTCCATGTGTTCTCATTGTTCAATTCCCACCTATGAGTGAGAACATGAGGTGTTTGGTTTTTTGTCCTTGTGATAGTTTACTGAGAATGATGGTTTCCAGTTTCATCCATGTCCCTACAAAGGACGTGAACTCATCATTTTTTATGGCTGCATAGTATTCCATGGTGTATATGTGCCACACTTTCTTAATCCAGTCTATCGTTGTTGGACATTTGGGTTGGTTCCAAGTCTTTGCTATTGTGAATAGTGCCACAATAAACATACGTGTACATGTGTCTTTATAGCAGCATGATTTATAGTCCTCTGGGTATATACCCAGTAATGGGATGGCTGGGTCAAATGGTATTTCTAGTTCTAGATCCCTGAGGAATCACCACACTGACTTCCACAATGGTTGAACTAGTTTACAGTCCCACCAACAGTGTAAAAGTGTTCCTATTTCTCCACATCCTCTCCAGCACCTGTTGTTTCGTGACTTTTAAATGATCGCCATTCTATCTGGTGTGAGATGGTAACTCATTATGGTTTTAATTTGCATTTCTCTGATGGCCAGTGATGATGAGCATTTTTTCATGTGTTTTTTGGCTGCATAGATGTCTTCTTTTGAGAAGTGTCTGTTCATGTCCTTCACCCACTTTTTGATGGGATTGTTTGTTTTTTTTCTTGTAAATTTGTTTGAGTTCATTGTAGATTCTGGATATTAGCCCTTTGTCAGATGAGTAGGTTGCAAAATATTTCTCCCATTCTAGTAGGTTGCCTGTTCACTCTGATGGTAGTTACTTTTGCTGTGCAGAAGCTCTTTAGTTTAATTAGATCCCATTTGTCAATTTTGGCTTTTGTTGCCACTGCTTTTGGTGTTTTAGACATGAAGTCCTTGCCCATGCCTATGTCCTGAATGGTATTGCCTAGGTTTTCTTGTAGGATTTTAATGGTTTTAGGTCTAACATTTAAGTCTTTAATCCATCTTGAATTAATTTTTGTATAAGGTGTAAGGAAGGGATCCAGTTTCAGCTTTCTACATATGGCTAGCCAGTTTTCCCAGCACCATTTATTAAATAGGGAATCCTTTCCCCATTGCTTGTTTTTGTCAGGTTTGTCAAAGATCAGATAGTTGTAGATATGCGGCATCATTTCTGAGGGCTCTGTTCTGTTCCATTGATCTATGTCTCTATTGTGGTACCAGTACCATGCTGTTTTGGTTACTGTAGCATTGTAGTATAGTTTGAAGTCAGGTAGTGTGATGCCTCCAGCTTTGTTCTTTTGGCTTAGGATTGACTTGGCGATGCGGGCTCTTTTTTGGTTCCATATGAACTTTAAAGTAGTTTTTTCCAATTCTGTGAAGAAAGTCATTGGTAGCTTGATGGGGATGGCATTGAATCTATAAATTACCTTGGGCAGTATGGCCATTTTCACAATATTGATTCTTCCAACCCATGAGCATGGAATGTTCTTCCATTTGTTTGTATCCTCTTTTATTTCATTGAGCAGTGGTTTGTAGTTCTCCTTGAAGAGGTCCTTCACATCCCTTGTAAGTTGGATTCCTAGGTATTTTATTCTCCTTGAAGCAATTGTGAAGGGGAGTTCACTCATGATTTGGCTCTCTGTTTGTCTGTGATTGGTGTACAAGAATGCTTGTGATTTTTGTACATTGATTTTGTATCCTGAGACTTTGCTGAAGTTGCTAATCAGCTTAAGGAGATTTTGGGCTGAGACAATGGGGTTTTCTAGATATACAATCATGTCATCTGCAAACAGGGACAATTTGACTTCCTCTTTTCCTAATTGAATACCCTTTATTTCCTTCTCCTGCCTGATTGCCCTGGCCAGAACTTCCAACACTATGTTGAATAGGAGTGGTGAGAGAGGGCATCCCTGTCTTGTGCCAGTTTTCAAAGGGAATGCTTCCAGTTTTTGCCCATTCAGTATGATATTGGCTGTGGGTTTGTCATAGATAGCTCTTATTATTTTGAGATATGTCCCATCAGTACCTAATTTATTGAGAGTTTTTCACATGAAGGGTTGTTGAATTTTGTCAAAGGCCTTTTCTGCATCTATTGAGATAATCATGTGGCTTTTGTCTTTGGTTCTGTTTATATGCTGGATTACATTTATTGATTTGCGTATGTTGAACCAGCCTTGCATCCCAGGGATGAAGCCCATTTGATCATGGTGGATAAGCTTTTTGATGTGCTGCTGGATTCGATTTGCCAGTATTTTATTGAGGATTTTTGCATCAATGTTCATCAAGGATATTGGTCTGAAATTCTCTTTTTTGGTTATGTCTCTGCCAGGCTTTGGTATCAGGATGATGCTGGCTTCATAAAGTGTGTTAGGGAGGATTCCCTCTTTTTCTATCAATTGGAATAGTTTCAGAAGGAATGGTACCAGTCCCTCCTTGTACCTCTGGTAGAATTCGGCTGTGAATCCATCAGGTCCTGGACTCTTTTTGGTTGGTAAGCTATTGATTATTGCCTCAATTTCAGAGCCTGTTATTGGTCTATTCAGAGATTCAACTTCTTCCTGCTTCAGTCTTGGGAGGGTGTATTTGTTGAGGAATTTATCCATTTATTCTAGATTTTCTAGTTTATTTGCATAGAGGTGTTTGTAGTATTCTCTGATGGTAGATTGTATTTCTGTGGGATCGGTGGTGATATTCCCTTTTTCATTTTTTATTGCATCTATTTGATTCTTCTCTCTTTTCTTCTTTATTAGTCTTTCTAGTGGTCTATCAATTTTGTTGATCTTTTCAAAAAACCAGCTCCTGGATTCATTAATTTTTTGAAGGGTTTTTTGTGTCTGTATTTCCTTCAGTTCTGCTCTGATTTTAGTTATTTCTAGCCTTCTGCTAGCTTTTGAGTGTGTTTGCTCTTGCTTTTCTAGTTCTTTTTATTGTGATGTTAGGATGTCAATTTTGGATCTTTCCTGCTTTCTCTTGTGGGCATTTAGCGCTATAAATTTCCCTCTACACACTGCTTTGAATGTGTCCCAGAGATTCTGGTATGTTGTGTCTTTGTTCTCATTGGTTTCAAAGAACATCTTTATTTCTGCCTTCATTTCATTATGTACCCATTAGTCATTCAGGAGCAGGTTGTTCAGTTTGCATGTAGTTGAGTGGTTTTGAGTGAGTTTCTTAATCCTGAGTTCTAGTTTGATTGCACTGTGGTCTGAGAGACAGTTTGTTATAATTTCTGTTCTTTTACATTTGCTGAGGAGAGCTTTACTTCCAACTATGTGGTCTATTTTGGAATAGGTGTGGTGTGGTGCTGAAAAGAATGTATATTCTGTTGATTTCGGGTGGAGAGTTCTGTAGATGTCTATTAGGTCCACTTTGTGCAGAGCTGAGTTCAATTCCTGGATATCCTTGTTAACTTTCTGTCTCATTGATCTGTCTAATGTTGACAGTGGGGTATTAAAATCTCCCATTATTATTGTGTGGGAGTTTAAGTCCCTTTGTAGGTCACTCAGGACTTGCTTTATGAATCTGGGTGCTCCTGTGTTGGGTGCATATATATTTAGGATAGTTAGCTCTTCTTGTTGAATTGATCCCTTTACCATTATGCAATGGCCTTCTTTGTCTCTTTTGATCTTTGTTGGTTTAAAGTCTATTTTATCAGAGATGAGGATTGCAACCCCTGCCTTTTTTTGTTTTCCATTTGCTTGATAGATCTTCCTCCATCCCTTTATTTTGAGCCTATGTGCATCTCTGCACGTGAGATGGGTTTCCTGAATACAGCACACTGATGGGTCCTGACTCCTTATCCATTTTGCCAGTCTGTGTCTTTTAATTGGAGCATTTAGCCCATTTACATTTAAAGTTAATATTGTTATGTGTGAATCTTATCCTGTCATTATTATGTTAGTTGGTTATTTTGCTCATTAGTTGATGCAGTTTCTTTCTAGCCTTGATGGTCTTTACAATTTGGCATGTTTTTGCAGTGGCTGGTACTGGTTGCTCCTTTCCATGTTTAGTGCTTCCTTCAGGAGCTCTTTTAGGGCAGGCCTGGTGGTGACAAAATCACTCAGCCTTTGCTTGTCCGTAAAGTATTTTATTTCTCCTTCACTTATGAAGCTTAGTTTGGCCGGATATGAAATTCTGGGTTGAAAATTCTTTTCTTTAAGAATGTTGAATATCGGCCCCAACTCTCTTCTGACTTGTAGAGTTTCTGTCAAGAGATCAGCTGTTAGTCTGATGGGCTTCCCTTTGTGGGTAACCCGACCTTTCTCTCTGGCTGCCCTTAACATTGTTTCCTTCATTTCAACTTTGGTGAATAGTGACAATTATGTGTCTTGGAGTTGCTCTTCTTGAGGAGTATCTTTGTGGTGTTCTCTGTATTTCCTGAATCTGAATGTTGGCCTGCCTTGCTAAATTGGGGAAGTTCTCCTGGATAATATCTTGCAGAGTGTTTTCCAACTTGGTTCCATTGTCCCCGTCATTTTCAGGTACACCAATCAGACGTAGGTTTGGTCTTTTCACATAGTCCCAAATTTCTTGGAGGCTTTGCTCATTTCTTTTTATTCTTTTTTCTCTAAACTTCCCTTCTCACTTCATTTCATTCATTTCATCTTCCATCAGCGATACCCTTTCTTCCAGTTGATCACATCAGCTACCGACGGCTCTGCAATCTTCGCGTACTTCTCGATACTTGGCTTTCAGCTCCATCAGCTCCTTTAAGCCCTTCTCTCCATTGGTTATTCTAGTTATCCATTCTTCTAATTTTTTTTCAAAGTTTTTAACTTCTTTGCTATTGTTTTGAATTTCCTCCCGTAGCTCAGAGTAGTTTGATCGTCTGAAGCCTTCTTCTCTCAATTAGTCAAAGTCATCCTCCATCCAGCTTTGTTCCGTTGCTGGTGAGGAACTGCGTTCCTTTGGAGGAGGAGAGGTGCTCTGCTTTTTAGAGTTTCCAGTTTTTCTTCTCTGTTTTTTCCCCATCTTTGTGGTTTTATCTACTTTTTGTCTTTGATGATGGTGATGTCCAGATGGGTTTTTGGTGTGGATGTCCTTTCTGTTTGTTAGTTTTCCTTCTACCAGACAGGACCCTCAGCTGCAGGTCTGTTGGAGTTTGCTAGAGGTCCACTCCAGACCCTGTTTGGCTGGGTGTCAGCAGCAGTGGCTGCAGAACAGCGGATTTTTGTGAGACCACAAATTCAGCTGTCTGATAGTTCCTCTGGAAGTTTTGTCTCAGAGGAGTACCCAGCCAAGTGAGGTGTCAGTCTGTCCCTACTGGGGGGTGCCTCCCAGTTAGGCTGCTCGGGGGTCAGGGACCCACTTTAGGAGGCAGTCTGTCCATTCTCAGATCTCCAGCTGCATGCTGAGAGAACCACTACTGTCTTCAAAGCTGTCAGTCAGACAGGGATGTTTAAGTCTGCAGAGGTTCCTGCTGAATTCTTGTTTGTCTGTGCCCTGCCCCCAGAGGTGGAGCCTACAGAGGCAGGCAGGCCTCCTTGAGCTGTGGTGGGCTCCACCCAGTTCGAGTTTCCTGGCTGCTTTGTTTACCTTAGCAAGCCTGGGCAATGGTGGGTGCCTCTCCCCCAGCCTCGCTGCCGCCTTGCAGTTTGATCTCAGACTGCTGTGCTAGAAATCAGCGAGACTCCGTGGGCATAGGACCCTCCGAGCCAGGTGCGGGACACAATCTCCTGGTGTGCCGTTTTCCAGGCCCGTTGGAAAAGCATAGTATTAGGGTGGGACTGACCCAATTTTCCAGGTGCCATCTGTTACCCCTTTCTTTGACTAGGAAGGGAACTCCCTGACCCCTTGCACTTCCCGAGTGAGGCAATGCCTCACCCTGCTTCGGCTCGTGCACAGTGCGCTGCACCAACTGTCCTGTACCCACTGTTTGGCACTCCCTAGTGAGATGAACCCGGTACCTCAAACAGAAATGCAGAAATCACCTGTCTTCTGTGTCGCTCAGGCTGGGAGCTGTAGACCGGAGCTGTTCCTATTCGGCCATCTTGGCTCCACTGAATAACAACTATTTTAAAAATGTTTTCCTAGATTGTTACCCAAAGCAAATATCTGAGCGCTATAAATAGAATTCTACGCTGACTATAAACCTTTTCCTTTAAGGATATGCAAAATATTTTAGAATCATAAATGGATACCATACTATGAAGCAAAAGAGCATTTTTAAAACTTATTCATTGATATGCATTGGTTTTCAGTAATATATATACTGGTTCTACCGAGGACTTCCATACACTTAGGCCTCTCAGTCAAACAATCACTACTAGTTAAATCAATTTGGTGCAGCTGTTTTTTATTAAGTTCAATTTTTGCTATCACAAAATATTTCAACACTATGGCTAGAGTAATGGTGAGAATTTAATGACATACTAACCCCAGGGAGTTTGTAATATCAAAACAAGCCTCCAAAAGTCTTATTTGCATGAAGAATCTCTGATATTTTTGGTTTAATGGTAAAAAGCAACTTGAAACCAGAAGTTAGATGTTAGGTACATAGGTACCTCAGGATTAACGTTCTTAAATAAATGTCTTAGGCTCTGATGAGGAGGAATGGGATGGGATATTGTACACACCTAATAGGTAAGAAATAGTCTTAGGGTAGGAGAGAATCAAAATCTACTGGATAAAATCTTAGAGTATCAATAAAGACATGTTTAATATTTCCCCATGATACTATCCTTGGACATGTTCCAATAGCTTCAAGAGAGTTGGCTGTAAGAAATTTTAAAAAGGTAAATATTATTTTAGGAATAGCTATACAGCTGCCTCAAAGAGACTCAACAATAATTCAGTAATTTAGATTCAATAGTAAGAAGTCAAAAATGTATCCCTCTTTCAATTAACAGTCTAAGGTGAGCATCCCAATGAATGGCTCTACTCCAAATGATCATTCAGGAATGCGGCTTTCTTCTGTTTTTCTGAGAAGTCTCTAGGGCAATGGTTTTTAAAGTGTGGTCCATAGAGCCTTTGAGGATTACAAGACTTTACAGGGAGGTTGTGAGGTCAGAACTATTTCTATAATAATATTAATATTAACTCATATTAATACTAGCAACAAATACTCACATTAGTAATACTAGTCATAGTAATGTTACTAAAAATAACACATTCTTTGCCTTTTCCCCAGTGATGACATTAACTCTGATAATGTAATAAAAGGCAGTGGCAACAAACTGCAGTAGGAATCATTGGAATCTTCACCACCACACACTGATAGTTTTGTAAAAAAAAAAAAACACACACACAAATTTATATCAGAATTTCTTTGATGAAGCATTGAATATTATAAATTCTATTAAAAATTTTACCTTTGAGTATCTGTGTTTTTAATATTCTAGTTGACGAAATTGGAAATACAGATCCTTTCTCAAGGGAGGAGCAAGATGGGCAAATAATATCCTTCACTGTTTGTTTCCCCCATAAGAAGACCAAATTTTTACAACTAACTCCACAGAAAAAGTACCATCACAAGAATAAGGTATCAGGTGAGCAATTGGAGTATCTGGCTTTAATTTCATATCACTAAAAAGGCACTGAAATGGGCTAGGAGAGAGTCTTGAATTACCAATGCCATCCCTCCCCCATCTCCCAGCAGCAGCCATGTGGCATGGAAAATCTGTACTCCTGGGAGAGGGAAAGCACAGTGATTTAGGGACTTCACATTGAACTCAGTGCTGCCCTGTCACAGCAGAAAGCAGAACCAGGCCATATCCAACTGATGCTTGCTCATGGAGGTAGCATTTGGGTCAGCGCTAGCCAGAAGGGAATTGCCCATCCCAGTGGTTAGAGCTTCAGTTCTGGCAAGCATCACCACTGCAGGTTAATGTGGCTTGGAGCCCTAAATGAACTTCAGGGGTAGCCTAGGCCACAAGGACTGCAATTCCTAGGCAATTGCAGGGACTGAACTGGGCTCAGAGACAGTGGCCTGGGTGGAGGGGGGCACATGGCCTACTGAGACATCAGACAGAGCAGGTAATAAAGTGCTTGTGCCACTCCTCCCTCATCCCCTAGCAGCAGCCACAAGGCATGGAGAAATCTGTGTACTTGAGAGAAGAGGGCAGCAATTTTGAGACATCATATTAAACACAGTGCTGCTCTGTTACAGGGGAGAGCAAAGCTGTGTTGGGTTCAGCTGGCATCTGTGCACAGAGGGAGAATTTGGACCAGACCTAGCCAGAAGGGAATCACCCATCCCAGCAGTCATAACTTGAATTTCTTGGCAAGCCTTGCTGCAGTGAGCTAAAGTGCTCCAGAGTCCTAGGTAAACTCGAAAGGCAGTCTAGGACACAAGGACTGAAACTCCTAGGCAACTCCTGGTGCTGGGCTGGGCTTAGAGACAGCGGACTAGGGTGGCACATGACCTAGGGAGACACCAGATAGGGTAGCTAAGGGAGTGCTTGTGTCACCCCTTCCCCAACCCTAGGCAGCCCAGTTCACAGCAACAAAAGGGACTGCTTCCTTCTGCTTCAGGAGAGGAGAGTGAAGAGTAAAGAGGACTTTGTCATATATCTTGGATACCAGCTCATGCTTAGTAGGATAGGGCACCAGGCAGAGTCTTGAACATCCATTCCAGGACCTAGCTGATGAAAGACATTTCTAGACATCTCCTGGACCAAAAGAGACCCTTGAAGGGAAGGACCCAGTCGTGGCAAGATTCATCATCTGCTGACTAAAGAGCCCTTGGGCCCTGAATAACTACCAGTGATACCCAGGTAGTATGCCATAGGCCTTGGGCTCAGAGCTGTGGTGCCTATGGTGAAAACCTCCTTCTGTCTGAGAAAAGCAGGGGGAAAAGTAAACGGAAATTTGTCTTGTAACTTAGGTACCAGCTTGGCCACAGTGGGGTAAAGCACCAAGCACGCTCTTGGAGTCCCCAAGTCTAGGCCTGGACTATTGGTCAGCATTCCTGGACCTTCCCTGGGCCAGAGGAGAGCCTACTGCCCGGAAGGATGAGTCCCAGTTCTAACAGCATTCACCACTGGCTGACTGACAAGCCCTTGGGCTTTTAATCAGAGGTGGTCTCGCAGAAACACCCCATGGGCCAGTGGTGGTGGTGGACACAGGGAGAGGCTTTTCTGCAGTAAAGGGAGAGAAGAATGGGAATAATGTTGTGTTGTGTTTGAGTGCCAGCTTACCTATAGTAGAATATAACATTAGTACATTTCTAAGGTTTTCTACTCCAGTCCCCAGCTCCCAACAGCATCTCTGGACACAGTCAGGGACGGGGAGAACTCAACACCTTGAAGGGAAAGACATATACCTGGCTGGCTTTGCCAGTTGCTAATGGTATAGACCTAAAGCCTTGAGTAAACATGGGTAGTAGATAGATAGTTGTTACAGCAGGCCTCGGGTGAGACCCAGTGCAGTGTTGGCTTCAGGTATAAATCATCACAGTCCCAGTGGTGGCGGCCACCAGGGTGCTTGTGGCCCCCCACCCCCAGTTCCAGGTGACTTAGCACAGACAGAGAAACTTCGTTTGTTTGGAGAAAGCAATGAAAAAGAACAAGAACGTCTGCCTGGGAATCCAGAGAATTCTTCTAGAACTTATCCAAGACCACCAAGGCATTTCCTCTGGGAGTCTGCAAGTACCACAGCATTATTGGGTTTTGGGCCCAAGTTCCTCCAACTACCTGGAAAACCTTCCAAAGAATGACAGGCCCAAAAAAGCCCAGACTGCAAAAACTACAAGAAATGCCTAACTCTTCACTGCTCAGACACCAAAGAACATCTACAATCACCCAGGAAAATATGACCTCGGTAAACAAACTAAATAAGCTACCAGGGACCAATACTGGAGAAACAGAGATATGTGACCTTTCAGACAAAAATTCAAAATGACTGTGTTGAGGAAACAAATAAATTCAAGGTAACACAAAGAAGGATTTTAGAATTCTATCAGATAAACATAACAAAGGGACTGAAATTATTAAAAAGAAGCAAGCAAAAATTATCAACTTGAAAATTGCAATTGACATCTGAAGAATACATCAGAGTTGCTTAATAGGATAATTGATGAAGCAGAAGAAAGAATTAGCGAACTTGCAGACAAGCTATTTGAAAATACACAATCAAAGGAGACAAAAGAAAAAGGAATTAAAAAGAATGAAGTATGCCTGTAAGATCTAGAAAATAGCCTCAAAATGGCAAATCTAAGAGTTCGTGGCCTTAAAGAGGAAGTAGAGAGAGAGATTGGGATAGAAAGTTTATACAAAGGTATAATATCAGAGAACTTCCCAAATCTAGAGAAAGATATCAATATCTAAGTACAAAAAGGTTATAGAACATCAAGCAGATATAACCCAAAGAAGACTATTTCAAGTCATTCACAAACTGCCAGTGATCAAAGATAAAGAAAGGATCCTAAAAGCACCAAGAGAAAAGGAACATAACGTATAATAGAGCTCCAATATATCTGGCTGCAGACTTTACATTGGAAACCTTGCAGGCCAGGAGAGAGTAGCATGACATATTTAAAGTGCTGAAGGAAAAAAATCTTTTACCCTACAATAGTATAGCCAGTGAAAATATCTTTCAAACATGAAGGAGAAATAAAGACATTACCAGACAAACAAAAACTGAGAGATTTTATCAACTCTCGATCTGTTCTATAAGAAATGTTAAAGGAAGTTTCTAATATGAAAGAAAAGGACATTAATGAGCAAGAAGCAATCATTTGAAGCTATAAAACTCATTGGTAATAACACACAGAAAAACACAGAATATTATAGCACTGCAAGTGTGGTGTGTAAACTGCTCTTAAGTAGAAAGACTAAATAATGAACCAATCAAAAATAATAACTACAACAAGTTTTCAAGACATACATGGTACAATAAGACATAAATAGAGAACAAAAAGTTAAAAAGGGGTAGGACAAAGTTAAAGTGTAGAGTTTTCATCAGTTTTCTTTTTTTTTAAATTATACTTTAAATTCTGGCATACAAGTGCAGAATGTGCAGGTTTGTTACATAGGTATACACGTGTCATGGTGGTTTGCTGCACCCATCAACCTGTCATCTACATTAGGTATTTCTCCTAATGCTATCCCTCCCCTAACCTCCCACCCCCGACAGGCCCTGGTGTGTGATGTTCCCCTCCCTGTGTCTATGTGTTTTCTTTGTTCAACTCCCACTTATGAGTGAGAACATGTGGTGTTTGGTTTTCTGTTCTTTTTTTGTTTTTTGTTTTTTTGAGATGGAGTCTCACTCTATCACCCAGGATGGAGTGCAGTGGCATGATCCCAGCTCACTGCAAGCTCCGCCTCCCGGGTTCATGCCATCCTCCTGCCTCAGCCTCCCGAGTAGCTGGGACTACAGGCGCCTGCCACCACGCCCGGCTAATTTTTTGTATTTTTAGTAGAGACGGGGTTTCACCATGTTAGCCAAGATGGTCTCGATCTCCTGACCTCCTGATCCACCTGCCTCGGCCTCCCAAAGTGCTGGGACTACAGGCGTGAGCCACCGCGCCCAGCCAGTTTTCTGTTCTTGTGCTAGTTTACTGAGAATGATAGTTTTCAGCATCATCCATGTCCCTGCAAAGGACATTAACTCATCCTTTTTTATGGCTGCATAATATTCCATGGTGTATATGTGCCACATTTTGTTTATCCACTCTACTATTGATGGGCATTTGGGTTGATTCCAAGTCTTTGCTATTGTGAATAGTCCCTCAATAAACATACGTGTGCATGTGTCTTTATAGTAGAATGATTTGTAATCCTTTGGGTAAACACCCAGTAGTGGGACTGCTGGGTCAAATGGTATTTCTTGTTCTAGATCCTTGAGGAATCACCCCACTGTCTTCCACAATGATTGAACTAATTTACACTCCCACCAACAGTGTAAAAGCATTCCTATTTCTCCACATCCTATCCAGCATCTGTTGTTTTTTGACTTTTTAATAACCACCATTCTAACAGGCATGAGATGGTATCTCAATGTGGTTTTGATTTTCATTTCTCTGATGACCAGTGACAATGAGCTTTTTTTCATGTTTGTTGGCTGCACAAATGTCTTCTTTTGAGACCTGTCTGTTCATATCCTTTGCCCACTTTTTGATGCGGTTGTTTGTTTTTCTTGTAAATTTGTTTAAGTTCTTTGTAGATTCTGGATATTAGCCCTTTGTTAGATGGATAGATTACAAAAATTTTCTCCCATTCTATAGGTTGCCTGTTCACTCTCATAGTTTCTTTTGCTGTGTAGAAACTCTTTAGTTTAATGAGATCCCATTTGTCAATTTTGGCTTTTGTTGCCATTGCTTTTGGTGTTTTAGTCATGAAGTCTTTGCTGATGCCTATGTCCTGAATGGTATTGCTTAGGTTTTCTTCCAGGGTTTTTATGGTTTTAGATCTAACATTTAAGTCTTTAATCCATCTTGAATTAATTTTTGTATAAGGTGTAAGGAAGGGGTTCAGTTTCTGTTTTCTGCATATGGCTAGCCAGTTTTTCCAACATCATTTATTAAATAGGGAATCCTTTCCCCATTTCTTGTTTTGGTCAGGTTTGTCAAAGATCAGATGGTTTTAGATGTGTGGTGTTATTTCTGAGGCTTCTGTTCTGTTCCATTGGTCTATATATCTGTTTTGGTACCAGTACCATGCTGTTTTGGTTATTGTATCCTTGTAGTATAGTTTGAAATCAGGTAGCGTGATGCCTCCTGCTTTGTTCTTTTTGCTTAGGATTGTCTTGACTATGTGGGCTCTTTTTTGGTACTGTATGAAATTTAAAGTAGTTTTTTTTCCAGTTCTGTGAAGAAAGTCAATGGTAGCTGGATGGGGATAGCATTGAATCTACAAATTACTTTGGGCAGTATGCCATTTTCACTATATTGATTCTTCCTACCCATGAGTATGGAATCTTTTTCCATTTATTTGTGTCATCTCTTATTTCCTTGAGCAGTGGTTTGTGGTTCTCCTTGAAGAGGTCCTTCACATCCCTTGTAAGTTGTATTCCTAGGTATTTTATTCTCTTTGTAGCAATTGTGAATGAGAGTTCACTCATGATTTGGCTCTCTGTTTGTCTGTTATTGGTGTATAGGAATGCTTGTGATTTTGGCACAATGATTTTTGTATCCTGAGACTTTGCTGAAGTTGCTTATCAGCTTAAGGAGATTTTGGGCTGACACAATGGGGTTTTTTAAATATACAATCATGTCATCTGCAAACAGAGACAATTTGACTTCCTCTTTGTCTATTTGAATACTGTTTATTTCTTTCTCTTGCCTGATTGCCCTGGCCAGAACTTCCAATACTATGTTGAATAGTAGTGGTGGGAGAGGGCATCCTTGTCTTGTGCCAGTTTTCTTTTTTTTTGAGAGAGAGTCTTGCTCTGTCGCCCAGGCTGGAGTGCAGTGGCACAATCTCGGCTCACTGCAAGCTCCACCTTGGTGGTTCACATCATTCTCCTCCCTTAGCCTCCCAAGGAGCTGGGACTACAGGTGCCCGCCACCACGCCCGGCTAATTTTTTGTATTTTTAGTGGAGATGGGGTTTCACCATGTTAGCCAGGATGGTCTCGATCTCCTGATCTCGTGATCCGTCCCCCTCAGCATCCCAAAGTGCTGGGATTACAGGTGGGAGCCACCACGCCCATCCTTGTGCCGATTTTCAAAGGGAATCCTTCAAGTTTTTGCCCATTCAGTATGATATTGGCTGTGGGTTTGTCATAAATAGCTCTTACAATTTTGACATACGTTCCATCAATACCTAGTTTATTCAGAGTTTTTAGCGTGAAGGGTGTTGAATTTTGTTAAAGTCCTCTTCTGCATCTATTGAGACAATCATGTGGTTTTTGTCATTGGTTCTGTTTATGTGATGGATTACGTTTATTGATTATGTGATGATTACGTTTATTGAACTAGCCTTGCATCCCAGGTATGAAGCCAACTTGATAGTGGTGGATAAGCTTTTTGATGTGCTGCTGGATTCGGTTTGCCAGTATTTTATTGAGGATTTTTGCATCGATGTTCATCAGGGATATTGGCCTGAAATTTTCTTTTTTTGTTGTGTTTCTGCCAGGCTTTGGTATCAGAATGATGCTGGCCTCATAAAATGAGTTAGGGAGGATTCCTTCTTTTTCTATTGTTTGGAATAGTTTCAGAAGGAATGGTACCAGCTCCTCTTTGGTAGAATTCTTCTGGTAGAATTCAGCTGTGAATCCATCTCGTCATGGACTTTTTTTGGTTGGTAGGCTATTAATTACTGCCTCCATTTCAAAACTTGTTATTGGTCTGTTCAGAGATTCGACTCCTTCCTGGTTTAGATTTGGGAGTGTATATGTCCAGGAATTTATCATTTCTTCTAGATTTTCTAGTTTATTTGCATATAGGTGTTTATAGTATTCTCTGATGGTAGTTTGTATTTCTGTGGGATCAGTAGTGATATCCCCTTTATTGTTTTTTATTGTGTCTATTTGATTCTTCTCTCTTTTCTTCTTTATTAGACTGGCTAGTGGTCTATCTATTTTGTTGATCTTTTCAAAAAACATCTCCTGGATTCACTGATTCTTTGAAGGGTTTTTCATGTCTCTATCTCCTTCAATTTTTCTCTGATCTTAGTTATTTCTTGTCTTCTGCTAGCTTTTGAATATGTTTGCTCTTGCTTCTCTAGTTCTTTTAATTGTGATGTTAGGGTGTCAATTTTAGATCTTTCCTGCTTTCTCATGTGTCCCAGAGATTCTGGTATATTGTGTCTTTATTCTCTTAGGTTTCAAATAACATCTTTATTTCTGCCTTCATTTCATTATGTACCCAGTAGTCATTCAGGAGCAGATTGTTCAGTTTCAGTTTCCATGTGGTGTAGGTTTGAGTGAGTTTCTTAATCCTGAGTTCTAATTTGATTGCACTGTGGTCTGAGAGACTGTTTGTTATGATTTCCATTCTTTTGCATTTGCTGAGAAGTGTTTTATTTCTAATTATGGGGTCAGTTTTAGAATAAATGTGATGAGGTGCTGAGAAGACTGTATATTCTGTTGATTTGGGGTGGAGAGTTCTGTAGTTGTCTATTAGATCCACTTGGTCCAGAGCTGAGTTCAAGTCCTGAATACCGTTGTTAATTTTTTGTCTCACTGATCTAATATTGACAGTGGGGTGTTAAAGTCTCCCACTATTATTGTGTGGGAGTCTAAGTCTCTTTGTAGGTCTCTAAGAACTTGCTTTATGAATCTGGGTGCTCCTGTATTAGGTGCATGTATATTTAGGATAGTTAGCTCTTTTTGTTGCATTGATCCCTTTACCATTACATAATGCCCTTCTTGATCTCTTTTGATCTTTGTTGGTTTACAGTCTGTTTTATCAGAGATTAGGATTGCAACCCCTGTTTTTTTTGTTTGTTTTGTTTTGTTTTGTTTTGTTTTTGCTTTCAATTTGCTTGGTAAATATTCCTCCATCCCTTTATTTTGAGCCTATGTGTGTCTTTGCAATGTGAGATGGGTCTCTGAATACAGCACACCAATGGGTCTTGATTCTTTATCCAATTTGCCAGTCTGTGTCTTTTAATTGGGGCATTCAGCCCATTTACATTTAAGGTTAATATTGTTATGTGTGAATTTGATCCTGTCATTATGATGCTAGCTGGTTATTTTGCCCAATAGTTGATGCAGTTTCTTCATAGTGTTGATGGTCTTTCAATTTGATATGTTTTTGCAGTGGCTGGTACCGGTTGTTCCTTTCCATGTTTAGTGCTTCCTTCAGGAGCTCTTGTAAGGAAGGCCTGGTGGTGACAAAATCTCTCAGCATTTGCTTGTCTGTAAAGGATTTTATTTCTCCTTCACTTATGAAGCTTAGTTTGGCTGAATATCAAATTCTGGGTTAAAAATTATTTTCTTTAAGAATGTTGACTATTGGCCCCCACTCTTTTCTGGCTTGTAGGGTTTCTGAAGAGAGATCTTCTGTTAGTCTGATGGGCTTCCCTTTGTGGGTAACCTGACCTTTCTCTCTGGCTGCCCTTAATATTTTTTCCTTCATTTCAACATTGGTGAATCTGACAATTATGCGTCTTGGAGTTGCCCTTCTCATGGAGTATCTTAGTGGTGTTCTCTGTATTTCCTGAATTTGAATGTTCACCTGTGTTGCCAGGTTGGTAATGTTCTCCTGGATAACATCCTGAAGTGTGTTTTCCAACTTGGTTCCATTCTCTTCGTCACTTTCAGGTACTACACCAATCAAATGTAGATTTGGTCTTTTCACTTAGTCTTATATTTCTTGGAGGCTTTGTTCATTCCCTTTCATTCTTTTTTCTCTAATCTTGTCTTCTTGCTTTATTTCATTAAGGTGATCTTCAATCTCTGATATCCTTTCTTCTGCTTGATCAACTCAGCTATTGATATTTGTGTATGCTTCATGAAGTTCTTATGCTGTGTTTTTCAGCTTCATCAGGTCACTTATGTTCTTCTCTAAACTGGTTATTCTAGTTAGTAATTCCTCTAACATTTTTCAAGGTTCTTAGCTTCCTTGCATTGGGGTAGAACATGCTCCTTTAGCTCGAAGGAGTTTATTATTACCCACCTTCTGAAGCCTACTTCTGTCAATTTGTCAAACTCATTCTGCGTCCAGTGTTGTTCCCTTGCTGGTGAAGAATTATGATCCTTTGGAGGAGAAGAGGAGTTCTGGTGTTTGGAATTTTCAGCCTTTTGCACTGGTTTCTCCCCATCTTCATGTATTTATCTACCTTTCGTCTTTGATGTTGGTGACCTTTGGATGGGGTCTCTGAGTGGACATCCTTTTTGTTGATGTTGATGCTATCCCTTTCTGTTTGTTAGTTTTCCTTCTAACATTCAGGTCCCTCTACTGCAGGTCTGCTGGATTTTGCTGGAGGTCCACCCCAGATCCTGTTTGCCTGGGTATCACCAGCAGAGGCTGCAGAAAAGCAAAGATTGCTGCCTGTTCCTTCCCCTGGAATCTTTGTCTCAGAAGGGCACCCGCCAGATGCCAGCCAGACCTCTCCTGTACAAGGTATCTGTTGGCCCCTACTGGAAGCTGTCTCCCAGTCAGGACACACGGAGTTTGGGGACCCATTTGAGGAGGCAGTCTGACCCTTAGCAGAACTTGAACACTGTCCTGGAGATCTGCTGCTCTCTTCAGAGCCATGAGGCAGGGACGTTTAAGTCTGCTGAAGCTGTGCCCACAGCTGCCCCTTCTCCCATGTGCTCTGTCCCAGGGAGATGGGGGTTTTATCTATAAGCCCCTGACTGGAGCTGCTGTCTTTTTTTCAGAGACGCCCTGCCCATAGAGGAGGAATCTAGAGAGGCAGTCTGGCCACAGTGGCCTTGCTGAGCTGCAGTGGGCTTCACCAAGTTCAAACTTCCCAGCAGCTTTGTTTACACTGTGAGGGTAAAACTGCCTACTCAAGCCTCAGCAATGGCAGACACCCCTCCCCACAATAAGCTTGAGTGTCCCAGGTTGACCTCAGATTGCTGTGCTGGCAGCAAGAATTTCAAGCCAGTGGATCTTAGCTTGCTGGGCTCCTTGGGGGTGAGACCTGCCAAGCCAGACCACTTGGCTCCCTGGCTTGAGCCCCCTTTCCAGGGGAGTGAACGGTTTTTTCTTGCTGGCATTCCAGGTGCCGCTGAAGTATGGAAAAAAAAAAAAAAACTCCTGCAGCTAGCTCAGTATCCACCCAAACAGTCACCCACTTTCTGTTTGAAACCCAGGGCCCTGGTGGCATAGGCACTGGAGGGAATCTCCTCGTCTGTGGGTTGCAAAGACCATGGAAAAAGCACGGTATCTGGGCCAGAGTGCACTGTTCCTCACAGCACAGTCCCTCACAGCTTCTCTTGGGTACAGGAGAGAAGTCCCTGACCCCTTGTGCTTCCCAGGTGAGGCAACACCTCACCCTGCTTCAGCTTGCCCTCCGTGGGCTGTGCTCACTTTCCAAATTCCCAGTGAGATGAACCAGGTACCTCAGTTGGAAATGCAGAAATCACCCGCCTTCTGCATCAATCTCAGTAGGAGCTACAGACCAGAGCTGCTCATATTCGGCCATCTTGCCAGCTCCCTAGTTTTCTTTTTGCTTGTTTGTTTACTTGTTTGCTTATGCAATCAGTGTTAAGTTGTCATCAGTTCAAAATATTGGGTTATAAGATAGTATTTGCAAGTATCATGATAACTTCAAATTGGAAAACATACCACAGATATAAACAAACTAAAAAGCAAGTTAAATCATACTACCAGAGAAAATCACCTTCACTGAAAGGAAGACAAGAAGAAAGGGAAGAAGGAAGAGAAGATCAGAAAGCACCTAGAAAATCAATAACAAATGGCAGAAGTAAGTCTTTTCTTATCAATAATAACACTGAATGTAAATGGACTAAACTTTCCAATCAGAAGACATTGGCTGGCTGAATGGATAAAAAAGCAAGACCCAATGATCTGTTTCTTACAAGAGACTCGCTTCACCTATAAAGACACACATAGACTCAAAATAAATGGAAAGAAAAAGATATTCCACATCAATGGAAAATAAAAAGGAGCAGGAGTCTCTATACTTATATCAGAAAAAATAGATTTCGAGACAAAAACGGTAAGAGACAAAGGAGGTCATTACATAACAATAAAGAAGTAAATTCAGCAAGAGGATTTAACAGTTGTAAATATATATGCAACCAATGGTGGATCACCCAGATATATAAATCAGATATTATTAGAGCTAGAGAGAGAGACAGATCTTAATAGCTGGAGAC
The DNA here is from genome assembly GCF_009828535.3 of Hylobates moloch. Classification (NCBI taxonomy): domain Eukaryota; kingdom Metazoa; phylum Chordata; class Mammalia; order Primates; family Hylobatidae; genus Hylobates; species Hylobates moloch. Next base: position 69,232,477 of record NW_026652288.1, read on the forward strand.
AATAACACCCTATCAGTGTTGGACAGATCTTCCAGCAGAAAATCAACAAAGAAACATCAGATTTAATCTGTGCTATATACTATAGACCAAATGGCTCTCATAGATATATAGAGAACATTTTATCCAATTATTACAGAATACACATTCTTTTCTTCAGCACGTGGATCATCCTCAGGGATAGACCATATGCTAGGTCACAAAAGAACTCATAAAATATTCAAAAATTGAAATAATATCAAGTATCTTCTTTGAACACAATGGAATAAAACTAAAAATCAGTAACAACAGGAATTTTGGAGACCATAACAAACATATGGAAATTCAACAGTTTGCTCCTGAATGACCAGTGGAGTCAATGCAAAAATTTAGAAAGAAATTGAAAAATTCCTTGAAACTAATAATAATGAAAACATAACATAGCAAAACCTATGTGACAGCAAAAGCAGCACTAAATGGGAAGTTCATAGTTTAAGTGGCCATATCAAAAAAGAAGAAAACCTTCAAATAACCTGGTAATGTATCTTAAACAACTAGAAAAGTAAGAGCAAAGCAAACCCAAAATTAGTGGAAAAAAGAAATATAAAGATCAGAATAGAAATAAATCAAATTGAAATGAAGAAAATGATGCAAAAGATCAACAAAACAAAAAAATTTGGTTTTGAAAAGATAAATAAAATTAACAAATCTTTAGCCAGACTAAGAAAAAGAAAAGACCCAATAAATAAAATTAGAGATTAAAAAAGAGACATCATGACTAATATTGCAGAAATTCAAAGGATCATTAGTAGCTTCTATTAGCAACCATATGCCAACAAATTGGAAAATCTGAAAGAAATGGACAAATTTCTAGACACACATGACCTACCAATATTGAACCATGAAGAAATCCTAAACCTGAACAAACCAGTAACAAGTAACGAGATCAAAGCCATAGTAATAAGTCCCCCACTTAAGAAAAGCCTGGGACCTGATGGCTTCACCGCTGAATTCTACCAAACATTTAAAGAATAACTAATACCAATCCTATGCAAACTATTCTGAAACATGGAAGAGAAGGGAATACTTCCAAACTCATTCTACAAGGCCAGTATTACTGAAATCCAGACTAAGACACATCAAAAAAAGGAAACTATAGGCTAATATGCCAGATAAATAGTGATGAAAAAATCCACAAAAAAAAATACTAGCAAACCAAATTCGACAATATATTTAAAATATCATTCATCATGGCCAAGTGAAGTTTATACCAGAGATGCAAGGATGGTTCAGCATACACAACTCAATTGCTGTGGTACATTGTATCAACAGAATAAAGGACAAAAACCAAATGATCATTTTAATTTATGTGAAAACATTTGATAATATTCAACATCCCTTCATTATAATACCCTCAAAAAATAAATTATAAGAAACATACCTCAGTAAAATAAAAGCCATATGTGACAGACCCAAATCTAGTATCATACTGAATGAGGAAAATCCAACAGCCTTCTCTCTGAGATTGGGAACATGACAAGGATGCCCACTTTTACCACCGTTATTCAACATAGGACAGGATGTCCTAGCTAGAGCAATCAGACAAGAGAAAGAAATAAAGAGCATCCAAATTGGAAAACAAGAATCCTTGTTTGCAGATGATATGATCTTATATTTGGAAAACATAAAGACTCCAACAATTAACTATTAGAACTGATAAATACAGTAATGTTGCAGGATTCAAAATCAACATACGAAAATCAGTAGCATTTCTATGTGCCAATAGTGAACAATCTAAAAAAGAAATTGAAAAATTAATCCCACTTACAATAACCACACATAAAATTAAAGACTCAGAAATTAACCAAAAAATTGAAAGATCTCTATAATGAAAACTATAGAGCACTGATGAAAGAAATCGAAGAGGACACAAGAAAGGGAAAGATATTCCATGTTCATGGATTGCAAGAATCAATATTGTTAAAATGTCCATAATACCCAAAGAAATATACAGATTCAATGAAATCCCTATTAAATACCAATGACATTCTTCATAGAAAAAAAAATTCCTACAATTTACGTGGAACCACGTAAGACCAAGAATAGTCAAAGCTAACCTGGGCAAAAAGAACAAAACCGAAAGAATTGCTTTACCTTATTTCAAATTATACTACGCATCTATAATAACCCAAACAACATGGTAATGGCATAAAAACAGACACATAGACCAATGGGACAGAATAGAGAACCCAGAAACGAATCTATACATCTACCATCAATTCATTTTTGACAAAGGTGCCAATAATATACATTGGAGGAAAAGACAATCTCTTCAACAAATGGTGCTGGGATATTGGTTACCCATATGCAGAAGAATGAAGCTAGACCCCTGTCTCTTACCATATACAAAAATCAAATAAAACTGGATTAAAGACTTAAATATAGGACCCCAAGCTATGAACCTATTATAAGAAAACATTGAAGAAACTCTCCAGGACATTGGTCTTGGCAAAAATTTCTTGAGTAATATTCCACAAGCACAGGCAACCAAAGCAAAAATGGACAAATGGGATTACATCAAGTCAAAAATCTTCTGCACAGCAAAGGAAACTATCAACAAAGAGACACCACACAGAATGAAAGAAAATATTTGCAAACTACTCCTCTGACAGGGATTAATAATCAGAATATATAAGGAGTTCAAACAATTCTGTAAGACAAAATATAATAATCTCTTTTTTTTTTTGAGATGGAGTTTTGCTCTTATTGCCCAGGCTGGAGTGCAATGGTGAAATCTCAGCTCACTGCAAACTTTGTCTCCTGGGTTCAAGTCATTCTCCTGCCTCAGCCTCCTGAGTATATGGGATGACAGACATGTGCCACTATGCCCAGCTAATTTTATAGTTTTAGTAGAGATGGGGTTTCACCATGTTGGCTAGGCTGGTCTCAAACTCCTGAACTCAGGTGATCCACCCACCTTGGCCTCCCAAAGTGCTGAGATTACAGATGTGAGCCGCCATGCCTGGCCTTAATAATCCAATTTTTAAATGGGCAAATATCTGAATAGACATTTCTCAAAAGAAGACATATAAATAGCAAACAGGTATATGAAAAGGTGTTCAACATAATGTATCATTGGAGAAATGGAAATTGAAACTACAATGAGATATCATCTCACCTCAGTTAAAATGGCTTTTATCCAAAAGATAGGCAACAACAAATGCTGATGAGGATGTGGAGAAAAAGGAACCTTCGTACATTATTGGTGGGAATGTAAATTAGTATTACCACTATGGAAAATAGTTCCCAAAAAACTAAAACTAGAGCTACCACATGATCCAGCAATCTCACTGCAACACATATACCCAAAAGAAAGGAAATCAGTATATTGAAGAAATACCTGCCTTCCCATGTTTGTTGCAGCACTGTTCACAATAGCCAAGATTAGGAAGCCACCTAAGTGTCCACCAACAGATTATTGGATAAAGAAAGTGTGGTACATATACACAATGGGGTACCTTGCAGCCATAAAGAATGAGAACTGGAGGTCATTATGTTAAGTGGAAATAAGTCAGGTATGTGAAGACAAACTTCACAAGTTCTCTTTTTTGTGGGAGCTAAAAGTCAAAACAATTAAACCTACGGAGATAGAGAACAGAAGGATGGCTACCAGAGGCTGGGAAGTATAGTGGGGGCATGGGAGGGAAGTAGGGATGGTCAATGTGTACAAAATAAAAACAGCCAGAAAGAATTAATAAGACCTAGAGATCGAGACCACTGTGAAACCCCATCTCTACTAAAAATACAAAAAATTAGCCGGGTGTGTTGGTGGGCGCCTGTAGTCCCAGCTACTCGGAGAGGCTGAGGCAGGAGAATGGCGTGAACCCAGGAGGCGGAGCTTGCAGTGAGCCGAGATCGCGCCACTGCACTCCAGCCTGGGCAACAGAGCGAGACTCTGTCTCAAAAAAAAAAAAAAAAAAAAAAAAAAAAAAAAAAAAAAAAAAGACCTAGTATTTGATAGCACAACTGGGTGACTATAGTCAATAATTTAATTGCACATTTAAAAATAACAAAAAGAGTATAATTTGATTGTAACACAAAGGATAAATATCAGGGGAACCCGCCCCCAATATTTCAACGTGGATTCTTTCTATTTTCCATGAGTGTCAGCCGGCTGAGAAATAAAAAGAAAGAGTATGAAGAGAGGAATTTTACAGTTGGGCCGCAGGGAGTGACATCACATATCGGTAGGACCGTGATGCCCACCTGAGCCTCAAACCAGCAAGTTCTTTATTAAGGGTTTCAAAAGGGGAGGGGGTGTAAAACAGGGAGTAGGTACAAAGGTCACATGCTTCAAAAGGTAAAAAGCAGAACTACTAATAAGGGTCTAACAAAGATCACGTGCTTCTGAGGGAACAGGACAAAGGGAAAAAGCAGAAATACTGATAAGGGTCCAACAAAGATCACAAGGCAGAGGGTAAAAGCAGAACTACTGATAAGGGTGTATGTTCAGCGGTGCACATATTGTCTTGATAAACATCTTAAACAACAGAAAACAAGGTTTGAGAGCAGAGAACTGGTCTCACCACAAATTTACCAGGGCAGAGTTTTTCCCCACCCTAGTAAGCCTGAGGGTACTGCAGGAGACCAGGGCGTATCTCAGTCCTTATCTCAACCGCATAAGACAGACATTCCCATAGCGGCCGTTTATAGACCTCCCCCAAGGAATGCATTCCTTTCCCAGGGTATTAACATTAATATTCCTTGCTAGGAAGAGAATTTAGTGATATCTCTCCTACTTGCATGTCCATTTATAGGCTTTCTGCAAGAAGAAAAATATGGCTCTTTTTGCCTGACTCTGCAGGCAGTCAGACTTTATGTTTGTCTTCCCTTGTTCCCTAAAAATTGCTGTTATTCTGTTCTTTTTCAAGGTGCACTGATTTCATATTGTTCAAACACACGTTTTACAATTAATTTGTACAGTTAACACAATTATCACAGTGGTCCTGAGGTGACGTATATCCTCAGCTTACAAAGATAACAGGATTAAGAGATTAAAGTAAAGACAGGCATAAGAATTTATAAAAGTATTATTTGGGCCGGGCGCAGTGGCTCAAGCCTGTAATCTCAGCACTTTGGGAGGCCGAGGCGGGGGGATCATGAGGTCAGGAGATCAAGACCATGGTGAAACCCCATCTTTACTAAAAATACAAAAAATTAGCCGGGTGCAGTGGCGGGCGCCTGTAGTCCGAGCTACTCAGGAGGCTGAGGCAGGAGAATGGCGTGAACCCGGGAGGTGGAGCTTGCAGTGAGCTGAGATTGCACCACTGCACTCCAGCCTGGGCAACAGAGCGAGACTCCATCTCAAAAAAATATATATATATTATTTGGGAACTGATAAATGTTCATGAAATCTTCACAATTTATGTTCCTCTGCCACGGCTCCAGCCAGTCCCTCCTTTTGGGGTCCCTGACTTCCCACAACAGATAAATGCATGAGGGAATGGATACCCCATTTTCCATGAGGCAATTATTATGCATTACATGCCTGTATCAGGGTATCTTGTGTACCCCATTAATATATACATCTACTATGTACCTACAAAAGTAAAAAATAAAAATTAAAAATTAAAAATTTTTTTAAACATTTAAAATGAGAAGTATATATAAGCACTTATGTTGTTTACTGAAGTATGATGACTATCTCATGGAATAGAGCTCCTGAGATTATTTAAGTTGCACGATGAACTGGCCACATTTTTATAGAATGACATTTTAACAGAAAGAATGATTGACAAGCCATGGTTATTAGTACTTGAATACTGGTCAACAATTACTTGAAAATTAGCAAAGTGAGTGTGTCATTTTAAGGAAAACAACTGACAACATTTGATGCCAATAATAACATTCAAGCTTTCAAGCAAAAAATTAGAATTTTGGAAAACGTGTATTCACCACTTGTTGGCCATAATAGCTATACAATACTTTAAAATGTTTTTGATGAGATTGGTGCTGATATTAATGACTGTGGTAATTTTTTGATATTGTGCAATTTTAAAATGTCAACATTAAGATATTTGCCTAACTCAGTGAAGCAATATTTTCTTTTTTAATTTTTAAGTTTGGGGTACATGTGCAAGTTTGTTATAGATGACTTGTGTCATAGGGGTTTGTTGTACAAATTATTTCATCACCTAGGTATTAAGTCTCTTGCCCATTAGTTATATTTCCTGATCCTCTCCCTCCTCTCACCTTCCATCCTCTGGTAGGCCCCAGTGTTCATTGTTCCTCTCTATGTGTCCATGTGTTCTCATCATTTAATTGCCATTTATAAGTAAGAACACACAGTATTTGGTTTTCTGTTCCTGCACTAGTTTGCTAAGTATACTGGCCTCCAGCTCCATCCATGTTTCTGCAAAGGATGTGATTTCATTCTTTTTCATAGTATTCCCTGGTGTATATGTACCACATTTTCTTTGTTCAGTCTACCATTGACGGGCATTTAAGTTGATTCTGTGTCGTTGCTCTTGTGAATAGTGCTGCAGTGAACATATGCGTGCATGGATCTTTGTAACAGAATGATTTATATTCCTTTGGGTATATACCCAGTAACGGGATTGCTGTGTCAAATGGTAATTCTGTTTTTCTGTCTTTGAGGAATCTCCACACGTTTTTCCACAATGGTTGAACGAATTTACACTTCCACCAACAGTGTATAAGTATTCCTTTTTCTCTGCAATCTTGCCAGCACCTGTTTTTTTTGTTTTGTTTTGTTTTTGGCTTTTTAATAATACTCATTCTGACTAGTGTGAGATGGCATCAAATGATCAGTGATGCTCAGCTTTTTTCATATGGCTTTTGGCCACAGGTATGTCTTCTTTTGAAAAGTGTCTATTCATGTCCTTTGCCTACTTTTTATTTTATTTTATTTATTATTATTATTTTTTTTATTATAATTTAGGTTTTAGGGCACATGTGCACAATGTGCA